>NW_026555342.1:17000827-17600827 GCF_029017545.1 Prosopis cineraria | reverse complement strand
TGAGTTCCTTTAAACTGCCAATTCTACTTATTATAAATTTTATTTAAATAAAATATCCATTGGGAGAATTTTTTTTTCAATCTAAAATTGAAAGTCATTACACTACATCTCTTCTCAATTCCTTCAAAAAACCCAATTGGATCCTCTTGTGTATTAGTTTAAGAAAAAGAAGGTGGATTTAACTTTATAAATTTTGACAATTTAACTATGGGACTTTCCTCTTGTATATCAAGTGTCAAAGAGGTAGTCTATTCCTCAAATGAAGAACTTGCTCGTTTACCTCTAGAAGGAATATCTTGAAGAGATTGAAGGGTTCGGCCACCCCTAGTCCTAGTCCTATTTTGATGCCATCCTCTACCTCTTAAGGGCACTTCATATGTCAAAGAAACTTTACTAGAGGCCCTACTACCAATAGAGCTCTTGCTAGATACTCGATGTCTGGGTGGCATGCTTAACTATGTAAGAAGATAAAAGAAATATGTAGTTTCAAAATACAATTTTATATAGAAAAAGAAGTCAATAACAAGAAACAAACAACATTCGAAGACTTTCTATAGAACTGTCAATAATGCCTCAATTATAATTATGCCCGAGTTCATAATGATAATTGAGATCTCATTGAAAAGTTCTTGCTCCACCTAGTTATATATAAAAACCTTGGCTCTAGTACCAAAACTGTGATGCCTCAAAAATATAGGGTAACCGATACGGGTGCGAACTACATCACGTGTTCCGGTAAGCCTTAAAATGAAGATTCATTCCATTTTCTAAAAAGAAATAATTAGATCATGTAGAAATTCTAACACTTTTAATATTAATTGTTGTAACAAGACTTCAACATTTTTGTAAAAATTTTGACAGAACATCCTCTGTAAATAGGATCTCCTGAAAATTCTACAACAAAATTCTCACAAAATGCAATATCAATCAAGAGTTTAGCTCCTTCTCGCCAGCAACAATATATAGATCAAAATAAAATCCTAACAACAATCTATGTGGAGCACTAATCTTTATTTTAAATCAAAAATACATGCGACTTATATATTTACATCAAAAGTAATAGTACCAACCAACATTTTCACCCAATGTGGCTATATTACCCTTTAGAGGTCGGTAGTGGAATTAGCATCAACTAATAAATCTGAGACCAAAATAAGTTTTTCAGTGAATAGCATTCCTAAAATAGAATTTTAAAAATTTAAACTAACAAACTCAAATAATGGCATAAACTAATTAAAAATAAAAATTCAACATAATAAACTTATAGTCTGTAAGTCATAACCATAATCGTAAAGTAAGAGTAAATTGGAAGCAAATTATTTTATTATGCTTGAAAAAACAATTTACTCACACATAAACCATAGTGATATAATTGCTAGTCAATATCATGTAAATTTCAAAAACACATATTAGTCAATATTTAAAATTTTTGAGAACTCAACAGAATGGGTAACAAATGCGGACACGTAGTCCACAAGGATAAATAACCAAACGCAGCTCATGGCCATGGAGACAAACGTGAACACATAGTCTAATAGGGTAAGTAACCAAATACAGCCGAAGATACGAAACAAACGTGGACACACAATCTACGAGAGTAATGCTAACCAAACGCTGCTCAAGGCCACGAAATCAAATGCAGGTACAAAGCTCACGAATAACAAATGTGAGAACAAAGCCCACGAGATAAACTAGCTAGTTTTTAACCACAATGCTATGGGCTAACAGAACTACCATTAGCAGTAGTGTTCTATTTAAAGTCTTCTTAAAAATCATGCTTTAAACATGCAAGAAAAATAATTATTATTGTAATAAAATTATCATTCTCTATATGAAACTCGCATGAATTGTTTCAAATCTCAAAATTTGCTAAAATCATACTTTATAGCTAATATACCAAACTTGCATTAATTGAGTAGCCAATAAATTTCAAAGCTTAACAACCGTACAAGAATGCTTTCATCAATCTTGAAAATATATTTTTGAGAATAAATAAATGCACACATCGTAATTTATTTATCCTTCATCAATATTCCATATTTTTCAAAATTACTGTAATTCATAAGAATAAATATTTCAATAAAAGACTATTAAAATTAAATTAAATGGAATGCTATTCACTTGCCCATCAGAGTTCAAATTCTCAAAATATTCTTCATTTAATTCTTGTTCGAGTCATGTTCTTCCATACACCCTATAAAGATATAAATAAATGAAATTTTTAACACAATTCCAAATCAACCACCAGCATCTAAAATTTCCAAAACCAACATCATATTTAGAGTTGGTCCAAGTGTTATCATTAATACCACTAATTTTCACCAATTTGTTTTATTCAAAACAATCCATTCATAGTTCAATAGCTTCCATACTAACAAACTTCTTCCACTAAGCATTTTATTGAATACTTTATGGGCATAATGCCAAGCTAAGATTAATCTTTCTTTCAAGATTTCAGCTTCCTTGAGCCTCACAGTATTAATAATCTAATTATTTCCAAATAGACCTCCAACCTACAACATCATCTCTTCCCTCATACAAACACGCATGGTCACAGCAATGGGGAAGTGAATTTTTCTGAAACTTCAATCCTCAAATCACATATATACATATATCATTACCAAGTTCAGATGGATTTCAATCTTATTTAACTTTATTTACTATTATCATCATTTATTTATTTTCTCACTACACAGCATGGCAGTAGCAGAACCAGACAAAAATCTATTCCTCACGTATAGCTACAACAGAACACGTTAACCCTCTGTAATCTCATGTGCGCACACAGCAGTAAAAAAAATGAAATCTGTAACTGCACAAAGAACAGCGACTGCAGCATAGAGGAGAACAACTTTTTTCAGCATTTAACTCCCTTATTCCATCCATTCACATACACAACAGAACCAACAAATGAAATAGTTCAAATTCCTCACCTCAGAAAAGCCGACAGCACACACACACCAAGAAGGAAATGAAGCCTACAGTTGAATAAGGGGGATTCGCTGAACACGACTTGGCAAAAATGAAAAGAAATGAATTAGCAACAACCCAAACCCGATGAAGACAGACAAAGACGGAGCTAAAAATGAAGAAAAAGAATAGAGACAGGGACCACAGAGGGAACGAACCAGAACACCAAAAACATGAAGGGGAGATGAGTCGGCGATCATTGGAACTAGAAAAGGGTTGGAGGTGTAAAGAAATATTGAGTCGGTCAACTTCTCATACTCTTTCTCTGTGTTTTTCTAGAATGGCCAAAGAAGAGAAGGAAGCTTTTATCAGATCTGGAAAGGGGTAATTTCATAATTTTATAAACAAAGAGCAGAAAAAGTGTTCCTAGTCTTCATCAGATTTGAACACGTGACCTAATGAGAGAATACATATTCTGCTGTCACTACACTAGCTTTCTTCCTTCTCACATTTATTCCGAGAGTTAATATAATTATAATTCAAACACAATCTTATATATATAATTTTTTTTCTTAAAATTCTTGGGTTATCACAATATCTTAGCTCAACATATATCCTATCCTTATAGGATATTAATATACCTAACAACCTTGTATTGCCACATCAAGATTCATTTTTGATTCTCTTGACCAATTGTATATGTGTAGGTCAAAGTCAAGCAAAAGTCACGATTTTCTCCCCTGACAGCAAAACACAATGTTTTATTTGGCCAAAAATGTTTGGATCAAGTGTTGAAGCCTTGAAAAAGTTTCAAGCTCCATTTTTTAGTTCCTTCATTTTTTTCTCCATTTTTCTTCTTGTAATTTCATATAGCTGAGAATATTTTGTGTATTTATAGCTTTTGGATGATTATGAGTAGCTAAACTCTTTACTCTAGGATTATTTTTAAACCCTTATACGGATTAACATTAATTTTCTTCTCTCTCCTTTTGTGATTGATGATATATAAGTGTTTAGTTTACTATTCTTTTAATTCTCTTAACTGATTAGCCACTATTTAGATATTGTGTTCATTTGAGATACATTTAGGTCTAACTTGAGTGTAATTGGAATTTAAACTTAGGATTTACCAATTGTAACAAAAGATTGAGAAATTAATTAAATTAAACACTTGTTCAAAACTTAATGGAGCATGTTCAAGTATTTTTAGAATCTTAGGTTGGCACTTATATTTTTGTTTAAAACATTCATGAGAGAATTTAATTTTAATATAATGAAATATAAGGAAGATAAATAATCCTAGGTCTCAATTTATGCCTCAAGTCTAAGAATAAATTTCTTTTCTTTATTTTATAGTTTTGATATAATTTTCAAACTCACTTTGTCCACTAATTGTGTTTTTCTCAACTTAATTGAATTTAGATAATCTTTTGCTTGGTCTTACTTTTCATACAAATCTTCGAGGGAATGATGCTCTTCTCATTTTATATTACTTGTCATGACGGATACACTTGAGGAATCTAATAGAGAACAATAGGCTACCAATAAGAGCATGATGAAGATCATAATCTTCAACCTTTTGATTTCTATTAGAATTCAAAATGTTGTGTCCTTAATTTAGTTTGTCTTTTTTATTTATTTGACTTCTTTTTTATTTCCAGCTCACTTTGGTATTAGTTGGCTTGATTGAGATTAATTATAGACACAATTTTAATATTTAGAAATAATTATTTCAGTGGTAACTTTCGTCAGAATGATACATTATCTGTTTCATTCTGAAGATCAAAAGTTGAACACATATAGAAAGCTTTATAGTTTCATTCATAAATAGGGCTTACATAAGCTTCATTTAAAGGAAAATCATTTGCCATTTAGTCATGCCTAATACATATATATATAGTGTGCAAAGGCTCAAGATGTCCAGCACATGACTATATATTGCATGGCTTTATTTACTACTACTGGTCTTTATATGGAAGCAGCAAGCTTGAAATCTAGTGTGTCTTTAATTGGGAAAGAACCAGAGCAATTTATGTTACACACTCCATGAGTAGTACTAGTGTTCCTCTTGGCCAAGATGTAACCAAACTGTCCCTAAGTGGATCCACATGAGTTTTTCACAATCCAGTAATCTTGACCCGTACTTGACGAACCATATCCAATGATTAACACAGCAAGATTATGAGAACATGATAAAGAAATGCTTATGCAATCGTCCCTATTAAGGTTTAGAGAAAAGAGAGAAAAGGACAAAAAAGAATTCTAATCTCTTGTATTGTATGATAAGAAGTGGTACAGAGTTCTTATATACAAAAGGTAAACAGAAGATAAAGTATATACACGTGTCTAGCTAATAACCATATAACCACTTATAATGACAGCACACATGACACTAATCAGATGACATAATTATATTCTCTAACAGCCTCCCATAAACTCAAGGTGGGTTGACATCAAACACTTTGAGTTTAGTCTTCAGTGTATGAAATCATGCACTAGATAATGGCTTAGTAAAGATATCGGCAATTTGATCTGCAGAAGGAATATAGGTAACTTTGATTTGCTTTTGAAGTACACTTTGTCACGAACAAAGAATAAATCTAGTTCTATATGTTTGGTTCGATGATGCAAGACAAGATTATGAGCTAATTGTACAGCACTAATGTTATCACAGTAAACTAAAGGACTGTGCTGAGCTATTAGCACTTTGAGTTCTGTAAGTAAGCTTTGAAGCCAGGTAAGTTCAGTTGTGACATTACCAAGACTTCTATACTCAGCTTCAGTACTAGATCTTGCCACAGTGGATTGCTTCTTTACACATCAAGAATGTCACACCCCAAAATAGGGGGTGACCAGCACAGGATGTGAACTACACATACATCCTATAAGCCACAAATTCAAGGTTTATTTCATTTAATTAAAAAAGTACTCAGGTATTCACTGGCATTTTAAAACTATTAATACTAATTATTTTAATAATTATTTCAACATTTTGTAAAAATTTTTATAGAACCTTCTCTGTAAATAGGATCTCCCAAAAATTCTGTATCATAAAAATTTTTCTCAAACATTATATCCAACAAGAGCTCGGCTCCTTCCAGCCAGTAGACAAAATATATAATAAACTAAGGATTCTAATTATAAGTTATGTGGAGCACCTAATCATATGTCTCATGACATAATACATAAATTTCATATTTATATCAATAAGACATATTTATAGAACAAACCTCCATTATGTTCCGCAAACATCCATCATTAGTAGGTAAGACGTACAGTGTCAATTATGCTATCTGAGACCAAAATAATTTTTTAGTAAATAACGTCCCAACAATAAATAATTTAACATGAATAAAAAGAAAAGTTTGAAATAATCATGTAAGTTAAAGAAACAACAATTTCCATAAAAAAATGTATAAACTTCAGAATAAAATGGCTCTATAAAATTTTGAATAAAATCTTAAACCATTGAACTATGATAGCAAATGTTAATATCACTTGATTTTAAGAAGTCACATAAATGAAATAAATACTTGTAAATAAATTACTAAATAAAAACCAATGGGATATAAAATCACCAAATAATCAAATTCATAATTATAGGGACTTATCAGAACCATTAACAAAGGTGGACACACAGTCCACAAGAGTAAATAATCCAATGCGGCTTATGCCACGAAGACAAACGTGGACACATAGTTCACAAGGGTTAGTAACCAAATGCAGCTGAAACCACGAAACAAACGTGGACACACAATCCACAGATAATGCTAACCAAACGTGGCTTAAAGCCACGAAATCAAACGTGAGTACGATGCTCACGAATAACCATCCCTCTGTTCCACATGCGTTGGCCATCACACAGGGCTAGCACCTCCTATAATCACCCTGCCAGCTAGGTGAACCATAGCACGCTAAGGGCTAACGGAACTACCGTTAGCAACCAGTGTTCTGTATAAAGTCCCTTTTTAAAATCATTTTCAAACATGCGAGAAAATCATCACTTTCAAAATACAGTTCTCATTCTCAAAATGAAACTCGCATGAATGCTTTTAAGCATTAAAACTTGCCAGAACAAAATTTCATATCTAATGCTCATGCGTGCATTTATCGAATAATAAAAAAAAATTCAAAGTCAAACTTGCATGAATCATTCTCTGTATCAATCTAATATTTGATAAAATAAAAATCTCATAATCAAAGTCCAAACTTGATTTAATTGATCAAATAACATTTCAAATTTAGTAAAGCTAATTTCTCAAAATAAAGTAATGTTAATAAACAAATATCTAATAATCGCATTAATGCTATTAAAATAATTTCCAGAAAAACATAATATTCTAGTAAAAGAAATTTTGATTTAAAAAAATCAGTTAGGACGCTATCCACTTACCTGTAGTGATTTCAAAGTTCGAGACTCACTTATTACAACTCCAATTGAGCTACCCTTCTCACAATCACCCAATAATAAATAATAAGATCTTAATGAACTTTACTTTTGAACCAACAAGTCTCTCTTTAGGAGAATTCACTCAACCAGAATTAGTAATAAAACTTTAAGTTTTAGTAACAAAATTTACACATAGAGGTTTCTTTTTAGGCTTTCTAATCTTCCAACCTTTATCTAACAATTCATCAATAACCATACTATCCCAGGAATTTAACTATTTACATATGGATTCATAATCAATATATAAAATTCAAGTTTTCCCCCCTTATCCAGGTAACCCATTCATCACACTTAGTTGTTACCATAAATCAACAACTATTCATCACATTTCATTAAACACTTCATGTACATCCAAAAGTCAAATTATGAAACAATACCATAGTTTATCAGTTATCAACCATATAACAACCATCTTACTCTTTAGATTTCTTCTCAGAAATAATTTTCTAAACACTTAATTAAATTTTCTATGCTTCCAAAATTCATATCTTTATCCAAACTAAATTTAAATCCATAATATTAGTCCTTAGTGTGCTGAATATGGTTAATAACTCCACTCCAACTCTTTTAGATATTTTATCAAACATCTAGAGTACATTAAAAATTCAAAGCATATCATCAAGCTTCCTACTCTAAAAATTTCAAACCACTTACAGCTTCCAAACAACTTCATAAATTTAAATCCACGAAGATCAATACCCAAATCCTTCATTCATCACAATAGATCATGGTTGAGGAATCAAACGTGCTACAAAACATAGAAGAAAAGGAAGATTTCTTTGAGCTTACCCCTCACGCAAACAGGAAAAAGAAGGAAGAAGCAAAAATAGAGATAGCACAGAACAGCACAAACACGAAAGGACGTGGAAGAATCCAGCAACCTCTACTAGCAAAAGGTCTCCCGCTTCACACACACCCAACATGACCACTTGATCTCGTTAGTGATGAAGGGGAGGAGAACGAAAATGAAGGTCTGGATGATTGAAGCTCTCCTCTCTCCCTCTCGATTGCCACTTGCACACACCACCGATGTTGAAGACGAAGAAGGAGGAAGAAGAAGACAGAGGCGGCAAAGGTGACCCCCGATACAACTGCTCTTTGACTCTCTCTCCCTCTCTCTGTCGGTCTCTAAAAAAATTGAAGAAGGGGAAGATTTTTATCAGATTTAAAGAAGGGTAATTTTGTAATTTCTGAAAGCAAAAAACATAAAATCTCATTTTGCCTTAGCTAGATTCAAACTTCAGACTTGTTGGAAGAATACTTGCTTAGCTGCCACTACAACAACTTTCCTTCTGGTCATAATAATTCCAAAATTCTTGTAATTACTATTAAAACACAACTTATACACTTAATTATTTGATTTTATTATTATTATTATTTTAGGTTATTATAAAGAAATCAAGTTGCCACCAAGAAAAATGCAAGAACCTGAGGTTTACCGATCATCAGAATCACTACCCTAGTCAGCATCATAGAATGCTTGAAGAGTCAGAGCTTGCTGTTTTGAAAAAAACAAGCTATATGATATTATGCCTTTTAGATACCTTAAAATTCATTTGACTGCATGCCAATGAGACATAAGAGGACACTATATATACTGGCACACCTTATTGATATTGAAAGAAAGTTCTGGTCTTGTGATAGTGAGATATTGGAGAACCCCAACAATAGATCGATAAAGTTATGGATTGGAAAATGGTTCTGAAAATGAAAATTTACTGAGTTTAGCAGAGGATACCATGGGTGTGGCCACTCCTTTTGAGTTTAACATCCCAGCTTTAGCTAGAATATCTTTGATGTATTTTTATTGTGAAAGAGATAAAATACCAGAACCATGAGATTTTACTTCAACACCCAGAAAGTAATTGAGAGTACCTAGATCCTTTAGAGAAAAATTCAGAATTCAACCAATATTTCAGATTGGTAACATAATTAGCAGAATTTCCAGTAATGAGTATGTCATCAACATATACTAAGACATATGTTAAATCTATAGCAGTGTGTCGAATAAAAAGATAGGGATCACAGTGACTAGGAACAAAACCAAACTTATGTAAGGCATTAGCAAGACGATGAAACCAAGCCCGAGGAGCTTGTTTGAGACCATAAAAACTTTTGTGCAACTTGCAGACCAGTTAAGGGTTAGCAGATTTAAAGCCAAGAAGTTGATGCATATAAACCTCTTCTTCTAAGGTGCCATTGAGGAAAGCATTGTTAACATCAACTTGAGAAATAGACCAAGATTGAGAAAGAGCAAGAGTAAGAACAGTCTGTATAGTGGCAGGTTTAATTACTGGAGAGAATGTTTCTGTATAGTCAAATCTATAGGTTTGATAAAAACCTTTAGCAACAAGGAGGGCTTTATATTTATTTAATGTACCATCTGGATTGTCCTTTTGCCTAAGCACCCATTTACAGCCAATCACAGGATGATGAGAAGGTAGTGGAATAAGAGACCAAGTTTTATTTGAATAAGGGCATTATATTCATCAAGCATGGCTTGTTTCCATCATAGGTCTTGTAAGGCTAGATAAGGATCAGTAGGAGGATCAGTAAAAAAAGAAGAAGTATGATAAACTTTAGGTTTGAAAATACCTCTCTTAGAACGAGTAACCATAGGATAAGTATTTTTAGGTGGTGAAGAAGAAGAGGGAGGAGAAGCAGTAGAAGAAGAATAAGATAAGGGAACAAGAGAAGACATAGAAGTAGGATTAATACTAGGTGGAACAGACAGGGATGATGACAGTGGGACAGAGTGAGACTATAGTGAAAGACTAGAAGAAGTGGAAGATATCAAAAGGCTAGAAAAAGGAGAAGATAATGAAAGACCAGAAGAAATAGAAGGCATAAGAGGGATTAGACCAGATGGAGAGGAAGACAACAATGGTATAGAGCTAGAGGTAGACATAGTACAAAAAGGAAAGGAAGTTTCATTAAATTGGACATCTCTAGAGATATAGATACAGCTACTAGGAGAAAGGAATTTATAGCCATGATGACACATACTATAGCCTAAGAAGGTGAAAAGAAAACTTATGAGAGTTATAAGGACGAAGAAGAGGGAAGCAAGCACAACCAAACACATGAAGAAAGGAAAAATCAGGAGACTGCTTAACAAGTTTGGTATAGGGAATTGAATTAGCAATGGCAAAAGAGGGGAGCAAATTGGTAACATAGGTGGCAGTGAGGAAAGCATCTTCCCAGTATTTAAGAGGTAAATTTGCTTGAGATAATAAAGCTAAACTAGTATCTACTAGATAACGGTGTCGTCTTTCAACAATACCCTTCTAATAATGTGTATAGGGATAAGAATATCGATGTACAATACCATGCTGAGCAAGGAAATAATCCAAACATCTGAATTCACCACCACTATCAGTTTGCAATGCTTTTATTTTAGTATTTAATTGATTTTCAACCATTGCTTTAAAGGTTAAAAAGGCAGAAAATGTATCTAACTTGCGTTTAAGAGGATATAGTCAACAATAGCAAGAAAAATGATCAACAAAGGCAAGGTAATATGTTGAACCATGAATTGAGGGACAAGGAGCAGGTCCCTAAAGGTCAGCAAAAACAAGCTCTAAGGGTGAAGTAGAAATACAATCTGATGGTAGTGAAATCAATTTATGAGACTTTCCTATACAATAAGCAGAACAAAAACTAGTTGGCATCTTATTGAAAATATTATTAGCAAATACAAGTTTATGATCTTTTAAAAGTTTAGGAATCAAAGTACTAGGAAAATACATAAGATGTTGATGCCATAAATCTAACAAAAGTGAAGGTGAAAGTGTTACAGTAAGTTTAGTACTGTGAGTTGAATTTGATGATGGATGAATGAGCTTTACAGAATAAGTAGAGGAGGACTGAATTTGAGATGAAGATGGTGGAGTGAACACATATAGGCCATCTAGTCTATGGCTGCCCGTGAGAAGAACTTGATAAGTGTTCTGTGATTTAATACAATAAGAACCAGGGCCAAATTCAACATTAACATTGTTATCAGAAGTGAGACGAGGAATACTAAGTAAATTATTAGTAACATGAGGAACATGTAAGACATCATGAAGATGTAAAGGAGAGGAAGGATTGGAAGTAGATAATTAAGAACGACCTAAATGATGAATAGACAAACCTGTCCCATTGCCAACATAGACCTGACTAGAACTACCATAAGGTGTAGCCTGCATAATGTTAGAAAAATATGGAGTAGTATGGTGTGTAGCACCAGAATCAGCAATCCAAGTATTAGTAAGAAATTCATGAATAGGTAAGGGAAAAGTAGGCGAGTATGGATCGTAAAAGGTAGAATAAATAGATGGGGAAGGTGTGTAGGCATAGTTGAGTTGAAGAGATGGATGAGATGGAGAAGGATATGAATAATTCTAATCAAACTTGTGATAGCAAAAGAAGCTAGAGTGCCCAGGCTTAGTACAAACTTGACAAACCATATTAGAATGAGGTGTAAAAAAGCCACAACGACCTCTACTTCCTCGACCACCACGACCACGGCGACCACTATCACCACCTTGATGTTGAAATTGCTGATGAATAGGAGCCAACAATACTGTCGATTGCAATTACGATAAACTAGCACCAGAAGAAGTAGGTGATAAAGAGGTGTGAGCAACATTAACCTTCAGATGTGAGAGACCTCAATAGATAATTTGAGTGATTTAGCAAGCTTTAATTCATGACCAACCAGAAGTGATTCCACTTTACTAAAGAGAATGGATCACGCTGAGTATTAATGGAAGAGATGATTGACTCATAATTATCAGGCAGTCTGTCAAGAATGACCTCAATTTGATCTTGCTTGGAGACAAAGTGACTGACAGCAATAAGTACATCAGCTAGGGATTTTATAAGAAGAATGTATTCAGAAATGGAGCGATCCTCTTTCTTTGTGTTATGAAGCTCTTTCTTGAATTGATGAATGTTTTCTCGGTGATGAGCAGAGAAGAAACCTTTGATACGCTTCCAAGCCTCAAAAGATGTGGTACAACTAACTAATCGAGCCATCATGCCGTCGGAGACAATGGATTGAAGCCATGAGAATAAGAGCTGATCCTGGTGATACCACTGCAGATAAGCCAATGAAATAACTCCGACTAGAAGATTGGCATCAAATGAAAATTATTGAGGAGAACGGGATGACTCAATATAAGTCTAAAGGTTATGGCCATAAATTGCAAATTCGACTTGTTATTTCCAAACAAGATAATTCTTCTCATCGAGTTTCACTGTGAGGTAGTGTGCAAAGGAAATAGTGTCACCATTCTTAGATGCATCAATTATGGCAAGTTTGCCATTGGAGGAGTTGGAGGATTCAGACACCATTGATAGTACATAAGCTCCAATACCATATTAAGGTGCAGAGAAAAGAGAGAAAAGGATGAAAAAGAATTTTAATCTCTTGTATTGTATGATAAGAAGTGATACAGAGTTCTTATATACAAAAGGTAAACAGAAGATAAAATATATACACATGTCTAGCTAATAACCGTATAACCACTTATAATGACAGCACACATGACACTAATCAGATGACATAATTATATTCTCTACAGTCCTCGCTAAAGATTCCTTGTAGAAAACTAAGAAATTAAACAAATTTTGAAATGTCTCGTGATAGGCAAAAATAATGGTCAGTACTGATGCATATGATAAATGACACGAGGAACTAACAACCATTCAACACACACACAATTAACTTGTTTATTTGTAGTCCTTTATTTCATTAACTTATTAGGGTAGTCAATTCTGTGCCTGTGCAAATATAACGAAGATCGATATTGATGACTTACACTTGTGTAGGATATAAAATCTGAGCTTACATATATGGAGACATTAACGGGTTGATTGACAACGTGATAAAAGAGAGAATCTTCTGATATAGGTGTCTCCCACCAATAACTATAGTCATCAATAGTAGCAAATGTCATTTGTTCTTGAATCATATGATAAAAGAAAGAGGATATTAAACCAAAATTAGACAGTACAAAACTTTAACTACCCAATCGACACAAGATAACAATTCAAGGGAAAGAATATTAAACACTAGCCTTAGTGGAATTGCATGGACTATTGTCTTTCGTGTATGGGTAATCACTTTCAGTGGCAATACCATTTCTCTTGACATAATCCAATGCCCTATAGATCCTAATTATAGAGGAGGTTTTACCAAAATTTCTACAAAAATGTTGACACTTTCTTATGACAATTAGCTTAAATATATATATATATATATATAATTTTAATTCTCATCTGATTCGATTAATTTTCTTTCTTTTCTTTGTAAAAATGGAATAAATTTTCATTCCGTGGCTTACGGGGATGTGTGAGTGGTTCACACTCATGCCGGTCACCCTCTATTTTTGGGGCGTGACAGGAAGTTTCAAGCTCCATTTTTTAGTTCCTTCATTTTTTCTCCATTTTTCTTCTTGTAGTTTCATATTGCTGAGAATATTTTGTGTATTTATAGCTTTTGGATGATTATGAGTAGATAAACTCTTTACTCTAGGATTATTTTTGAACCCTTATATGGATTAACATTAATTTTCTTCTCTCTCCTTTTGTGATTAATGATATATAAGTGTGTAGTTTACTATTCTTTTAATTCTTTTAACTGATTGGCTACCATTTAGATATTGTGTTCATTTGAGATACATTTAGGTTTAACTTGAGTGTAATTGGAATTTAAACTTAGGATTTACTAATTGTAACAAGAGATTGAGAAATTAATTAAATTAAACACTTGTTCAAAACTTAATGGAGCATGTTCAAGTATTTTTAGAATCTTAGGTTGGCACTTATATTTTGGTTTAAAACATTCATGAGAGAATTTAATTTTAATATAATGAAATATAAGGGGGATAAATAATCCTAGGTCTCAATTTATGCCTCAAGTCTAAGAATAAATTTCTTTTCTTTATTTTATAGTTTTGATATAATTTTCAAACTCACTTTGTCCACTAATTGTGTTTTTCTCAACTTAATTGAATTTAGATAATCTTTTGCTTGGTCCTACTTTTCATTCAAATCTCTGAGGGAATGATGCTCTTCTCATATTATATTACTTGTCATGATGGGTACACTTGAGGAATCCAATAGAGAACAATAGGCTACCAATAAGAGCATGATGAAGATCATAATCTTCAACCTTTTGATTTCTATTAGAATTCAAAATGGTGTGTCCTTAATTTAGTTTGTCTTTTTTATTTATTTGACTTCTTTTTTATTTCCAGCTCACTTTGGTGTTAGTTGGCTTGATTGAGATTAATTACAGACACAATTTTAATATTTAGAAACAATTATTTCAGTGGTAACTTTCATCAGAACGATACACTATCTGTTTCATTCTGAAGATCAAAAGTTGAACACATATAGAAACCTTCATAGTTTCATTCATAAATAGGGCTTACATAAGCTTCATTTAAAGGCAAATCATTTGCCATTTATTCATGCCTAATACACATATATAGTGTGCAAAGGCTCAAGATGTCCAGCACATGACTATATATTGCATGGCTTTATTTACTACTACTGGTCTTCATATGGAGGCAGCAAGCTTGAAATCTGGTGTGTCTTTAATTGGGAAAGAACCAGAGCAATTTATGTTACACACTCCATGAGTAGTACCAGTGTTCCTCTTGACCAAGATGTAACCAGACTGTCCCCAAGTGGATCCCCATGAGTTTTTCACAATCCAGTAATCTTGACCCGTACTTGACGAACCATATCCGACGATTAACACAGCATGATTATGAGAACATGATGAAAAAATGCTTGTGCAATCGTCCCCGCTAAAGATTCCCTGCAGAAAATTAAGAAATTAAACAACTTTTGAAATGTCTCATGATAGGCAAATATAATGGGCAGTACTGAGGCATATGATAAATGACACGAGGAACTAAGAACCATTCAACACAAACACAATTAACTTGTTTATTTGCAGTCCTTTATTTCATTAACTTATGAGGGTAGTCAATTCTGTGCCTGTGCAAATATAACAAAGATCGATATTGATGACTTACACTTGTGTAGGACATAAAATCTGAGCTTGCATATATGGAAACACTAACGGGTTGATTGACAACGTGACAAAAGAGAGAATCTTCTGATATAGGTGTCCCCCACCAATAACTATAGTCATCAATAGTAGCAAATGTCATTTGTTCCTGAATCATGATAAAAGAGAGGATATTAAACCAGAATTAGACAGTACAAAACTCTAACTACCCAATCGACACAAGATAACAATTCAAGGGAATGAATATTAAACACTAGCCTTAGTGGAATTGCATGGACTATCGTCTTCCGTGTATGGGTAATCACTTTCAGTGGCAATACCATTTCTCTTGACATAATCCAATGCCCTATAGTGCCACCCTCCTGATCGGCAACCACCATTAGTCTCATCACAAGACATGAGTTGTTGTTCAGAAAGTGATGTAAGATTTTGTGTGACTATTTGAGTTATTCCTTCTATGGCTCCAGCTGCAGAGAATGCCCAACAGCTACCTGTAGAGACGAATTTGAGTTATTATTATGCTTCTGTCATATATACTTCATTTAGGTTGTATAAATTAACGCAGTTAATTTAAACTTACCACATGAGCCTTGGTCCTTAACATAAGTTACAGCTCCTTTCAACCTCCAATCCAAGGAAGAAGGTGCGTTGGGACACGATTCTTCATTCGACGCCATTCTTCCCTTGTTGCTTTCAGTTATGGGCTCCTCTGTCTCATGTAAGTAGATTCTGCTGAACTCTTCATAACTCATATCTGAGAACTGGTTCAAACCTAAACTATAGTCATCGGATGACTTTCTTTTTGCATTTTTCTCTTTGATATGCTTCAAATTGTTTTTGAAAATCTGAAATCTCATTTTCTCCTCTTCTAGGGTTTGGTATTCTCGTCCAGTCTCCTTCTTCCACTCTTGGAATAGACGGAAGACTTGTCTCTTAGAATTGTACTTGTCAAGATCTTGGTTCAAAATGGAATACCCATTAGGAACACTAGAAGAGAGACAAGTGAGAGAATACCAGAGAAAGAGAAGGAGGAGCAACTTAGTGAAAAGGGAAGCCATGTTCACTTAAAAGTGATATAACAATTGATTGGATTGCTCTTTTTCTATAACATTGTCCCGTATATATAGGGCCACAATCCCTTCATCGCTGGTAGGTGAGATTTGACAAGTATGTAAAATAAATAAATAAAAACACGCACGCACGCAAGCTCGCACAAAACTTACGTCTGGCACAAACAGGAAAAAATCTATAACAGCCTTGTTTTAATTAAAATATACACAATACCAATGGTTAAAAAACTAAGTCACAATTAAGAACATGTGCGCAGAGAAACTAAACTCATTGTTTGATTTATGAGAGATTAAATGACATTCAAAGAATCAGCACAAGAGCAAATTGATCTTTTCATTTTCAGAGAAGAAGTGTTGCGGTTAAGGGTTGATATATATGTGTTTTGTCAAGCTTGGTGGAGGTCTGGTTTCATGGAAATCAAAGAAGCAAAACCTTTTCTCCAGATCATCTGCAAAAGCATAGAGATTGATTGCAATTTTGGAACAAAATTATTACATGGATTGACTGATTTAAATCATGTTTAATTTATTCAAATAATGAGCAACCTGATATTTTAACCAAAGCCTTGGGAAGAAAGGATCATGTGAAAGATCACTAAGCAGGTTGGGAACTTCAGATTTGTTTTAGTTCCAATAAACTTGAGGGGGAGTGTTGAGGCTAATATGAATTGAAATCATGTTTGGTATGTAAAACTTGATATTAGTCTAAGTACGATGTAGTTCAGTTTTATTCAGCCAAGAAGATTTCCCCCATGAGAAGCAGAAGAGAGGGAATAAAACAAATCAAAGCAAAGCACGTCAGATATAAGTTGGTAGCTAGAAGTTAAAAAGTAAACCAACAAATCAAAGGAAAGCACGTCAGATACAAGTTGTTATATATCCCCGGGAACCAATAAATAAAGCCAAATGCTGGAGAAAAACGTGCTTAATGCTTGATATTCTTTCAAAAACACAATATAGGGTATTGATAACTAATTTATGGTTCTAAAAAAATAGTAGATGAAATCTTAATCTCTTAAAAAATTTACATCTATCCAATTATACTCATTAAATTTACATCTCTTCTGCCATTTTTTTCATAAGTGAAATGCAATATATATATATATATATGGAAGACAACAACCACTTAAGAATTGGAGAATGACAACTTTTTTTAAGCAAATAACCAAAACCTAAATCTTCATATGTTTCATTTCAAATTCTAAATTGAGGGCAAATTTGTCATTTTGTAGAAATTCAATATGTAACACGAGTCTCTAGAGACTACAAAATAACCATCACGTTTAACAACACTTTATTTTTTTTATTTGCAAATCTCTGGTTATTAATTTTTTTTTGTCATTACCGCCAATATAAACTTTGGGGTCATTTATCGAAATGCAATAATAATAATTATGTTTGCACTAAAAATGTAATTTTTACGGCCCAAAAACCAACTGAAGTTTGGGGGCCTTACAATCATGATAATTAAGAATATTTTGGAAGCTTCGGCCACTAAGTCGAAGACCATCTAAACCTCTGTACTGCATTCATGATGCTCAAGCTATGATTTAATTTTATCAGATGATAATTTACAAGCACTACAACATGAATTAGCTAGGAGGATTGCGTCCATTTGTTTTAACTTATTTCATGAAAAAATTACTTATTTCTTAAAAAAATATTTTGTGAGCTTTTATGATTTTTTAAATTTTTTTAAAAATAATCAAAATAAAAAATAATTTTATGATTATTTTAATAAGCTACTTTGGGTAGCGTCTTAAAATAATCTAATACAGTAAATGAGAGATAGTGTTTTAAAGAGGTGGAATATATGGAGATATCATAAAATTTTAAAATAATATAATAATAAATTATTTTTATAAAACAAAAATTGAGGAAGGTATCACAAAATTTAAAAATAACTAACTAATAATAAACTAAACATAAAATAATATCTGTTTTTATAAAATATCTTCCTATAAAATCTCTAAATTACCTAAAAATAACATTTTTTTCTAATCTTAACAAAACGGGCTCTAAGATATGTAGTTTAAATCCATACAATTGCATCCGTAATTTGTTAATTAATTATTTCTTTTCATTATCGATGGACTTTTTAAGAGAAAATAGCAATGAAGGACCACTAAAAAAAATTTATATTAATCAAGAATTAGTTGTTATTAAAATTCAAATAGAGAAAAAATCCCAAATAGATTGTCGTTAATTTAGACTGAATTATTGTTAAAACTCAAATAAATACTTATTGATAAATGACTAATTTAAACTAGCAAGTATCCATTTTGGCTTTGATAACAGGTGATTCTTGTCCAATATAAATTTTCTCTAACAGTCTTTGATTGATATTTTCCCACTTTTTAATGTCATTTATTTTACTATGCATGTTACTTTATTCTACCATTACAGCTTGAACAGAAGTAAAACTAGGATTTACTTACGAGGGTGGCTAAGATTCGATCTCATGAATTTATAATTATGAACCAAATTTTTAAAAACTGAACCAATCTCATTTAATTTATTGGTATGCGACAACAACTTTTAAGTAAATAATGTTTGTAACCTAGTGCTTGGCCCGTTCTAGAAGACGGACCTCATGAGACTCGTTGAAGTTGGCTCATCCAGAAATTTAATTGATTCAATACACCACGTTAAAAATTTAAAAAATGCAACAATAGTGCAAATTAAATGTGAAACTCATACTCGTTCTGAAGCTATCCTTACTTTTCGTTGTCCTTTTCGACGACATATAATAAACTTTTCAAACTTTTTACAAGATATTATTTTAAAATATGCTTAATTTTTTTTACTGCAAAATACTTGTATTATTATAAATGAGTTTTATCATTAAAAATTGAATGATAATTATTACAATATGTGCGTATATAAATTAAAATTATTCTTTTCAGAGTTTAAATGTCCCTCAAGTGAGTACCATAAGAACAAATAAGTTTTTCCTTAAAATTAAAAAGAAAAAGGTCACAGAATTAAAATATTGTGAAATTTTTTCATTGAGATTTATTTGATTGAAATTTTTATATATTATTATGATATATTCACAATTAAGATTTATTCTGTTAAGATTTTTGAAAAATTTTGTATTCATTAGTAATTATTAGAATATTTATTATTTATTATTAGAACTGTCTATATTTTGTAAGCTTTGTACATCAACAGTGAATGACATTTTTTCAAGTCTCATTTCTTTCTCTCATGACTTCTTTCATGATATCAGAACTAAGTTAATCATGTTTTTATACGTTGTCTGGGCTAAACAAATTTATAACTTATATTTTTATCCAGTAAAATATTAATAATTTGTCAATATTAAAGGACCAAATTGTTAAAAAAATTGAGTACTCCCTCTGTTAAAAAATATTAGGCATTTTTAACCGAATCCCACCCCCTAATAAAGTAGTTACTTACTTTTTAACTAACCCTATCTTTTCATATTTATTCCTATTAAACACCCTATAATAAATGTAAAGTCATTATCAATAGGGGTACTTTTAAAAAAAAGGCAATGATTATACCTTGAAAGACTAAAAATGCCTTACATTTTTTGAACATTCAACTCCTCAAAAAATGCCTTACATTTTTTAACGGAGAGAGCAAGTTGAATTTTGAAAATTGATAACTTTTTTTATATATGAACAAGTCATGTTCGAATATTTACAAGTAATTATTCGGATATGAACAAAAATATGCCTATGATTAATAACCAAAGTCCATGAAAATGTTTGAAAATTAAATTTACAACTTATATATTTTTTTAGTTATCATAATATTGATAACTTGTCATTATTGAAGGAAGCAAGTTGTTGAAAAATGTGAACAAATTGGAGTTTAGAATTTGACAACTTTTTTTTTTTTATATGAACAAGTCATGTTTAAATATTTATAAGTGATTGTTCAGATATTAACATTAATGTGACCATAAATAACAGCAATTTACATGAATACTTGAAAACAATAACTAATATATATTGCAACATGGAATTGTAATGTTTTAGTGATTCACTAGCGGTAGTCTTTTTGAACTACCATGGGGTTAAGGATTCGAGTCCCTCATGCCACATTATTTGACAAAGTTTGACCGACTGCACTAAAGCTGGCCGCCTCCCTGCAGGCGCCAGGTGGTGGTGACGTTTTTCTTTAAGAAAAAAAGATTCAAGGCACTATAAACCCATGGATTATTTATTAATAAAACGCCATAATCCTTGCTTCTTGGCTTTTCTGCTTTTAATTTTTTTAAAACTTTGATGAGATATTATTTTGAAATATCCTTCTCAGTTTCATTACCGCAAAAGACTTGAATTTTTATTGGTGAATTTTATTTAAAATAATCAAATGACAATTGTTATTAACAATATGTGCGCATATCAATGAACTTATTCTTCAAGAGTTTAATTATGCCATTCAAATAAGCACCAAAATAGAAAATTAGTCTTCTCGCTACAATTATTTAAAAAAGTCATATAGAATAAAAACAGTAGGTACTCCCAATACTTATTACAAGACACTTTTAACTATTTCACACATCGTAAAGAAATTACCTTTTTTATATCATAAAAAAATGAGATGTATATCTTTCTTTCTTTTTTTTACTCTTGATCTTTAATAATGATATAATTATATTAAATACCTTCATGTTAATTAGGATAAAATCACATAGATTCTTGTGCATACAACTCGATCAAATTTTTTTAATAGATACATTTTCCATATAATACATGATATTAAAAAACAATGGGTTGTCAATTTGAACTTCCTCATCTCTAAGTCATCTATAAAATAATTTTACAATTCTTTTTTAGAGTGATTTTAAAAAAATTGATTATTAATTACTTTCTTCTAATTTTACTTTTCACAATTTTTATTAGTGAACACAAAAAATTATAGCGATGGATGCTTGATTCAATTAGTTGAGGGAGTTGTATCAACTTAACATAAACTCTTGAGTTTGAGTCATAGGATATATGCACTTATGTTAATTGGCTTGTTTTGGTTTTAAGCCAATCAATTTATTTTTGGAACTCTTATTACTAAGAATTTTTCTTATAATTCCTTTGATATAAAATATAGGAGTTAATTAATTGGTTTGTTTTGGTTTTAAATAATGTAGGTAAGGTTTATGTGCTCAAGCTTATATATTTCAGGTACTTCTATCCAATCAAATCAAGACAAGTGATTTTTAATGTGTTAATAATAATAGTAATGGCAGTAACTTATTATAGAATAAATAATCTCTTAAGAAATTCACATATCTTGATTTAATTAAAAATAAACCCTTGAGCATATAAGAATAAGTATATAATATTAGATTTCTCAAAATAAGCACGATTAATGACAGTATACTCCATCAAAATAGCTTAAGTCTTTTAGTTAGATACTTTTTAGGCTTATATATTTATGATTTATCTTCTAATCTTTAGATGTGGGACGTCTTTTATCTTCTAATATTTTTTTTACTACTTTTTTTCTTTCTTTTTAACCTTCTTCTTCTTGTCTGGGCTTGTACTTGTTTTTAATCTCAGAATCCTCAGGTCTATTCAATTTCTTCTTTCTTTCTTTCTTTCTTTCTTCTTTTTCTTTTCAATCTCTTGTTTTTTCCTTCATCTTTCATTCTTTCACTCTCTCTCTCTCTCTCTCTCTCTCTCTATATTTTTGTTGGTCCCCAATTGAATGGCTTTTATACCAATTAGATTTCTCAAATTAAGTATGATTAAGGATAGTATACTCCACTAGAAATATTTTAAGCCTTTTGGTTAGATGCTTTTTAAACTTATATATTTATGATTTATCTTATAATATGTAGATGTGAGACTTTTTTATCTTCTAATATATAATAAAAATGTAACACATCAATCTTTTTCTTTTCGCACATTTATGTATTTATTTATTTATTTTGCTCAAACCATTGCTATTGACTATTGTATGCACATGTCATTTTTTAAAATTTTATATTTCAATGTAAATGATTAAAGAAAAAAAAAGAAAGAAAACAATTGAGATTGTTTTAGTTTATGTAAATGTAACAATATAAACACAAATTTCACCTGAAACAATTGAGATTATTTGATCAACTAATTATTGCTCGGACAAAATATTAGTACTCTAGTATTTAATCATTTAAATATAAATCATTACACACAATTTAAAAATCATCTTTAGAAATTTACAAGTTCTCTAAAAGTTTACACATTAACTAGTGCATATGTTATTTATAATGAATGTATTTTTACACTAGCTGTAAATTTTTGAAGGAGAACTTATAAATTTTGGATGCAAATATATGAATGATCATACTATTTTAATTTATAGCTCAACTAGCGTAACAAAGTTAAAAAAAACATATTTATTTACCAATCTTGAATACAACAATTGAGTTGTAAAACTTTTGAGGAGGACTCACGAATTTTGGAGAATTTATCTCACTAATTTTAATTTACAAGACAGCCAGTGTTGAAAACACGTTCACACAGTGAAGCCCGAAATAACCCCTACGACACTTCCAATCCCATTCCACAACATTCCAAATTATTGACTTCTGAGCCTCAAAAGATCATAATTGATTAAGTTAAATCCAACTCGAATCAGAATAAAATCACACTTACCTTATCCCGGTTCATCTAAGTTTAGAAAATTAATCTTTTTGGATGTTACAAAACCTTATTAAATACTATACCTAATCCACAAAGGCTTATATTGTGAAACATACAATTATTCAAATTGCGCCTTATAAATCTAAACAGTTAGAGTATCACTTATATTTTAAATTTTAAAATAAACACTTTCAGTTCAACTTTGAATAGAGCGAAAATTTCCTTGTAGCTACTTTTTCTTTTTATTTATTAATATAATTGTCTTTTTTGTCAAAAAAAAAAGAAATGAGCGAAAATTTGTTTCAAATGATATTTCTTCACAACTTAAACTATGCACTTGACGTTGACAATGGAATCTTTGATGGGAGAACCGAGAAAGAGAAACTGCTCAAGCAATTATTCACAAAAGGCATGTGGTTCATGATGAAGGCTACGTGTTGGCAGCAAAATGATTTCATCTCCGTCACGAGAAGCACATGGGCGTCCAATGAAACATGAATTGTTATGCTACTTACCCAATCCAAAAATTCCTCATTAATCTCTCTCAATTAAGATGTGCGAAAATTTATGTGAATTCAATAAGGATAAAAAATTAAACTTAACAAAAGTAAGAGAAATGAAAATAAAATATGACATACAATATTAATTAAATGAAAATAATTTTACTTAATATTAAAGCATAGCTGGGGAATATATATTTTATGATGAGTTATTGTTGACAATAGCTGTGAAAATCTCTGTTCAAATAGTTCCCAACACACCGTCTTTAAAACTTATTATGCCACGCTAGTCAAATGTGGAAGCTTCCCAAGATTAAACAAATTTTTTCTGCAAATAAACATGGAGCATAATAGTAGAAATAAGGGTTTCGGGTTGCTTACCCAAAAAAAAAAACAAAAGAAAATAAAGGAAATAGGGGTTTCGAGTAGCGCCGAACATTTTGTAATGATAAGTGGGACAATATTCTGTTTAAACCATTTTTTTTTCGAGGAGCAATTATATCCTATGCACCTCATTTCTTCATCTTAATGCCATGTAAATGCATGGTCAATGGACAAGAAATTCTTCCATCCTAACCGTTAATACCATCTAATAGCATAAATTTAGCCCGAAAATATCGAAATAAAGCCATATGTGCAAACCTATAGTAAGACAAACATTTTCCTACTTTGGGTGATTTAAATATATACATTTATGCCAAAATATAATAGAATCTAAGAAAAATATGCTAAAATGACAAGAAATATATATGAACAAATTCAAGGGAAATGCCTGTTGTTTATTTAAAAGATGATTGTAGAAAAATAAGAGGAATCATAGGCTACCATTAAGAGTATGATGAAGATCATTAGTCTTCAACATTTTGATTTTAAATGCAATTCAAAACGGTGTCATCTCTCCATAATGTAGTTTGTCATTTTTACTTCTTTGACTTTATTTAATTTTCAACTCACTTTGGTGTTGGTTGGCTTAATTAAGATTAATTACAGACACATTTTAAATATTTAGAAACAATCATTTCAGTGACAATTTTCATCAGAATGATACACTATCTGTTCCATTAAAGATCAACAATTGAACCGCCTATAGAAACTTTTATAGTTTCATTCATAACTAGGACTTACATAAGCTTCATTTGATGGCAAATCATTTGCCATTTATTCATGCCTAATACATCTATATGTATAGTGTGCAAAGGCCAAAGGTGTCCAGCACATGGCTATATATTACATGGCTTTATTTACTACTACTGGTCTTCATATGGAAGAAGCAAGCTTCAGAGCTAGTATGTATTTAATTGGGAAAGCACTAAAGCAATTTATGTTACACACTCCTTCATTAGTGCTAGTGTTCCTCTTGATAAGATATTGCCACACTATCCCAAAGTTGGTCCCTATGAGTTTTTCACTATCCAGTAATCTTGACCTTGTTGAGACAAAAGAAAACACAACACCTAAGCCCAATGAAAGAACAAGACCAAAGTCCATTAAGTAATAGTCAGCCCAAGTTTAATACTTTTCTATATAGCTTTGTAGTTGGAACTTACTGTACACGTGTAATGTTTCTATGCATTTTAGGGTTCTGCACCCTCTATATAATGACAATAATACATGGGCCTTTACTGTGGCACCATTAATGTATTGTTATTTCTACTATTTTATCTTAGTATCAGAACCCTAAAGGCACACTGCCATGGCTACCCCACGTACATCGGTGACTCCCTTAGGCTCAAACAACACTATAGAGTCACCTCACTCGCTTGCTACCAATCTCAACAAAAATCTTAGTGCCATAGACACTCTTACTCAAATTTGTGCTGTCATGTTAGACATAACCAACTATGTCTCATAGAGAGCACATGTGCTACCTATTATTAAAGGCTATAAATTAAAGGGTTTTAACAATGGCACTAAACCATGTCCACCACAATTTACTGCTGAAGATGGAGCTGCTAAGCTCAACCCAGCCTTTAAAGAATGGGAGTCAGCTGACCAATTTCAGGGCCTCCTCAATGCCAACTTTGTGAGAAGCTTGGCCATACTGTTGATACATGCTTCTATCATTATGGTAGAAGCTTCACTAAGGGAAAATTAATAAGAAATAGCCTTGCTTCAGGTTTCAACTTAGCTTTTTAGGCCACACCTAAAACTATAGGTGATGATACTTGGTATCTTGATAGTAGTGCAACAAGCTATGTCACTAATGGTGCTGAGCGCCTAGAAAATGCCAATGGTAAGATCAATATAATTACTTGCAATAGACAAAAAATGGGTGTTAAAAAGAAAGGTTCATCTACTATTTAAAATGTCTCTACTCATAATGTGAAACTTAATGATATCCTTTACTTACCTAAAGCCACTAAAAATCTGCTTAGTGTTTACAAATTAGCAACTGATAATGATGCTAATATGGTTTTTAACAAACATGGTGCTTCTGTGAAGTCTCAGATGATAGGGGAAATAATGCTCAAAGGAACTCGAACTAGTGGTATGTTTAAAGTTAAAGGAAAGAGAGATGGGAATCAAGAAGAATTTATTTTAGTTGCAGAAGAAGTTGAAGGTTTAGCAAGTAATGCTAGCAATGACAATAACAATAGTGTTTCTAGTAGACATCTATGGCATTATAGACTTAGGCACCCTAATGATAGAGTTCTCAACAAAATCATTAGTGAATGTAATCTTAAAGTTAGTATAAGAAATGAATATGGTTCTACTTTCTGTAAATCCTGCAAGTTTGGAAAGTCCCACTCTCTTCCCTTTAAAGCTTCCACTTCTCGAACTTCTAAACCACTTGAGCTAATACACACAGATTTATAGAGTCCTGCACCTTTAGCCTCCAAGAAAAGGTTTAAATACTACATCCTGTTGTTTGATTATTATACTAGAAATACATGGATTTACCCTCTTAAATCTAAAGATTAGGCACTATAAATATTTATTCAATTTAAAAAAACAATTTGAAAAGCAAATTAAGATTGTTCAAAGTGACTGGGGTGGTGAGTGTAGAAGTTTCTCAAACTTTCTACAAGAATCTGGTATAGTTTTTCAACATTCTTGTTCATATACATCTCCCCAAAATAGGAGAGCTGCGAGGAAACACAGGGGTATTGTGGAAATAGGCTTAACCTTATTAGTTCAAGCTAAAATGCCTTTATACTACTGGTAGGAAGCTTTTCACATTGCCATTGAGTTGATAAATAGAATACCTACTACAGTGTTAGGTGGTATATCACCTTTTTAAAGGTTATTTGTCAAGTTTCCTGACTATAGTAACTTAAAGGTGTTTGGTTTAGCATGCTACGCATGTCTTAGACCCTATAATCAACACAAGTTATAATTTCAAACATCTAGATGTGCTTTTATAGGTTACATGCTACTATAAAATAGACTTTTCAGTCACATTTTTAGGCCTTTCCACATTACAACTGGAGGGGATCATACTGGGCGACTTAGAATAATGGCTTATCCACGTCACAGGACCTGTGATGTGAAAAACCATAAACCAGATCCCCTTTAATAATAGGGGATGTGGTTTCTACAAAAGCCACATCCCTGTTTAGCAACATGAGGATGTGGATTTCAAAAAAAACCATGTCTCCTATTATAGGTAGTAGACGTGGTTTATAAAGAAACCACATCCCCCTCTAGTGAGAGGGACGTGATTTCTCATCCACTAGTTATTAGTTGAGAAACCACGTCCCCCATTATCAATGGAGACGTGGTTTCTCATTTTCAAGTTTGAGAAACCACATCCCCTTATAGGGGATATGGTTTCTTCATAAACCACGTCCTCTTTGCAATAGGGGACGTGGTTTATTAAGAAACCACATCTCCCTTTAGCAAGGAGGATGTAAGAAACCACATCCCCCTATTACAAGGGGGATGTTGTTTATCAGTCGTTTTCACAAACCACATCCCCTTCTAGCAATAAGGGGATGTGGTTTTTAAATTTTTTAATATATAATTTGTATTTACTTTATAACCAAAATAGAATCTACTAAAATATGCCATAAAAACAACCAATCCATATAGCTAAAGTCTAACAAATAGCAACTCATTTATAGCCATTCATACACTATCACAACAAACTATACCAAATGCAATGGAACAACAAAACTATTGTCACCTATTCAAGTGTCAATATTTACAACCAAATTCTAACAAACTATGAAATCACTATGTAAATAGCTCTTGAAGAAAATAATTTGCTAAACTATTTTGAATGTCACTTATGTCTTTATTGGCAAAGGATTACTCGTTGTCAAAAATTTACAAATTTTCATCAAACATTCATTAGATAACCAAATTCTAAAGCCTCGTAAAATTAATATTATTAAAATAAATAACAAGGTAACTTTCCATGTGTAAATTTTTGTTAGTTTCAGATTGAATAATCTCATACATATAACGGATAATAAAATATCCACACTTTGTACTCCTTATCTGGCGATGGCATTGAAAATTAAAAATCAAATGATAAATATAAACAAAAATATATGGAAAAGTTGTGGATAGAAAGTATTGAATTAAAATTACTTACGTTTGGAAAAATCCAAGTCGGTGAGAGATTTTTTTGAGATACAATTTTTGCTAGGCAGTGGTTTCCCTCTGTCATATAATATATCTTCAATGCTCTCATGAAATTTAAATAAAACATAAGGTATTAAAAAAATAAATATCTAACATTTATAAAAAATAATCTTAACTTATGTGTTGAATATATTTTTAGTTTCAACACTCGATTACTTGCCCATGGAACAAAACCAATAGATCTCATGCAAATACAGGCATATAACACAAAGGGACCAACGATAACTATAAAGACACAAATGAAATTAGTACATGGAAGAATACAAAATATTATCGAACTGAAAATATATATATATATATATATATGAATATAAAAGAACTTGTCCTTTAAGAATTAGGGCCAGATAACATGGCAATTTTGTTTCTGAAATAGTATTGCCCACGTATCTCATCTTATCACTGATATCATTGTGAACCGACGTTAAAGAAGTTGGGCACAAAAATCCAAATTGATCTTTTTGTGGTCTAGTATAGAGACTATTGAGAAACTTATTAATAGAAGAATATAAAAAGTATTGCATATAAATTAAAATAAATGAAAATGAGATAGAATATAGATAATAAAATTACAAGATAGATAACATAGCCCATGAGATATCCAACTCCTTCATCAACAAGAATTCCAAAATGTCTTTCTTGTCCATTACAAAAGGATATGACTTGTCTATACTCACAATTCCTTTGCACATTAACAAATTGATAGGCTTTGTCATTGCCTTAAAAAATTCATGTCATTGTAGCATCAAAATCCTAATGAAACACGAAATGAAAAAAAGTTATATAAGTAATTAAAAGAGAAAATCAAAAAATAATGAAGAGTTTTTTTACCATCGAAATTGTCATCTATGTGTCAACAAATCTTTTAGGTTATAAAATGAATTGTCATAGTGCTTCGCCTAATTTTCCAAACTCATCAGTGGGGAATGGCACATTCGTGTTTGGCTCAAGAACAATCTCAATTGTCACCTTTACTTGATCGTCTGAAATATTCATGTTATGGATTGTTTTTGCGAACATATATAGCCATGCTGAACCAATAATCCGCTTCTAAGGATTATCCAAATAAAGAAAACAAACTTGTTCCTCCTCTATTAAGGGACTAGAGGCATGCGGTGCCATCTTTAGTGGACTATCTTTGGTGCTTTGAAGCATGAGAGAAGTCTGGAGGAATAAGTAAACACAATGAAAGAAAATAAAAAACATAAACAAAATTGAATATTAAACTAATTAAAACTAATGAAAACATAGGGTTCATGTTGCCCAGTTCCCTGCCCAGTGTCCTATATGGTTCCTCTATTAGTGACCATGGATCTGACCTCTTGAAGAATCTGCTCACGGAATAACAAATTATCCTACTCATACTTTCGAGCACATTCATCTTTAACCTTTGCAAAAAGATCATCAAGCTCAGCTCTTGATACAACTCCTGATGAGCCTCATGGAATTGGTCTAAAATACTCCTTTAGATCAACTCCTTTTCCTGCCCCCTAACACGAACAGAATAATCTGGCGTTCCAATTGTTGATGCCAAGATATCCATTCTTCTAGTAGATTGAAATGAACCTTGGAAAGCTTATTCCTCAAGTGAATCATGCAATATACACGTAATGAATTTATCTTAAAAGATACAAATATAAAATTTGATTTAATCCGTTTAGTATAATTACTTACAATCTGTTAAGAAATTTCAATAACCTCCGGAGTAATATATTAGCCTTTCTTAATTCTGGCCTCTTTCCATTTCCTTTGATGAGTTAGAGGTATTGGGGGATAAACAACAATACTGGAATCAAATCTTGTAGCTTCCTCCAATTACTTCAAATCAACTTCCTTAAGTTTCTAGTCCAGCTACCTATATCCTTCTTGAGACAGGTAATGCTAATATTTATTTTTAGACTATCTCTCTTTATTTGCAGCACTTAATTCCTATAATGAAATAAAAATAAAGTAAGTCAAATGTAAACTAAACAAAAATAAATTAGGTCAGTTATTAATTATATCAAAATTTACTTGAAATTTAAGATCATCTTGTGACCTCACAAATTCTCTTGAAGTGTCTTCATCAATGAAATTATATTTCAAACATGGATTATTGTTCTTCTTTGCTCCTCAAATGTATTCACTGGAAAGTGATGACTTGAAATCTTTCCACCAATCACATACTTGCTAAAGCCAATACTTCTTCATCTCATCGATAGGAGGGATATCATAAGTAAATTGTAATGTGTCATAATTATAAAGTAAGATAATAGTATCTAATAAAATTAAAACAATAGAAAAAAATAGAAAAATATGCGTACCAAAATATCACCCCAAATCATGTCCTTCATAGCTTCTGGTACTTCTTGCTAATTAGGATGCAAGATGCCAACTTTACTCTAAGTTGTGAGATCTATATATCTTACAAACTTGTCCCTTTTTAGACCAAATGGTCTTTTACCACTACCAAACTCTAAATGCACTCTCTCTGTAGTGCCCTGACATAGTGCCAGCTCCTTCAATTTTTTACTTCCTTTACCTCTTTTCTTGTAAGTTGCGCTGGACATGTCAACTACATCTCTACTAAAACCCTCCATGTGCCTGTTAAGATAAGAAAATAATATAGGTAAGTAACTTGCATTATAATTAAATATACAAAAATAAATAAATGAAATAAATATATGACTATAAAGAATCAACTACTTCAATTTTTTACTAATTAATTCTTACTTTATTCATTCTCCCAAATTCCTTCACAATGATCATCTCTAACTGCATATTCATCATCAACCAAATCTACTTCAATTGATCTAGGTAGATTTAAAGTAAAAGGTGGGGTTTCATCAAGGTTAAAAGTTGAGTCATCATCCTTCACATCAATAATTTGTTTTTTCCCTTATAGTACAATAGAACGCTGTTTATTTGCTGAATTAGTAACATAAAAAACTTATTTTGCCTAACTTGCTAAAATGAAAAGCTCCTCTTTAAAACCAAGCCTCTTGAGGTTAACTAAAATAAACCCAAATTCCTTATCTACTTCAATAGAATTAAAATGAACCCACTTGCATTTGAAAATAGGTACTTTGAATTTAGTGTAGTTTAACTCCCATATCTCTTCAACCACTCCGTAATAGTCCATTCAAGCCAATAATAGGTTATTGTCTTTTGAACTAAAAAATTATTGAGCCTCAACTTCTACCATTAGCCTACTATTTTGCATGGTACTTTTATCATCATGGGCTTTTGTGTAGAAATAATATTTATTTATATCATATCTACTATACACGACCTCAAAATGAGGTCCCCTCAGCCAACTATATTATTGTATCAAACACACTAGTCTCATTCATAACCTTTTTCTTGAACCATCCTTTGAAAGTCTTATTGTTCTCATTAGCCAACTGCATTTCATTCTTTCTTAGATATTTGTCTTTCAACAACTTTTTATAAGCATCTAAATAAGGTTGAACTTCTTTATTCAAGATGTACAAATGTGCTTGCAAGACTTCGTCATGAGACATGCATTTTACTTTGACCCCTCGTGTTCCCTTACCAGTAATTCTTGCCCTATTATGCCTAGTTTAAGGGACTATAACAACCTTCAATCCTATTAGATATATAGCACAAGATTCAACAGCCTCTTCCACCACATATTCAATAATTGATGGTTCAAGCCTATATGGGTTCTTAGAATAACCTTTTAAGATTTTCATGTATCGCTCGAATGGGTATATCCATCCTAGATAAACAGGACTATAAAGTCTTACTTCCCTAACTAAGAGAATTATCAAATGCACCATGATGCCAAAAAATGCTGAAGCAAAGTGCATTTCTAATTGGCATAAAATAATATAACCCTCATTTTCTAATTCATCTAACTTGTCAGAATCTATGACTTTATTGCATATAGCATTGAAGAACATAAACAAGCTAGTTATAGTACGTCTCATATCATCTTTCATAATCCCTCGAATAGCTACTGGTAAAATTTGTTACATCAACATATGGCAATCATGAGACTTTATGCCTAGTAACTTCAAATCACTCATTGAAACAAGTCTTCTAGCATTAAAAGAATACCCTTATGGCACCTTAATATCATGCAAACATCCATATAAACTTATTTTCTCCTATTTAGATAATGTATGCATTACTAGGGATAAATAAGCTTTCTTCCCCTCTTTTTGTTATGCGTGTAAGTGTTTTCTTATTCCTATTTCAACTAAATCTAGTCTGGCATTTATTCCATCCTTAGTATTGCCACATATGTGCAAAAGCGTACTAATAAGACTATCACACATAGTTTTCTTCACATGTATCACATCAAGACTATGCCTCACATTTAGACTCTACCAATATGAAAGATAAAAAAATGGACCTCTTTTTCCACACATTCTTCTTACTTACATTCATTTTATTCTTACCAAAAGTAGTAATGATTCCTTCCACACATTGATAAACTTGGTCTCCGGTTAAGGTGGTTAGAGTCATTTCACAGTCATTAAAAGCCTTCTTCAATCTACAATAAGGGTGATACTAATCAAGAAATCTTTGATGACTAAGGTAGACAATTTTTCTTCCATGCTTAAGTTGGTGGTATTATGTGCCTTCTTCATATATAGGATATGCATTGTGACCTTTAACACTATATATTGACAAGTTTCCATATGCATGAAAATTGTTCATTGTCATAAAAATCATGGTATGCAACTTGAAGTACTCTTAGTTATAAGTATCAAATACATCTACACCTTCCTCTCATAGCATTTTCAAGTCCTCAATCAATGGTTTTAAGTAGATATCAATATTGTTTCTTGGCTATTTTGGTCCTAATATTATCAAACATAGCATTATGTACTTACGCTCCATACACAACCAAGGAGGTAGGTTGTAAATAACTAACAAAACTAGCTATGCACTGTGTGTGCTACTAAGATTGCCATATAAGTTGATTCAATCTGTATAGAGTCCAAGCTGAAGGTTTCTCAGATCGCTGCTAAAATGAGGAAACATGTGATCTATTGTTTTTCATTAAGGAGAATCAGTCAAGTGTCAAAGTTTCCCATAAGATATTTTCTCATCAAAATGCCATCTCAAATTCTTTGCTTCTGTTGGATTAGCAAACAAATGTTGAAACTGTGGTATTACTGGAAGATACCATATCACCTTTGTTGGAGGCCCTTTAGTTATGATCTCATCATCGTGATCAATATCATCATCCTTCTTCACTTTGTACCATAAAGTCCCACATTTTAGACACTTGTGTAGCCCTTCATACTCATTTCTATATAGTTTTAGGAAAGCATGTATCATTTTATAATCCATAACTATTGGACACAAGATTTTCTTTGCCTCATACATATGTTTTAGAAGCAAATTATAGGTTGGAAGCATTTTACTCAAGAATTCAAGTAACTCTATAGAATTCAAATTAGTCCACCAACTTCTAGACTTTAAGTTAACTAATCCCAACACAGCTGTTAAGAGTGTAAAATTAGTACACCCTAGGTATAAAGGTTTCTCTACATCACTATGCAATAAGATTGTGCAAATGAAATCATCCCAACATCACAAATCATATGCTCTATTCTATCATCCTAATCATTCACAATTGTCTCATTTTGAGACATAGAAGTTGTTCTTGCTGCCTCCCCATGCCATATCCATCTTGTATACCTCAAATTGATCCCATCACAAATTAAATACTCTTTTATTTCATCAATACACAATTCAATCTTATTCATGCAGTTGACACAAGGACAACAATACTTTTCATTTTTGCTAGGAACATTTTTTTCTAGCAAATTCAAGAAATTGATCTTAAATTTACAACAATTATAAACCAATAGACATAGCAAGCAATTAAACAAATATTTCCTACCTAAACTAATTCTCAAATTAAATTCAATGCAAACAAGTCCTAACCATTATTACAAATTCTCAAGTGCAATATTATCTAAATTTTCGTTAAACTATCTAATTAAATTAGAGCAAATAAATCACTTAAATGGAGAGTGAAAAAAAAGGATATAATGTTGGAAAATAAATTAAAAAAATTAGAGAAAATAAATTGGGCATAATCAGTGACGAATCTAAAACCCAAAGCGAGTGAGGGTGAGTTTTTTTCCCCTCCAAGAATGGTTATGCATATATACCATGTGAACTTATATACATAGATATTAAAATTATATAAACATTAATTTATTTGTATAACTATTTAAATTATTTGTAAGAATATATTTATAAAATTGAATAAATTGTATACTTTTTTATTTTTGATGGAAAATTTTATAAATTAATATCATAAAAAATTTGATTTATAAGCCTTAAATATTATTAATACTTATTTAATGTCGAGCAAATCTTATGCATTTGCTTGAAGTTTAAAATAAGTATGTATCTTATATTTTATATTGATCTCGATATTAATTTTCTTTTATCAAGTTATTTTATTTTGTATTCAAATTCAAAATATAAAAAAATTTATAAACCAAGCATTGATCATAAATCATGTTTAATTCATTGGAAATATATAATATAACAATGTTAGGCAATTTTTTTTACTTGAATGTCACAAGCCTAGAACCATATCTTAATAAAAAAACGTATCTTTAGATAACAAAAACATATATTGACACACACAAGAACAATATAGGCTTCTTTAATTTCCCTCAAAAAATAAAATGGCAATTGTTTTATATTTTTGTTTTTGGCGATATAGCAGAATATGTTTATTTTTTGGATTTCTAACCCAATCAAACAGCAATATCCTAACCCAATCTTAACACCTCACACACTTTGCTACTCCATCTGTTCCTTGGATTTCTACTTGCATGCAGGGGAATCTCAAAAAATGAGCTTTAAGGAGGGCATCTGCCCACATACAACTTTGAATCACGGTATAAGAAAACAGCAGAGAATAAGAAATAGTACTTGGAGCTAGCATGATTCTATAAAGAAGAGGAGAGGAGAGGGGCAGCTGCAAGGACCAGGTCTCGTCGGCATAAAGGTGCTTAATCGCCAATGGGGCTTCATTGGCATAGTAACCGAGAGAGGATATAAGTTTTGTAAGAAAATGAGAGTTGTGAGAGATAAAGACCAAGATGAGAGATGAGATAAGAGAGACAAGAGACATAGAGACAAAGTAAAGGAGAGAGCTGAGAGATGAGAGACACGAGAGACAGACAAGATGAGTTGAAATGACGCTGGTACGGTTTGAAAAACTAGTGGCATGAGGCTCAAGGGACGTCCCCCTCCTTGGTGGGGGAAGTGGATTTACTAATCCACGTTCCCCATGATTTAGGTGATGTGGATTATAAACATGCTATGTACTCGGAGAGCTTGGGGATATGGATTTACCTGTTATTTTCTCCTTGAGACTGTTTAAAGAAGCCATGTCACCAATAGAGGTGGGAGATATGGATTGATGAATTCCTTCCTTTAGTTGGCTCTCTTCCATTATCCATCCCTTTTGTTGCTGACATACTTTCCTCGAAGAAGCTGTAGTACCATGTGTGATGATTTCTTGGTCAAAATTGTGTTGGAACAATCTTATGATCTTACTTTTATAGCTGATATTCCTAATGTTGTGGTAATCTAATTTTACCTAACCAAGGTAGGGTTACACCTCACACTAGTTAGACTCTTTTGTCTTTGTATTCCCTCTAGCTTCTTGCTAGCCTAACTTATGAGGAAAAAAAAAGAAGCTGCAGTACCCAGATCATGATATGTCTTAGCTTTATTAATTATATTGCCAAATCGTATAAAGTATAGGTTATGAAACTTTTTTATGTCTTTTTCCAATCTCCTTAATTTGTTATGTTCTTCTTTCTAATTCTGACTGTCTTTTTTCTTTAGTCTGTTGGCTTGTACATTAATTTGAAGTTCTAAAGTATTAGAGTTTTGCATTTTTTATATGATTTTTTAAAGAAAAATATCAAAATCACATACTTTTATATTTTAAAAATCATAATAAATACAAAAATATATTATTTCAAGATTTTAACATATAAATAGTTTTTATTTATATAAAAGCCAATTATCTAAACAAAAAAAGACAATCAAAGTTAAAAAGGTGAGATATTAGAAAGAATATTATAAATAAATAAAAAACATTAGAGCCCCTAGCCTAGCATAGTATAAAATATACTTTATGAGAGCAAGAGAAAACAAAGAAAAAATCTCTTGAACATCAAAATTTTCATAAAATAAAATATAAATCATAATTTTTTTTTAAGAAGCCATGTCCCCTAAGGGGGAGATGGATGTGGCTTCTTTATAATCCACGTCCCCCTCCTCCTTGGGGGATGTGGCTTCTTTGTAATCCACGTTAGCCAGATCTTAGGGGATGCCTCCTCTTTGGGTGATGTGGACTCGTTATAATCCACATCTCCCAAGGACGTGGATTATTTAAAATTTAAAAAATAATTTTTTTCAATCCACATTCTCTTTTTATTTGAGTGACATGGGTTGTATTCTTTCTAAGTCCCACTTTCAATATATGACATGAATGAGGGTAGTAGAATTGCTTTTTTATAGTAATGATAGCAACTCACATAAAGGCTTTAAATGTTTGACATCTACAGGAAAGATAATTATTTCTAGACATGTGGTATTTAATGAGCATGATTTCCCTTTTGCTAAAGGGTTCATTAATACAAGAGCCTCACCTGATGAGTAAGTACATCCTAAGAGTTTCTTTCAATCTATAATTTCCTCTCTTCTGCACTTATGTCTAGCAAATAAAGTTTCTAGTGTAACTAGATTAGATAATCTGTCACCTTAATTAGGTGCAAATTCAAGTCTATCACCAGCTCCAGCTATTACTTCTCTATCACCTAATTTTTTTAGTCACATTCAAATTTCATCAACAAATCCTTCAAATTCACAGAATAACTCAGCTGCTCAAAGTACAAGTCTTAATGCATCTGTTAATGCTGCCCCTATGTTATCTCCACAAATTAGTTTACCTTCCAGAATGTAACTACTCCTGTTGGAAATCAATATAGAATGATTACAAGAAGTAAAGTTGGTGTTCATAAGCCTAAGATTCCCTATGTAGGAGTTTTAATCACTAAAGCTACTGACTATGAAGAGCCTTATAGTGTTCGAGTAGCCCTAAATTTTGGTATGTGGAGAAAAGCAATAATAGATGAGTATAATGCTCTAATAAAAAATAATACTTGGTTGCATGTTCGCTATACTAGACAAAAGAATGTAGTTAATTGTAAATGGGTTTTCAAGTCAAAATTCAATGAAATGGTACATTTCATCCATGTCACAGAACAAAATATGCATGCATGCTCATAGCCCAAGTTAATGCTGATTTTAACATCATATTCAACTTGGATAAATTTACAACTTTGTTCTTAGCTTCTTTGTTGAGTAACTTTTGAATTTGTCCCTAGACATGATCAGGCCTCATATAAATTTCAAAGACATAAAGTTGTAAAAATTCACATCATACAAGTTCTCTCCAAGCTTTAATTTAACTGCTCCACACTTGCATGCTGGCATTTTGCCCATGTAACCACCAGACACTTCTTCCAGATTATTGCAGTCCTTTATGGAAGCTTCTAGTGCAATTACTTGCCGACTCCTTAAGTAATGGCAGAGCAGGAAGCTGAAACAAAAACATCCATTTTTCCTTCTTTTCATCCTGTTCAATTTTTGTCATGTATGTATGCCCAAAATCAAATGCGTTGCCCTACAAAATGTTTAGAATTAATGTTAGTATGATTACTAACCAAGAGACCAAGTTCTACACCATTATTAACAGCATCCTCGTCGCACTCTATATTAGCAGTAGCTATTAATGATCATTAGTTCACCAAAAATTTCTATTAATGATCATTAGTTCGTTTATGATCAAACGTTCAGTCCAATTCTCAAGGCCTTTACACTAAGATTTATTCTAACAATGGTTGTCTCTTTTACATGGAAAATAAGGCAACTTGCAATTAAAAATGCATTTCTAAATGGACATCTAGAAGAGCAAGTTTTCATAAGGCAACGAAAGGATTTGTCAATCCTAAACACACTAATCATGTGTGTCTTTTAAAGAAATCCATCTATGGCTTGAAACAAGAACCAAGGGCTTGGTTCGAGAGACTTAAATCTACATTACTTGGATGGGGCTTTATTCATTCAAAATGTGACACATCGTTGTTCTTCTTGAAGTAGAATTCTAAGGTACTATTTGTTCTAATCTATGTTGATGATATAATTATAACAGGAAACTCAGCAAAACTTCTTGAATCATTTATCAATGAGTTAAACACTTTGTTTTCTCTCAAAGATTTAGGCTCCCTACATCATTTCTTAAGAGTGAAGGCCTATAGAGATGACAATAGACTTTATTTGAAGTAAGAAAGATATATACTTGATATTTTAAAGAAATTTGGTATGGATAAGTCTTCACTGGTCCCAACTCTTATGGCTGTGAACAAACACTATTCTAAGAATGAAGGGAAACCACTTGCAAATCCAATAAAGTATCAAAGAATTATAAGGGCTTTTTAATATCTAATTAACACCAGGCTAGATATCATGTTTGTAGTTAATAAACTGAGTCAATTTTTGACCTTAGCTATTGACATACACTGGACAGGTCTAAAATAAGTACTTAGATATCTTCAAGGTACCTCTGATCTTGCCCTTCATATCAAACCTAGCAGCCAAGTTGTTTTACAGGGTTTTTTTTATGTAGATTGGGCTATATGTCTAGATGTAATTGTATTTTTCTTGGAGATTCATTGATATCTTGGTCTACCAAGAAGTAAAGAGTGGTTTCTCACTCAAGCGCAAAATCAGAATATCGATCCTTAGCTGATCTTGCCTCTGAAATTACTTGGCTACAATCTCTGGCTCAAGAAACTGGTATGCATCTTAATTGTGTCTCGATCGCTTAGTGCGACAATCTCAATACAGTAGCTCTCACCTCAAACCCTATCTATTATGCTCAATCGAAACATATTGAGCTTGATGTTCACTTTATTCGTGATTGAGTGACAAATCATCAATTGGTGGTGCGATATATTTCGTCATTTGATCAAGTAGCTGACCTCCTTATCAAGGCTTTGACTCACACCAAGTTTGAAGAATTCAGCAGCAAACTCGGTCTAGTAAAATTCCCAAACTCTCATTTGAGGGGGACTAGTGAGACAAAAGGAAATGCAGTACCTAAGCCCAGTGAAAGAACAAGGCCAAAGTCCATTAAGTAATAGTTAGCCCAAGTCTTATACTTTTCAGTATACCCTTGTAGTTGGGACTTACTATACACATGTAATGTTTGTATGCATTTTAGGGTTTTGCACCCCCTATAAAATAACAATAATACACAAGGCCTCACTGTGCCACCATTAACATATTCTTATTTCTACTGTTTTATCTGACCTATACCCGATGAACCATATCCAATGACTAATACTTCATGATTATTAGTACATGAAGAAATGTTTTTGCAATCATCCCCGCTAAAGATTCCTTGCAGAAAGTTAAGAAATTAAACAACTTTTCAAATGTCTAGTGCAAGGCAAATATGATGGACAGTAGTGATGCATGTGATTAATGACACGAGGAACTAACAACCATTCAACATAAAATATATATATATATATATATATAAAATAAATTAACTTGTTCATTTGCAATCCTTTATTTCATTAATTTATCAGGGTAATAAGTTCCGTGCCTGTGTGCAAATATAATGAAGATTGATATGGATGACTTACACTTGCGTAGGACTTAAAATATAGGCTTGCATTTATGGAAACACTAATAGGTTGCTTGAGAACATAACAAATGAGAGAATCTTCTGATACAGATGTCTTCCATCAATCACTATAGTCATCAATAGTAACAAATATCATTTTTTCCTGAATCATATAATAAAAGAAAGAGTGTTAAACCAAGATTAGACAGTTCCACACTTTAACGACCCAATCGACATAAGCAAATGAAGTCAAGGGAAAGAATATTAAACATTAGCCTGAGTGGAATTGCAAGCACTATCGTCTTCTGTATATGGATAATCCCTTTCAGTGGCAATACCATTTCTTTTGACATAATCCAATGCCCTATAGTGCCGCCCTCCTGCTTTGCAACCACTGTTATTCTCTTTTGTGAATACTGTATTTTGTCTGGACATTTTTTTATAAAAATAATAATAAAATCAATCAAAAAAATAAAATTTTAATAATATAGATAAAATAGAAAAAAACTTTAATTAATAAGGTTTAATATTATAATGTTTTGATTAGGATTTTACTTCTTTTAGTTCATAAAAATAACCAAAAAATTATAAAAATACAAAAATAAAATTTAATCCTTTTTAGGATTATATTTTTAAAAAAATAATAATCTAACAAAATTTTAAAAAAATAATCTTGATTAAGTCTTTGAAAAATCTCTCCCAAATTATCTCAACCATTCAAAAATATTGAGAATTAACTTTTGAGAGGTAACTTCTTTCCTTAAATCTTGTTGTTTTCCATAAAAAAAAAAGATATTTCAATTTAACTCAATCAAGTTTTTTTCTTCCTCTTAATCTAATTCTTGAAATTAATAAACAAAAAAAAAGAGCAGAACGTGCATTTTGCATGCCTAAATCTAAGCACGTGCATTTTGCATGAGATTAAGAGAAGACCAGATAAAAGGCGAGCCACACATGCAGAAAAGAAGAGAGAGAAGATGCACGGATGAAGAGAAGAAAAGTGAGAGCAGACTCGCATGAGCAGAAACACAAAGCAGAGGAACAGAGAAGAAGCAACACAGCCACACAAGCAGACTCGCAAAGGGAAAACATAAATATGTAAAGAGACCAGAAACCAGAGGCATAGAGGAGCAAACAAAAACACACACAAAAAGGCAAAAAAGCACAAAGGAGATCTGAAAACGCCAGACTCGCATGCAAAAGAGAAGAGCAGAGCAGATGCACACACACAGACACTTTCAGCGTGGGCAGAGAGAAGAGATGTGCATGGCAAGAGGAAGACCAGGTATTTTGCTTCTATTTGGAGGATTTGGAGATTTCAAAACAAAGGGAGTCTGAACAGGGGACCGAGGATGAGAGAGAAGCTTTGAGCGAGAGAGATTTGGAGATGGGAGGAAGAAAGAAAACTGAGAAGAGGCTTTGAGCGAGAGAGATTTAGAGACAAAGGAGAAGAGCAAACGAACACGACCACCCATGACTAAATACCTCCTGATATCATTTTTCTCTCTCAGATTAACGGGGATTTTCAACAACCACCTTCTGTTCATTATTTGTTTAAGCTATACTAATCTAACTTATACAGATGCCGTTCAATTAGCCATTCCAGTCTTCACTTTTCTTTTGGCAATAATGATGGGTATAGAAAAGGTGAATTTACTCAGATATGAAGGTCTGCCAAAGGTTGGAGGAACTCTTGTCTATGTTTATAGTGCCATATTTATGGTTTTGTTTCGGGGTCCAGCATTGATAGGATATGCAAATTTAGACATTTTAGCACATAGTGAAATAACTGCAAGTATGAACATACTTGAAAAAAAATATTATTAATACTTAAAAATATAAATAAAATAAATTAAGTTGTTAAACTCTTTTATTGTGTGAGATTTTGGAATCTCTATAGATATTTAGAATAATTATATTACTGTATAAGTCAATAATGCTTTGCAAATATGATGATTAAGAGTCTTTAAAAAAAAAACACACACACACACACACATACACACTTAAAAAATATGTTATTAATACTTAAAAATATAAATAAAATAAATTAAGTTGTTAAACTCTTTTATTAAGTAAGATTTTGGAATTTTCACAAATATTTAGAATAATCATATTATCATATAAGTCAATAAGGCTTTGCAGGTATGAAAATTAAAAGTCTTTAACAATATATATACACACACTTAAAAAATATTATTAATACTTAAAATATAGTTAAATAAATTAAATTGTTAAACTCTTTTATCGTGTGATATTTTGAAATCTCCACAGATATTTAGAACAATTACATTATTGTATGAGCCAATAAGGCTCTGCTGATATAACGATTAAATTTTCAATAACAAAATATAAAAAAGATTTATTTAAACTATTTACCTTTTTCTTATTTCAAAATTTAAAAATAGAGAAAATAATTAAAATTAAATTACTTTTTGCAATTTAAAATATACATATCAAAATTTTAGAAATTATTTTATTTGCAAAATGGTGAATTACTTCTAATTAATTTCTCTTCAAAATATTTTCACAAACAATTTATAATCTCAAACTATGTGAACTTTGATCTCTATCACAGGGTACATAGGTTTCAGAGTCTGATTTTGAGTCAAGTCCTCCCTTGTAAATAAATAAATATTCTTCATTTTATTATTATCATTTTTAAACATGTGAATAAAAAGGAGATAATTAAAATAATTTTAAAGTCATATTAATTTAGCACAACAAACTTCAGGTAACCATTCTCACGAACGGGTGTTGTGAGATGCCTAACACCTTCTTCATACTCAATTAACTCTCGAACCTATCTTTTAATTTTGCAGACCATCCTTACCCCCTTTAAATGGTTTCCCAATATTTTTCTCAAAAATTTTAGTACCAACTCCTGTTGTGCCGGTTTTCGCCGAAAACCAGAAACTTCGCTCTTGTTTGCCATCTACGTCGCATTTTTGGGTGTGACACTCATCACAAGACATGAGTTGTTTAAAAAGAGATGGAAGATTTTGTGTGACTATTTGAGTTATTCCTTCTATGGCTCTAGTTGCAGAGAATGCCCAGCGGCTACCTGTATAAACGAATTTGAGTTGTTATTATGCTTCTGTCATATATACTTCATTTAGGTTGTATAAGCTAACACAGTTAACAATTTAAACTTACCTCATGAGCCTTGGTTTTTGACATAAGTTACAGCTCCTTTCGACCTCCAATCTAAGGAAGAAGGTGCGTTGGGACACGATTCGTTCATTGTTCGACACCATTCTTCCCTTGTTGCTTTCAGTTATGGGCTCCTCTGTCTCATGTACGTAGATTCTGCTGAACTCTTCATGACTCATATCATTTGAGAACTGGTTCAAACCTAAACTATAGTCGCCGGATGACTTTCTTTTTGCATCTCTCTCTTTGATATGCTCCAAATTGCTTTTGAAAATCTGAAATCTCATCTCCTCCTCTTCTAGGGTTCGGTATTCTCGTCCAGTCTCCTTCTTCCATTCTTGGAATAGATGGAAGACTTGTTTCTCAGAATTGTACTTGTCAAGATCTTGGCTCAAAATGGAATACCCATTAAGAACACCAGAAGAGAGACAAATAAGAGAATACCAGAGAAAGAGAGGACGAGCAATTTAGGTGAGACTTGACAAGTAAGTAAAGTAAAAAAAAAAAAACTCATGTTTGGTACGAACAGGAAAAAAAAATCTATAACAGCCTTATTTTAATTAAATTAAAAGATATACAACTTCAGTGGTTAAAAAAACATTTCCTATGCACTATATCTTAGAGCCGATAATTCATTCAAGCATGTCGGCTCATTCGAATCGGGCTCAATTCTGGCAGGACTTATTCGGATTGAGTTTAAAGTATCCTATCCTATTTAAAAAACTCATATAACTAAGCTCAACCCTAACACTTTCAAGTTTCGAGCTTATTCAAGTAAGCTGGAATATCCAAAACTTTTTAAAAATATTTTTTCTTTATTTTTGAACTAATTTAAATTCTTAAATAATTCTTTTAAGCATAAAATATTATTTTGACATTAAAAGAATAAAAGATAGATAATAACTTATCAACTTTTGTATTTAAGTAATTTTGTTACTATTTTATTATAGTATATATAATTTATTCATGAATGTTTCATTTACTTATAAATTAATGTTTTAGCTGTTTAAATATTTCTCTTATCATGATCATATATAAATATTTTATATATTTTAATTAAATTATATTATTTTAATTATGATAAAGTTGATCTTAACTCAATCATGATTAGATTGTTAATTTAAAATTATTGTCCCAATTATTTCAAAGTTTTTAATAATTTTTTGATAAAATGTACTTTTCGTTTTTAATAATATGATAAAAATAGTCACCACTATATTATATAAAACAACATCATTTAATTATAAGTAAAATACTATTTTATTTTTGAATTTTTTTTAACTTTTTATATTATTTAACCTCTATATATAAGATGTATTTACTATAGTTTATTCTTAATTTTTTACAAAATTAGGTGTGGATGATAACTAATTAATTATTTAAAAATATTATTCTATTTATTATATTTATCTAGTAGTAAAGTCAATAATTCATACATGCCTAAATTTTATTTTTAAAATTATTTTTAATTTAATTTTTACTTTAAAAATAATTATCTTATTTTATAAAAACATAAAATATATTTTTTTAGATACTCAAATGATGTATATGACTCAAAAAAAATTTTAAAATATAATTGGGTCTTAAAATATAAAAATTAATATTAAAATATATTTTAAATATTATTTTGAGATATTTTATTGATTAAAAATAATAAAAAATTTAAATATAAATATTTTTAATTTTTTAAAAAAATTAACTATAGTAGTGAACTCAAATATATGATATTTTAGTATAAAATGATATAAAACTTAAAGAATTAATTAATATTTATTATATTTTTATATATTTGTAAAAAATATTTTTTTATTTGAGTGTTCAATCGGGCTTAGCCCGAATTTTTTCAGTCCTATTTGGGCAGCTTGAGTAGATCCAATCATTTAAAAAATATTATTTTTTAGACTCAGCCCTAAATTTTTTAGATGGGTTCGAGTTGGCTTATTAGATTTGGCTCATATTATGAGCTCTATTAAATCTATAAATTAAATCAGGAAATGGATTGCTCCAAGAATTTGTACCCTGGAAAATAATTATATTCCCAGTATTTAGATACTGAACATTTCAAAAAAATAGAAACGTATTCTCGAGCACTACGTTACGTATAAATTCCATTCAGATAAAATAAATACAATTTTCAACTCAATAAAAAATGGTATTGTTTTCAAATACTATTTTCATCAACCCTACCTTTGAATAATTATTTTTGAAAGCCACGCAATCATCTTCAAATAATTAAATGAAAAGATCTTTACTTAATACTAAAGCCAATTCATAGGAAATATATATATATATATATATATCTTGAAAGTATCTTAGTTAAATTAGACTATTTAAATTTTTACTTTTTTCTGGAGAAAATTTTTCTTTAATATAGGATTACATAATTAACCTCCCTGAAAACACAAGATTTGTACTTTTCTTATTTTATTATTTACAATTACAAGTCAAGTCACCAACAATTTTGACAGGCAATCTAATTGAAGGAGCAGTAGTTTGAAACGCCGTTATGTAACGATGTCACCTATTCACTTTAAATGGGCCTTGGCCGAATCTTGAACTTGTGATTGCACACTTCCAAATGCCTCTTGCTTTTTGCTAGTTGACATGAAAGAAACTTTTAAACTTTGATTGATAAATTAAATACATGACCTTTTAATATTCATCAAAAAGATAAGTATACGGTACTCATCATCAATCTAGATCGTTTGCATTGATTTTGGATGGTTTAGGTTTAATTTAATTTGATTTTTATATTTTAAATATTTCTTATTTTAGTAGATACATAATATAAAATAAAAATAACTTTTTCAAAAAACTAGTGTCAAATAAAATAAATGGTTTGTTATCCTTATGTATTATATGATATTATAATTTATAATTTATATATATATATATATATAGGAAAAATTTTGGACTACTTTAAATGCGTGTGAGTTAAGACTGAAACTCGTGCATATTAGTGAAATCTTCCTCCACATTGAAACTTAAACTTGGACTCTTGCCTATAAACGGGATTTGATGTCAGGGCACAGTTTCCTAACCAAGTTTACCCTTCTGATTCTCATAACCATGTCCTCACCTCTCTAGACCTCCTCTCCCTCCACGTCTTGCTCTGCTTCTCTTTTCTCTAGCCTCTTCAATGGCTTCCACAACCACACAACCTATATCATCATTCATCCGTACCACCGGTTCTCACATTGTTGTTCAGACTAACTGTTCCCCTCCCTAATATATAGCCTCAACCAGGAAGGATTGATTAAGTTGGACTGATCCAACTACATTCTCTAGTATAACTTGGTGTTGTCTATGCTAAGAGGTCATCGATTAGAGAGTTTTGTGACTCAAATGAAGCCTAGTCCTCCTGAAGTATCCCTTAAGGAGATAATGTCATGGTGAATCTAGAATTTAAAGATTGGCACTCCACCAACCAAGTTATTTACAGCTGGCTCCTCAACTCGCTGTCGGCAAACATAACGTCTAAGGTTATGCACTGCCAAACAACATCCTAGATTTGGCATGTGGTTACAGACCTCACTTGCACCAATAATTGGTCAAGGATAATGCTCATGAAGAATGAGTTTCAGATGACTCAAAAAGGAACCCTCAAGGTGGAGGAGTACTTTGCTAAGATGATTCTGATTTAAGATAACATGACTCTGGCAGGTCATCTAATTTTGTTGTCTGACTTAATTATGTAGACACTGCTAGGTCTTGCTGGTGAAAACACTCATATGGTGGTCCATTTGGCAGATAAGGAGAACATGACTTGGATTGACCTGCATTCGTGTTATTGACCTATGAACGACACCTTGAGCATCTCAACAATATCACCTCTATAGGTAACTCATTTATTGCCTTAAGTTTTCATTCTGATGGCCCTTTTTCTAGTACTGGACATACTTCACAGGGTATGGCAGGCTCTCATCCTTCCTGGCTCGTGGTAATTCTAGCCAAAATTGATATCATAATAATAGCAACAAACCATCTTGTCAGTTGTGCTCACTTCAAGGTCATACAGTGGAATATTGTTCTTATCGCTATGATAGGAATTTTGTGACCAAGGCAAGGAACAACAAAGATATACGTACCTCCTATTATACCACTTCTAAAACCGTACAAGACCCAGCTTGTGATCTTGACAGTGGAGCCTCTAACCACATGACTAATTAGATTGGTAATGTTTCTAGTTCTCTGACTGCTAAAAGTAAACTGGTAGTAAGAAATGGTGCTGGTTTGAATGTTTATGATCATACATTAGGTCTAATGAAAACTTACTATTGAAAGATGTTTTAATAGTCCCTTCAATCAAGAAGAATTTACTCAGTGTTTTAATAGTTCATTCATTCATTCACTATTGAAAAACTACTTTTGGTTGTGCTTGCTTTCCATGTTTGCGACCTTACGATCACCAGAAACTTGAATTTTGTAGTGAGTGATGCACCTATATAGGGCTAAGTCCTGCATGCAAAGGATATAAATGCATGAATCCTTTCAGGCGAATTTATATTTCTTGTCATGTAGTCTTTAACGATAATGACTTTCAATTTTTAAGTTTAGGAACAACATCTAATTCACAAAATTCAGTTCTTCATGATTAACATCCTCAGTCTTGGGTATCTGATCTTGTCCCCTATTCTGATTTTTCAGTACCTTCGTCCGAGGACCATAATATTAACGTGCATCATGAGGAAGATGATGATGTGTCCTCATTAGACAATATGACATTGCTGCCAATTGATGATCCGGCCTCAGTTGTTAGCCCATTCACTTTTCAGCCAAGCCTAATTTCATGCGCCGGCTCATCTTATTTTCTTCTAGCTCATCTAGATAACTCAAGTCAATCTTCCGGCCTATTAGTCTCTCCTTAATTTGATGCTATTCCTTTGGACCCCATTATTTCTTCTGAGCTATCTAACTCCACTTTGTTTAGAGCTATTATTCCTCTAGCAATGTTCATATTTTGGTAACGTGAGCTAAGGTTGGTATCTTTAAGCTTAAGAAGCCTATTGTTGGCTTTGTTCAACATGATCCGGTTTGTTTGCAGTCAGAGCCCCAATTAGTTTCTCAAGCTCTCTCCCAAGATTATTGGAAGAAAGCCAAGGTAGTTGAATATTATTCTTTTCTTCAAAATCATAATTGGGATCTTGTTCTCTTCCATCCCTCATATAATTTTGTTGGTTGCTATTGGGTCAAAACTAATCATTCTACTGATCCACATAAATCACAACTTGTCGCTAAAGGATATATACTTACAGGAACCTGGTGTTGACTATAGGGAAACCGGTAGTCCTAGGATTATGCCGTCTCCTATTCGAGTTGTTCTCACTCTTGTTGTCTCTCATAATTGGGCTATGAAAAAGCTTGACATTAAAAATGCATTTCTGAATAGATTTCTCATTGAAATAGTCTACATGGCTCAACTCAAGGAATTTGTCGCTGTTGATTGACCTAAGCGTGCTTGTCGCTTATGGAGTGTGTTATATGGGTTAAAGCAAGGTCAACATGCTTGGTTTGATAGTTACGGTTGACTCTTCTCTCATGGAATTTTCACAATAGCAAAAGTGATACTTCCTTATTTTATTTTTAGAATAGTGAACAAATTATCATTATACTCATTTGTGTGGATGATATTTTAATTATTGGGAGTAATGTGATGAGTATGTAGAAGTTTGTTCAGAAATTGAATGATTTACTTTCTCTGAAGGATCTACACACTATTTCTTGGTATTGAGATTACTAGTGATCAGGGTGGTTTTTCATTTGAACCAACACAAATACATCAATGATTTACTAGATAAATGGTGTATGGGTAACATCTCCACTTGTAAACCGCCAATGTCTACGGAATAAAGCAGCGTTTTGAAAGCCGGATCGGACCAGATGGTCCGGCCATCACTCGGACACTTCACCAGTTCGGCTTAGAGCTTTGGACCATTAAAGGGGTTGAGCTAGTTTGAGTCGGCCAAAACTGGCTTTTGAGTTGAAAGCCGGATTAAAACAGGAAACCAAAGTGGTTTGAAGAGAACCGATCATCCAAGAAAGAATGACGTGAAGGGGGAGGAGAAGGAAAACTGAAAATGAAAAAGAGAGAACAAATGGGAAAGATGGAGGGAATAATAGAACAGAGGAGGAAAAATTGATAAAAAGAGAGAGAATAAATATCATTAACCGTTTGGTGAATGAAGAAAGCTCGAGTCCTCAAGAGTTCTTGTATCTTTTGCTAACCCAGACGAAGCTAGTGAGTACTTATAGAAAAGCTGAGAGGCTAAAACCTAATCGATACTTGCAAGGAGCACTGTGATGAAAGAGAGCCGGAGAGATGGAAGCAAGAGGCATTTGCATTCGAACTGAGCACTCATCATTATGTGGCCAAATGGTGGCCTTTTATTTCACCTTGTGATCTCAACCGTTCATTATAAATTAATTTTTTAAATATTTTAATATTATATTTATTAATATAAAAATTATAAAAAATTTTGATATTAAATTTGGACAATCTTCTGTACTCATTTAAGAATGAGAAGCATAATACTTGTAATATTTGATGAGGTTTGGACCATCTAAATTTAATTTTTTTTTTGATAACATTTATCAAAATAAAAATTTAAAAAAATATAAAAAATTTTAATCAATTTGTTTATTACTAATTTGGCTAGTGCAGATTTAATCTAAAAATTCCAATTTAATATTAAAATTTTTTATAATTTTTATAATTTGACTATTTTGGATAGTTTAGTTATAATTTAGATGAATCAATTTAATATTAAAATTTTTTATTATTTTTTACATATTATATAAATGTACTCTAGACATCTCATGTCACTCCCCGAAAATAGAGGGTGACTGACACGAGATATCAACCATATCACATATCTCTTAAGCCTAAAATCAAGAAAGTCTTATATTTAAAATGTAATTATATTCATATTGAAATTATAACATCCTTAAAAGTTTTCATAATAATACAAGCTTCTTTATTTTTGTAGAAATTTCAGCAGAATATCGTCTATAAGTAAGGCCTCCTAAAAACTCTGCAACACAATATTTAAATGAAATACGATAACAATCAAGAGCTCAACTCCTTACAGCCAACAAACAAAACATATAATCAAATTAAAGATCCTAACTATAGCATATGTGAAGCACATAACTGTACCTTTTTAGAGATAAAATATAGAAGTTTTTTTTCATTTGCACCAAAAAAAGAGAGAATGTCTAACAGATTTCCTCCAAGCATAGCTAAAATCCCCTCAAAAGTTAGCAAAAAGTTCAGCATTGACTAATGAATCTGAGATCAAAATAAATTTTCAATGAATAACGTCCCAATTTAAATTTCAATCAAGTAAAAGGGAAGAAATATTTATAAAACAGTTATGAGTCCCATAAAAACATAACCATTATTATAATGAAATCATGTTATGTATGATAACAATTTATATAAATACATAAACCAATTAGGTACATAGTAGATTAAAAATAATAAAGAAACTTCCAAGTTATAATCCTTGTTTACAATTGAGTTGTATAATTTCAGCTTATAAAATCATATACAATCAAATATCAAATTATTTAATCAAAAAAGAAGTTAAAATTAATAAGTTTATAAAAATTCTTATTTCAGTAGGACTTCATTAGAACGATTAATAAGTGTGGATACACAGTCCATGAGGGTAAATAACCGACAAACATAGACACATAATTTACAAGGGTAAGTAATCAAACACGGTTTAAAGCCACAAAACAAGTGCAGGCACAAGGCCCACGAAAACAAGCATGAGTACAATGCTCACAAATAACCATCCCTCCATTCCATGTGCGTTGGCCATCGCACAAGCTTAGCATCTCCTAAGTACCCTGCTAGCTAGGTGTACCATAACGTGTCAAGGGCTAACAATACTATTATTAGCAACCAGTGTTCTAATTCAATCCCACATTTTAAATCAAACATGCATGGGTCGATAAAATCAATATACTATCTCTTTTCAACATTCCTTATTATGTTCAAATGAATTCATCATTATATATCTCATACATGAATCATGAAAGTTAATTCATTTTTTAAATATAAATTCAACATTCTCAATATAACAGATACTTTTAGATGGTCAATTAAAAAATAAACCCAACATGTTCAATAAAATATAGTACAATAAAAACATTTTTATGTTAGATAAAAAATTAAAATTATAAACTAAAATAAATAAATAATTATATAAATAAATAAATTAAAATATTTTATCATTTATTCTTGCAAAATAAAAATAATTATATAAATAAAAGAGAGGGCATGTCACTATGCTAAATCAATAATTTTATGAAAATGAATTTGTTAACGAGTTATTGAGTCACTGTTCACTTCTCAGCAGTACAATTAAGGTTTAAAACTCACTCCTTGCAATTCCACCGATTAAGCTTCCCTTCTTTCAAACACCTTGAAGCAAGAGAAGATGATGATGAAGGTCCCGATGACAGAGGCAGAGGAAGAGTGATGGTAGTGCAAGGGAAGAGACAACCACAGTCCGAACCTCCTACCGCAAAGGACACACACCCACTCAACATTCTGCAGCTTAGAGGGAAGGAGAAATAGAGGCCGAGTACACATCTAGAGACCACCGTTGACACAGAGCAAAGAACAAAAACAGGGGAGAAAAATCCGATGACTGTAACCTCCTAGAGTCTGAACGCAACGGCGAGGAGGCACAGCTCAATCAACAATGACAGGGGCAGAGAAGGAGGAGGAGACGAAGACCTCAAAAGCGGCGAACCTACGGCGGAAACTGACCGGCGACGGGCTGGCAGAAGAGGACGACGGACTAGCAGCAGGGAACGACAGAGGAGGTGAACGGAGGAAGGGAATCCATCTGAGGTCTGATGATTGAGGCTATCGCTCTCTCTCTCGAACGACTGGAAGAAGAATAAAAAAAAAAAATGAAGCGTCTCACTCTCTCTCGTAGCTTCTGGGGTTCAAATGGCAGAGGAGAGAAAAATATTTCATCTAATGACAAATTGGAGAAAATTACAAGACATGGCACAAGAAAAATTAGAAAAAAAGGGCACAAAATTTACCTATAATTTTAAAAAAATAAAATCAAAATTTTTTACTTAATAAAATTCAAACTTTGAAACTTCAAAAAAATTACTAACATAAATTTTATTAAACTATCAATTTTCACTTATTATAAATCTGATTTAACTAAAATACTAATTAAGTTAACTTTTAATTTTTTTTATTTTTTATTTTATTTTTTTAATTTAAGGTCATTATATTTTAGCTCCAATTTTCCATACATATCACATCAAATATTCCACTGACTACAATAACTTCTATAATTATAAAATTTGTTGCATTACTCAAGTTAAACTTACAATAATTTCTTGATCAACGTTTTTCACAAAATTTCAGTTAAATTCAAAAATAATTAGCACCCACACCAAATATGATTTCATAACGGTTAATGAAACTTTAAATAATTTATAACTAAACAAATTTCTCCTAATTTAAGAGAAAATTCAAACTCCAAAACTTAAGATTGCTCAGCAAGCAAGGTTACTACTGTACCACAAATAATTTTGATTGATTCCATTTTAAAATAATAATAATAATAATAATAATAATAATAATAATAATAATTTTATTATTCTTAAAACATCTTATTATAAACTTCATTTTTACTCAAATTCCTGGGTCATTACATCCCAGATTTAACACCAAATTTTTTTACAATTTTTATATTAATAAATATAATATTTATAATATTTAAAAATTAATTTAAAATAAATGACAGGGATAATTTCAAAATAAAATTAAAGCTCATAATTTGATCACGTGTGATGAGCGCTGCGATAAGCACCGAGTGCTAACACAAGGAAGGAAGATAGGAATGCATTAATGAAAGATAATTGAAAAGTTGGGTTTGGATTTGACAAATGCTTTTCATCTTTTGTCACAGAAAAAAAAAAAAAAAGCAATCTGACGTCCGAATGGGGTTTCTTTAGTTTTATTTTCTTAATTAAGATAAATAAATAAATATTTTTAAATTCTTTGTTTTCCTACGTTCTTTTTTCACCTATTGATCTTAATTAATAATCCGTATCAATTAATTATTAAAATTTGTTTCAAAAATAATAAAATTACAGTTTATGATATTATTGATTTATAGTTATGTAATATTGTTTTATTAAGAAATAGATATAAGGCAAATTTATTTCTTACATATAGTGTGTGTGTATAATGTATATAATTTTATTTTTATTTAATTTATATTTAATTATTACATACCGGTTCGACAATCGATTTAACCATAAAAATTGCAAACTATTAGTCTTTTCAATTTGATGTCCGGTCCAATTTTAAAACATTAGAACAAAGCCTCTTTGAATATGATAGTGCTCCTTTGGTTGATATAGATAGCAGTGCCTATCGTAAGATTGTTGGTTGGTTGTAGTGTTTGGCTAATACTCACCCAGATGTCAGTAAGTTGAGTAAGTTCTTGTCTGAATCAAAAATTCATCATTGGAAAGCGATTAAGCATTTGCTGCGTTATCTGCAGGGTACTATTAATCTTAGTTTTCATATTAAGAACATGATTTTCTTTACTTTGTTGCCTACTTCGATGCTGATTGTGCTTCCTATCTAGATGATAGATATTCCACTGGTGGATATTTTGTTTTCTTTGGTGACACACTTGTTTCATGGTCATCAAAGAGAGCAATATGTTGTTGCTAGATCAAGTGCTGAATCAGAATAGAAGGCTTTGGCACATACTTTCTGCTGAGTTGACGTGGTTTCATTCTCTAATGAATGAGCTGTGTTTGCCACCGAAACATGCTTCCACCATAAGGTGAGAACATTAGTGCTTCAGCTTTATTTTCTAATCTTGTCTTCCATGCTCGAACAAAGCAACTTTGTTCGTGATCTTGTCCTGGCCAAGCAAATCACTATTCGGTTTATTCTTTCCACCGATCAACTTACTGATATGCTTACCAAACCGCTTGCTTCAACTTGTTTTGTCTTGCTTAGGGACAAACTCGGTCTTACCCTTGTTGCCTCATGCTTGAGGGGGAATGATAGAGTTCAAAATGAGATAGGAAGCCCAACACGGTCAAGCCCAAGTTGTCTTAGTCTTTGATCATTCTGTTAATTATGTGTACAGGCCTAGCCCATTCATTATTCGCTATTCTTTATTCTTTATTGTTATTGTTCTTTGTGGTGTTGCTCATGCAGAAGGATATGACCTGGCGTAGCATTGTGACCAACTCTAATTATTAATACAATCATTGATGCTTCTCTTTGCCTCCATTGGGAGTGAGCATTTTTCCTGAAAACGAGATTAAATATACACTTGGTTAATTTGTCTGCACTAATAATTATATGAGCTTGCATAGGGTTTCAAAAATGAATTACAGCACCCATAATTTGATAATATTGTAGTTTGCTACAAATTTTATATTTTATTAATTTTGATATTGATGTGAAGAACAATACTATATTAATTATCAAATAATATGTATAATAAAATTTTTAATTCCTCAAATTTATTTGTTATCAATTTAATTCCTTACATTTTCTTAAATTATTATGTTAGTCCTTTAAGTTTTAAAATATACATTGACTTTTAGACTAATTTAATGTGTAAATATGTTAATGACTTGGCTTGCATGTGTAGTTAAACAAGAACAAATTAACCTTTAAACATGTTTTCACTGCAGGCCCCACATCTGTTCTTACTTTACTGTATAAAAATAAAAAATAAAAAAATAATTTAGGTGCTGTAGTTCACTAAATGACGCAATAAGAATATAGTTTATCATTTTTATTTCTTTGACTTTAATTTTTTTTTGGATAAACTTTGACTTTACTTTTTTCCAGCTCACTTTCATGCTGGCTTAATTAAGATTAATTAAAGAAACAATTTTAATATTCAGAAACTACTTCAGTGATAACTTTCATCAGAACGATGCACTCTTTCTTTTGGAAGATCAAAAGTTGAACCACATATAGAAAGTTTTATTCATAACTAGAGCTTACATAATTAAGCTTCATTTGAAGGCAAATCATTTGCCATTTATTCGTGCCTAATACATAGTGTACAAAAGCCCAAGTCGCCCAGCACATGACTATATATTACATGGCTTTATTTACTATTGCTGTTCTTCATATAGAGGAAGCAAGCTTCAAAGTTGGTGTGTCTTTCATTGGGAAAGAACCAGAGCAATGTATGTTACACACTCCTTGAGTAGTACCAGTGTTCCTCTTCACCAAGATGTAACCACACTGTCCCCAAGTGTGCCCCCATGAGTTTTTCACAATCCAGTAATCTTGATCCGTACCCGATGAACCATATCCGACGATTAATACAGCATGATTATGACTACATGTAGAATTGTTTGTGCAATCATCCCCGCTAAAGATTCCCTGCAAATATAATGGATAGTAGTGATGCATGTGATAAAAACACGAGAAACAAACCACCATTGATTAACTTGTTTATTTATGGTTCTTTTCATTAATTTATTGGGGAATCAGTTCTGTGCATCTAATGAAGATCGATATGGATGACTTACACTTCCGTAGGACTTAAAATGTGGGCTTGCATATATGGAAACACTAATAGGTTGCTTGAAGACATAACAAAAGAGAGAATCTTCTGATATAGGTGTCTTCCACCAATAACCATAGCCATCAATAGTAACAAATTTCATTTGTTCCTGAATCATATAATTAAAGAAAAAGAGTGTTAAACCAGAATTAAACAGTAAAACACTTTAACTAACCAATCGACACAAGCAAAGAAGTCAAGGGAAAGAATATTAAACACTAGCCTGAGTGGAATTGCATGCACTATCGCTAGCTGTATATGGATAATCCCTTTCAGTAGCAATACCATTTCTCATGACATAATCCAATGCCTTATAGTGCCACCCCCCTTGGCAACCATTGTTATTCGTATCACAAGATATGAGTTGTTGTTCAGAAAGATATGGAAGATTTTGTGTTACAATTTGAGTTATTCCTTCTATGGCTCCAGTTGCAGAGAATGCCCAACAGCTACCTGTGTACAGTAGGAATGATTTTTAGTTATTAATATGCTTCTGTGATATATGCTTCATTCAGGCTGTAAAAAACTCAGTTAATTTAAACTTACCACATGAGCCTTGGTCTTTAACATAAGTTACAGCTCCAGACAACCTCCAATCCAAGGAAGAAGGTGCTTCAGGACAGGATTCGTCATTTGACACCATTTTTCTCTTGTTGCTTTCAATTACGGGCTCTTTCATCTCATGTAAGTAGATTTTGCTGAACTCTTCATAACTCATATCCGAAAACTTGTTCAAAGCTAAACTATAGTCATTGGATGACTTTCTTTTTGCATTTCTCTCTCTAATATGCTCCAAATTGTTTTTGAAAATCTGAAATCGCATTGCCTCCTCTTCTAGGGTTTGGTATTCTCGTTCAGTCTCCGTCTTCCACTCTTGGAATAGATGGAAGATTTGTTTCTTAGAATCGTACTTGTCAAGATCTTGGTTCAAAATGGAATACCCATTAGGAACACCAGAAGAGAGACAAATGAGAGAATAGCATAGACAGAGAAGGAGGAGCAACTTAGTGATAAGAGAAGCCATTTTTCACTTAAGGGTGACGAATGTTAAGCGTTTGGATTGCTCTTCTTGTATAGCATTGTCCCATATATATAGAGCGAGCCACAAGTCCTTTATACGTGAGATTTCACAAGTATATATGTATATATCTTTCGTTAACAATGAAAGATTATTACTAAAAACCTAGAGTTTGGTCCGAACAGGAATAGTCCAACAGCCTTGTATTAATCAAATGCAGGAGTGTCGTACTTTTCTTATTTTATTGTTAAGAATTACTATCTCCGCTTCTTAAAATAAGTCAAATTTTGAAATATTTTTTTAATCCTTAATACAAGGTGAAATTAGAGCAATTAATTTTTTTTTTCAAGTTTGCCCCTTATTTAATTTAGTTATTTTCATTTGAATTCCTATACAATAATTTATTATGGTATTAATTGCAAAAAATGGTAAAATTGGAAAGTTACATTTTTTTTGTGTGAAAATTAGGAAGAGGGATTTAATACTACTAAAACTTATTATTATAAGAGACGAAAAATAAAATAAAATTAAGATGAAGAACCAAGATAAGTGTAATTGACTATTATAACTTTATCATAAAAGACGCAACCCTCAATATTAACGTGAAGTACTGTCCAAGTTACAAAAATATTCTTTTAAAAATAAAGCTGTGTAGTTTTCAACAATACACTAAAAAAAAGTAGTATTAAATTGAATTAAAACAATATAATTTTATAATGTTTACTTTTATATAACTGAATCAATATAATTTTTTTAAATATTTACTTTTAAAAATTAAATCAATATAATTTTAAAAAATATTTTAAAGAATTATTTAATTTTGCTAAGAAGGTGCTGTCTAAATCTCTGGATCTGTGGATTTTTAAGAGAGATGAGATGAGGTCATTAACTTCAATTTTTCGACATTAATTAGTTTTGTTTGAGTTTGTTTTTTTTCATGTACTTGTTATATGCAAAAATAGCTTTCTCTCAAACAATGTGTTAGTAACTGTCAAATACAACGTGTGAAATAAGGTTAGAAAAAAATGTAGGACATATGATTAGGGGCAATATAGTATTTTTTAGATTATACTTTGATAGTTTATCCTTGAAAATAACAACTATTTTTAAGATCCTCTAGAATAAATATTATTCTTTTCTAGTCCTTTGTTATAATTTTCCCCATTTTTTAACAATTTTAAGAATCAAACTATCAAGCCAAGTCACTAACAATTTTGAGAGGCAATCACATTAGAGTTAAAGTATGACAAATGGCTTAATTTTATCGTATTACAAAATATTTTAATGACGCAATTTGCAAAAAATTATATTATCCTATGATTATTATAAGAGGAGTGCTAGATTATTATTCTATGTGGTTATTTTCCTTACGGCTAGGGGGCAACTAGATTCACGATGACAACAAGAGGAGTGCTAAAAAGATGCAGTCATAAAAGACAGCATCTATAGATAACTTAGATAATTTATTAAGAGAATCCAAATGCTATGAAACCTAAAACCTGACAACAAACGTGTAAATGTGATAAACTCTTATACTATGCGGTGGACCGTTTGGTTGGTTTAGGACCTAGCGTTTTCCAAGAATATTAATTTAATTTAAACTGTAATGAAATCGGTCAAAGTTTTAACTTATAATTGGTTGTGGTAAACACGTAAACTAGCAGCCTAAAATAAAATCTTTTTTCCGTGATCTGATTTGTTGGTTTTGGAACTCTGGGCATTTTCCCTTTTATACTTGTTTTCTTACGTATATTTTTTATTGCTTTAATAGTGAACCTAATTAAGTTTACAATTTGTGACTTTGCTGTGAACTCATTCATTGGTATCGGACTTTGAATGTATTATATACAAGTTAAGAAATACACGTGTTTGTATAAGTTAATTCCATAACAAATTTCACGTAGATGGTTTTTTTGGTAAGTACTTAGATGGTTTTTTTATTAGATGATTTAAAAATATACGGTTTGTTTGGGAGTTTAATTAGCTAGAATAGGAGATAGAACAAATCAAATCGTTCGTAAATAAAATAAAGCCAAATGAAATGTGATGGAGTCACAAGTAGATTAAATTGATCGATCTGATTATAACCTTTTGTCTTGCTTTTATCCAGAAAAGATGATAAGGTGGATAGAGTATGGAATAAATTTTATTAATATGGCTTTCTCATACTATGGACAATGAACACAAAATAAATATAATTTAATAAAGGGAGAATGATAATAAAATACCTTAGAAATATTCAAATGACAGTATTGTGAAATGTAATAATTATTTTCTAGTTCCTAGGGATTTATTTGTCATTCTGATTTGGTGAGAAATGACATGTTCGCCCCCATTCCTTTTGTCTCATTCTAACCCTCACTTCCCCCTTCTCTCTCTCTCATCGTCTCTATACCATCTTGAACCTCACCATCCCTCCTTAACTAAACCTAACCACCATACTCCTCCACCCCAAGCTTCCTTAGATTTTCTCTAACTGCAGCAAGATGATTTTGCAGTTTTCATTGAAACGCTAACTGCCATCCATTAGATCAAAGGTTCTCTCCAAGGTTAGATTCTCCTAGATTGGATTGTTGGAGCTCCTAATTTGAGAGGGCTATTTCTATTTTAAATCTTTCCTAAGGATGTTGTGAATCTGATTCTCTAATTTATGCCTTTAGAGGATAAGAAAAGTAGATGCTAGGGGAAGTTTAAATTTCTAGAATATGAAAATTCACTAATACAGGATAGACATTTAACAGCAGGTAAAAAACAATATCAATAGCAATTGTCCAACCACTATTATTACAGGGGCTATTAAAAGTCAATGACTTTCAACAACAACAAAAAATTCAATAGTGGTTCAAAAACTGTTATTCAAAGTTGTCAATTGTTTTGAATTTTTTTATTTTTTTGGAACTTTCAACAGCAGTTATCACTATAACTGCTATTGAAAATATACTTGCAATAGAGTTATGATGATAACCGCTATTGAAAATGACATTTTCAACATTGGTTATGGTAACTGTTGTTAAAAGTGTATTTTCTCATAATCATTGTTATTAAAGTGTATTTTCATCAGTGGTTATAGTCATAATTGCTATTGTAAGCCTTATTTTTTTTATACAGTTTCATCTATTTCTACTTTTTTCCTCAGTTCTTGCAAATAAAAATATTTTATACAATTTATCGCCAACTAACTAGTCCCAGTACATATAAAGAATCCAAAATTCAAAAGAAACTACATAAAACTCCAATGGTATATACAATTTTTCAAAAAACTGCCTAAACCTCACATACATACACAAAATATTGTACCTGGCGTGTGATGATGTTATCAACCTCATCCTCAAAAAATGGATTTGCAATGTCAAATATCTAAATTAAAGTATAAAATTACAATTAAAACATTGACTAACTAATTCAAAGAACAATAAAATGAGCTTTTTAAAATATATTTACCTCATTAGTAAATTCATTCATTCCCAATGTGATAATGTTCAGCATATGCCTTATCCAATATATGCCATACAAACTAGTCTTATGTGGTTGCCTATGACTCTGTATAAAAGCATGTATACAAGAAATCGATAATAAGGCTTAATAATCAAACAAGTTAATAAAGGATTACATTCACTTATCTTTGGCTTGATCCACGTAGGATCCTTGAGTTCATGTGTGTGCTTTTTCAGGACCATTATTTGGTATATTTTCATTGCCTTGTGATTAAGATCATGAGATAGTAGCTAATATATTCATAAAAAATTGAATTAAATAATTTTTGTACAAGTACACTTATGAGACTATCATTTTCTTTATGTCCTTGTTTGGTTTGTATTAGAGGAAGTATAAGAAGCAGATCGTGTTACTCTTCAGTAAAAGAACAATTAGCTATCGATGGTCCTTGCAAAATAGTAGGGTGAGTTAGAATAAATCCATATTTAGCAAAAAAAAAATACAAAGCTACTAACTTAAAACTGGTCCTTACACTCACATGTATGGAACCATGAAAACATCCTTCTTGACTTCACTATTAGAGGTATGAGGACCTTATTCCAGAGTATTCCCTTTCTTTGTTATGTGATACGGGTAAAGAATTTCAAAGTTATTGCCTTTACTCAATGTGATGCATAAACGATAGAGGTACTTACGATAATGCAATCATGTTAGTTGACTAAATTTGATAAGTTAGCTAATTATATTCATAAAAGACATAAAGATTCCTGTTTAATCATAATTGGATTCTCTATACCCATAACATCCTTTTCCTTTACAATTTTTTTTGAATGAATTATCATAGTAAAAAAATTTATTAGAGAGGAATCAATTGCAGTGGCTATGGTTGCAACAGGGGTGGCAACAAGGGTTGTGGAAGTTTTGGTGGGGGAAGATTTGACAAGGAAAGTTGAAAAGGTGAGGGATAGTTAATAAAAAACATGATAGGAAAGAAATATTTAATAAAATGCAAGACAATATGTACCATAACTTGAACGATACTTATAAGTCTCTAGGGCCAATCAATAAAAGTACCAACAACTTCAAATACAGTCTTGACCTTGTCAGATTCTACCACTACTCTTACATGATCTTCTTAGACCGTTTTTTTAATATATTTTTAGCACTTGAATTCTTTTGAGTTTTACCAAGGATAATATTGATATCTGTCACTCGTTCATAGACTTGCTCCTCAATCAAGGCATCCGAAGTGCGAAGGTGCTCTTGGTGACCATAGAAAGCTTTTTCAACTTCTATATTGAAGTTGATAGTAGCATGTGCCTTCTTCACAAGTTGGACATACATTATGACTCTTGATATTGTACCCGGATAAATTCTTAAATGCAGGAAAGTTGTTTATAGTGTAAAAGATCATAACACCTAACTTAAAACTCTCCTTTTGATTTATGTCAAACACATCCACACCTACTTCTCATAGCTCTTTCAATTCTTCAATCAAAAGCCTTAGATAAATATCAATATCATTTCTAGGTTGTTTTGGTCCTGAAATCAACATAGATAACATCATGTACTTTTGCTTCAAGCACAGTCATAATGATAGGTTATAAATCACTAAAAGAAAAAGCCATGAGCTATATATGTATACTGCTAAGACTACCGTAAGGATTCATTCTATTGGTAGAAAGTCCAAGCCTAAGGTTTCTTGATTCCTTGCCAAATTCAGTAAATAATTGATTAATTTTCTTCTATTGAGGAGCATCAGCTAGATGTTTGTTTTCTGTCAAATACCCTCTCATCTATAGCAACCTTAAGTTCTTTGCATTATTAGTATTAACAAACAAGCACTTGAACCTTAGTGTAATTAGAAGATACCATAAGACCTTTACAGGAGCCCCTTTTCTCTTTATATTATAGTGCCTCACATTTTGGACACTTGTCCCTTTCAAGCTCTTTTTTATATAGCACATAATCATTAGGGCATGCATGTATCCTTTTGAAATTCATGCCCATTAGGCACAAGATCTTCTTAGCATCATAATAATGATTTGATAGCACATTGCCTTTCGATGACATTATTTGGGGTAACTCTAGTGATCATGTAAAACTCTAGTCACTCCACCCAGCTTTTGCCTTCAAGGTGACCAATTTTAACACCCTAAACAACATAATGAAACTGATACACCTTAGGTATAATAGGGTTCTCTATGTCAGTGTACAAGTTATCATACACATATGCTCATTCAAAGGCCTTTTCCCCAACATTATGAGTAATGTCATCTAACCGATCTTCATCTATATCTACATCATCAACATTATCTACTTCCACATATTAAGATGTGCTACTATGATTTTCCAATTGGTCAACATACCAAATCCATACCATATAGTTCTTACAAATTCTATCACAAATGAAGTGCTCTATAACTTTGGCAACACCTAATCTCCTCTTATTCAAGCAATTTACACAAGAATAATAGAAACTCCCATTATTATCTACAACATTTTTCTTAACAAATTTCAAAAACTCCTTCACCCCCTTATCATACTCATCATTTGTTCGTCTAGCATTCATCCAATTACAATCTATATGTCACTACCTAAAGAAGAATAGAACAAATGTGAATGTTATCACCTTCAAACTATTTCAAAAATTTAAATTCCTAATTAACCTAGGATTTTAAGTAATTTAGGAAAATGAATGAAGTTTAAAAAATGTTGACAAAGTCTCCTAAAAATTAGACCTCCTGAGGCTTTCAAAAAGATTTTACAAGTGAAAATTCATGATTTTATACCAAAGAAATTATCACATGCAACAACCTAAAGCCTTATGAAGCCACTAACAACATTCCTAGCAACAATCAACATCAATAACAACTAAATTTAAAGCAATTTAGGAGAAAGAACAAAGCTGAAATTTTTTTGGCAAAGTCTCTCCAAAAATTTTTAAAAGCAAAAAACATACAATTTTATACATAAACAATATCAACAACAATAACAATTTAATCACATGCAACAACCTAAGGTAATAGGCAGCCACTGATAGCACCCCCTAACAAGCAATTATATAATAACTAATTAAAATTAATTAATTAAAATATTCAACAAAAATTTAAATAAAAATAAAAATTAAACTTAAACTAAACTATATATATATTAAAAAAATAAAAGACATACATGCGGAAGAACCATGTCCATAGCCAAGGAAGCAAGAGGGGGTGGAGGGGGGCACCAAGGAAGAGGTGCAAAGAGGAGGGAGACGTTGAGGAAGAGGGGTAAGGAGGAGGGGGCTTGAAGGAGGAGGGAGGAGGCAGCAACAAAGGAGGGGGAAGAAGAGGAGGAGGTTTCAATAGAGGAGGGAAAGGAAGGGGAGGAGCACGATGAAGATAAACAAATAGAGATGAAGAGATGAACTACATAGTCATAACACTGATACAAAATGAAGAAGACAAAGAAGTAGTGAAATTTGAAAGACTTTTAACATTGGGTGGACGATCCACTTAATGTTAAAATATGCTTAACATCAGGTGGAACATCCACCTGATGTTAAAAGTAGTTCAATTTGTTTTTTTTTAAAAAAAACTTTTAACATGGGTGGACCACCCTCCTAATGTTAAAACTATAGCAATTTATTTTTTAAAAATTTTTTAAATACTTTTAACATCAGGTAGACCATCTACCTGATGTTAAAAGTAGTGAAATTAATTTTTTAATTTGTAAATACTTTTATCATCGAGTGGATGTCCAACTAATGTTAAAAGTATTTAAATTTTTTTAAAAAATTGAAAAAAGGTTTTTAACATCAAGTGGATGTACACCCAATGTTGAAAATAATAAACAACATTGGTTTCCTTTATACTTGATGTTGAAAGTTAATTAGCCATTAATTTAATTACAGAAAATAAAAAACAACATCACTTTCAACATGGTTTTCTTGTGAACCAATGTTAAAAGTTGGTTGTTAAACTCATATTTTGTACTAGTGATTCTTGCTAGGGGTGTTCATTTTACCCGCAAACTTGTAAACCTGCCCATACCTACCCGACCTATTATCAAAGGAAGTTAAATAAGTACTGCGGGTGTATACTTGTATGTGAATAAATGGGTAGGTAATGGGTACAGCCTCAGGTAGCCCGTACCCGCCCATTTATATTTATTATTTAAAAAAAGATCAATGGAGACTGGAGATGGGCCGTCAGTCACTCAGTATATAGGAAAAAAACAAAGACCCAACTCTCAACTCTTAAGCCTAAAAGTATATCGTGTTCAAGGTCTTTATCGCTACTATCAATCTCAACTCTCAAGTCTCAAGCACTGCTAGATGTCCAGCCCCAGACCAGTGTATGTATTATGTTTGTGCCCTAGCCTTTCATGACTCATGAGTGGCAGAGTTGTGGCAGCTTGAGTAGTGAGTCTTGAGTAGTGAGTTGCAATAGCTTGAGCTCTTTCATCTTCACCCTTCACCAGTCACCCTTGCTACCTTCAAGGCTTTGACCTTCACTCACTCTATTCACACTCACTATTCACTCAATGTGTGACCAGATCGTTCCCCTATTCGGCCATCATTGAGTCAGCTTCAACTTCGGATTCTATCACCTCTATCGTTGACCTCATTTATGTTGTATGTGTATCAAAAGTATGTGTGTCAGAGTCCCACATTGACTAAAAGAAGGAATCTCCTAGTGTATATATACTAAGAAATGAAGTGGGCTAGTAAAATGGGCTTGGGAGAAAAGTGGCCTCGCGCACATGAGATAGGCCAACTCAGGGCAATCACAGTTGAAATCAGCCGATTCGCCCCCCCTGCACGTGAGTTCAAGAGGCATTGGGTTCCTTTTACTAGGTTATTTTTCCAAAAATGGTTAAATAAATAATTATTTTTGCTTACCCGAAAAACCTCTGATTTAACTGTTTTCAATTTGAACTTGAGGCTTTGGCAGTTTTCTGGAAATCGAATTCTGTGTGTTAATGTTTTATCTGCCAAACGTCTCCAAATTGAACGCTGAACGTTTTCGGATTAATGGACGTGCACGTTTTTGTTGTTTAAGGCGTGTAACTAAAGCATTGATCCATGAATGTTTGTTGTTTAATGTGTGTATAACCGAAGCATTAATCGGTAATTATAACCCAACGTTTGTGTCTCCTTCCTCGGCCTATAAATAGACATGGGTGCGGACAGAACAATGTCCCAGTGTTCTCATCCTCTGTCTTTCTGTTCGTCTGTTCTCATTTTTAGTCTCCGCTATTCTGTTCCCTTGCTCCGCCGCAGGAAGTGCTCGTTTAATCCTGGGAGACTGTCGGTCTGCCGTCCAGGTGTACCGGAATAGTTCTTAAGGATAGTGTCCTTCCGAGCATGACTCAAGCAATTAGTAGCTCGCTGTTCGCGTCTGCATCTGCTGTCTACAACAGTTTATAACAGAGGCACCACACACCATGCACTATCGTACTTGCATCCTGTTGAACAGCTCCTTCCACCGTCACAAGCACTAGCTACCTTCTTCTCATCCCAGAATCTGAGGTTATTGCTCTTGCTCAATCCCTCCATAATTTTCTACACAGTCCTATTCCTGTCTTTTATCAATTTTTTGTAGAGTCCTAAAAGCATTTTGTAATTAATGACTTTGGCTAATGATGAAGTAATTAATGTTTACTGATGATGAACTCTTTGAATACTGCTATGTATCAATTGTCGCTGGTTTACATGTTGAGTTGCTGTGAAATAAACAACATTTTGGGTTTGTCTATAACTGATGGAGAATTTAAATGTAATTCTTCTTTATATTTAAGTATTTTACCATAATGCATATCTTAGTAATGTAGGACAAAACCAACAGTGTAATCATGATGATTTGTTGTAATCTTCAAATTGAAGGATTTGCTTGTCAATGATAATTTATTGTAATTGAAATTAAATTTGCTTGTCATACACTTTAAAAAAAAATTGTGCTAAGATTGTTTTCTCCTCCTTGTCTCATAGAAGCTTGGCTAATCAACAATTCATAGTGTAATCAAATTTAACCATTTTACAGGTTGGTTGAAGGTGAGTGCTTGTGCCATAATGCCATTATTGTTTATATTCTATCTGTGTTGCTATAAACTTGTAATTTTGTTCATATTTTAGTTAATATGCTGTACCTAGTACCAAATGGGTTTGTGATTATTTTGGTTTGGTTGTTGTATAGCTTTTACTTTTAAATTCATTATGAAAAATGTGCAAGCTGTTGAAAGGGGACATGAGTCTAAAGCTACCACCACCATCCCAATACCCACTAAATCTAAATCTACCCAAGCTGAAGGAGCACCTCCCTTCAAATGAAAAAGGAGTGCAACATCTGAAATGTGAAATCATTATGAAAAGTTTATAAATAAAAAAGGCGAGCATAGGGCCAAATGCAATTATTGTAGAAAGGATTTTGTTGGCCATTCTTCTAAAACTAGGACTAAGAACCTTTGGTGACATTTTTATTCTTGCCTAAAGAATCCAAACAAAGCCAAGGCAAGAAAGTCCTTATTCTCTGCTTCTTTTGGTAAATCAATGACTCATCACTTGTATAATGCAGAATGATGCAAAAAAGCAGTTGTTGAATTCATCATTTTGGATGAGATGCCATTTTGAGTTATGGAAGGGCAAGGTTTTAAAAAAATGTTGGAAGTGCTTGAATTGAGATTTACATGCCCTTCCCGTACCACTATGGCTAAGTTGTGCTACAAAATATATCTAGAAGAAGCAAAATGTTTGAAAAGGTATTTTAAGAAATCTAAAGTTTGTGAGTCCCTCACCACAGATTGTTAGACTTCAATACAAAATTCAACTATAAGTGTCTGATAGCTCATTAGATTGAGAAGGAATAGATATTACATAAATAAATTTTGAATTTTGGTGTGGTTAAAAACATAAAGGGGATACCATTTGCAATGAAATTGAAGGATGCTTATTTTATTAGGGTATTGAGAAAGTATTTGCCATTATAGTTGATAATGCTTCTTCTAATGGTTCTGCTATTGTGTTTTTTTTTTTAAAAATGTTTGAAGGATTTGGGAGGTCTAGTGTGTGATGGAGAATTCTTGCAGATAGGTGTGCTGCTCATATTTTAAATTTAATTATTTTAGAGGGCCTTAAAGATATGAATCAATCTATTGATCTCATTTGACATGTAATCAAGTTTGTTAGATCTTTTCTAGGCAGGTTTAAAAAATTCAAGGAGCTTGTTAAAAAATTGAGAATTGATTCAAAGAGTCTATTTAACATGGATTGTCCAACTAGGTAATTTACATGATTGTTACATTGTGATTGTTTGCATTGTGATATGTAATTTTTCTTAACATTTGTGTCACACTCTAATATTAAGGGTGTGATCGGCATGAAATATGAGATGAACTCATATCCTATCACCTTGATTGATCAGGAATTAAGCCGAAATATTGATATATGTAAGTTAAAAATAATAATAAATTTTTAAATATTTTCTAAAAATTTTGGCAGAGTTTCCCTTATAATTTGGACCTTTCGAAAATTTCACAACAACAGAACTTGCCAACCAAACTAGTAAAGAAACTAGCTCCATTCCAGCAATTTACATAATAAAAAAAATAAAACTAAGACCTAATTATGGTGTACGTGGAGTACTAAGTTATGATTACAAAATGAAATACATAGTTTTACTAAAACAATAATCGCAATATGCCTTCTATTTTCTAAAAAGGCAAAAGGGCCTCTCAATAATCTGCTGAAGTCATAAAGTTAGCTATACTATCTAAGACCTAAGAAATTACTGGTGAGTAGCATTCCAATTATATATATGTATATAAATATATGATGACATTAATGAATAAATTTAATTTAAAAATTTTGAAATAATGAAACATGAGATTAAACTAATAATAATAAACAACAAATTTTCTCAATGACACAATCATGAATTTGAACAATGTTAATAGGATAAAATGATTTATCAAAATTTGTAATTTCTATGGAATATAAAAATTTCAAGCAACAATATGATTAGGTAGAATGCTTTTAAAGAAATAATATAAAAAGAATGAATTTTAAGTTTAGATTTAGGAGGGCTTTATTAGAACGAATAACAATAATGGACACATAATCCACGAAGGTAACTAACCAAGCGTGAACACACAGTCTAAAAGGATAAGTAACTAATCAAGCGTGGCTGAAAGCCATGAAACAAGTGTAGCTGGAGCCATGAGTCAAGCACAAGCATGAGGCCCACGAACAAGCATGGCTATAATGCTCACAAATAATTGTCCCTTCATTCAACATGTGTTGGCCTGCGCACGGGGCTAGCACCTCCTATAAGTACCCTGCTAGCTAGGTGTATCATGGTGCGCCAAGAGTTAACAGAACTGCTGTTAGAAGAAAGGAAAATAATTTCAAAATTCTTACTTACAAATATTATTTAACTATCATTTTTCATTGCCAAAAATTATCATCTTTTCCTCCATATACAAATAATTGCAATAAAAATGTTATATCAATGTAAAATTAAATAATTAAACTGCTTATGAGAAATAATACCATTTATATGAAAATAGGATTAACAAGAATATGTAAACAATTTATAAAGCAATAATAATAATATTTAAGTAAAGAAATTTTTATAAACACTTCACTAAAAATATATTTAAAATGCCACCCACTTACCTGAATGTTTTCAAAAATTCTAAAATTTGATCCCTCAAGTTTTCACTTACTTCAGTGATTCTCCAAATAATCAATCATCTTGTTATTATGAATTCCCTTCTTATAATAAATAAGAAAAATTAACATTCAAAATCTTTGATAATCCTTTAAATTTCTCATTTACCCCTTAAAATTTTAGTAAACCCTTCAACAACTTTTATCAAGTAATCAACAATATTAAGCAGCATTCAACCACAACTATTAACACAACTTTTTTTCCAAGCTTAACAAAATCCTAACTATCATTTAGTCTAATAATTTTCCTTCAGGTGTTACATGATTCCAATGAGTAACTTAACTTACATGTAAAGACATATATTTCACCAAGTAGCATTTATTCCTCTAAGTCCTGTTATGAACAATAATTAGTCATATTTCCACCAAATCCTATGTTCCAATACCTTAATACATGATATAAACCAAATCATTTGCAACTTCATACTTCACAATGTATCAACAATTAATTTGCAATCAATAATTAAGATGACACTGTCTTCATTTGAGTACCAACAATACTTGGATCAATTTAACTATTTGACAAATTTTAATTCATCCTTATACCTCCTTGTAACCCTTCCTCAATCATAAATTATAATTGATCATATCAACTACTTTGATGCTTCATTTAGACTTAATAAAGTATTATACCAACATCATATATAATCCTTTCTCCTACTTTGCTATTTTAAAATTTCATGCAATAGGTCAAGTCACCAAATATATGATCCTTCAAGCTATATTATGTTAATTTAACAACATTCTTTCAAGCATTTTTACAAATGTCTTGGGGCCATTTATCAAAATTCAATTCACAATAAGCATCCAACACATTTAACCAACTATCAACATTAATTCTATCATCAACATTCAGCTCAATATCAAAATAAAATGGTGTACAGCATCAACCAAAACAGCACCTCTATCTCCCAAACAGTTCGTGACAGCAACAGTGAGGATTAGAGCTGTCATAATTCAGCCAGACAAAGGAGGGGATGATTCGTAGCTGTTATGGACTCGAAGAAGAAGGAGAAAGAACAGCAACTCACCTCCAACGAACTACAGTGGCTACCCTTGTAAATCAGCACGTAACCGACGCTGAAGAAGGGAAAAAGAAGAGTTCCGATCAGCTGCACTTATGAGACGAAAGAGGACCAGAATTTCAGCCAGCAACGCAAGAATCAAGCTACCATGGACACACCGACTACCAACTGTTGAAACGAAGAAAAGAAAAGAGATGAAGACACACCCACGCACCTTTGTCAGCATAACAGCAAGAAACAGAGAAAAGATTCAGCCAACTCGCGGATGGAAACAGACGTGCAACAGGGAGGAAGAGAATGGACCCTTGCCGACGATGAGGAGACAATTCGAAAGTGAGGAAGAAATGCCCGACAGTGATGAGAGAAAAGAAGTCTAAGGCGGTGAAGAGAAGAGATGAGAATGCTCTATTTTTTACCGTTCACGCAGAGTATAAAATCTGATCAAAAAGGTTTGGGAAAATTGCAAGAAGAGCATGAGAAAATTACAAGAAAGGGCACTATATTTTTCTTTAATTTTAAAATTGAACTTTTGCTTAAAAAAATTTGGATATTGAATCCTTGAGAAAATTTCTAGCATAAATTATTATAAATTACCCCTTCTACTTGCTATAAAACTTATTTAAATTAAGTATCTATTGGGAAAAAATTTTGTTCAATTCAAACATTTGGGGTCATTACAATTTGTTTTTGGCTTATCTTAAGAGGTGGAATATCTCATGTTGTAGAATGCCGTTAAGTTCACTAAAGTCTTTGATAGGATGGAGGATGAAGATTAGGATTACAAGAACTACTTCAAAAGGAAAGTTAAGTTGTCTTCAAGCTCAAGCTATGTGAATAATAGGTTGGAAATGGAGGAGGAAAATGAACTTGGTGATTATGATGGTGATGAAGGTGCAGTTAAACCTCCTAATACCTATGATTAGAGTGTTGCAAAAGAATTTCTCATCTTTTTGGAGTTATTTTACAGCATGACTCTTTAATTTTTTGGATCAAATTATGTCACATCAAACACATATTTTCAAAATATAGTTGCAATCAAGACACGATTGGATTCAATTGTAGCTAAATCCAATTCTTTATTGAGTGACATGGCAACAAGGATGCAAAGTAAGTATGACAAGTATTGGGGAAAGGCAGAAAACATGAATCCATTGTTGGTGATAGCTATGATTATTGACCCTAGATACAAATTTTCTTATATTGAAGTTGCTTTCAAGCATTTTATTGGTGATTACACAAAGAGAGAAATAGGAGTGAACCATTTGAAAAAGAAGATTATGGGGCTCTTGTATCACTTATTTAATGAGTACTTTACAACTCTTACAGTCAATAGGAGTGAACCATTTGAAATTGGTACAGAGGTAGGGGATAGCAGTGCCAGTGGTAGGGGGAAGCAAGTTCCTTCATCTTCTAAAAAAATTATTGATGTGGCAATGCAAGATTTCTTAGCCACTGTAATGAGTAAGCGTCCAAAGAAACCAATTTCAAAGGTGAAAGAGTATTTAAATGCAGAGGTAGTTGATGCTTGTAATGATAATTTTGACATTTTGGCATGGTGGAAAGTGAATTTTTCCAAGTATAAAGTTTTGGGTTTGATTGCACGTGATTTGTTAGCTATACCTGTCTCCATAGTGTCTTCAGAATCTACTTTTTGTACTAGGGGTCAAGTACTAGATATTTTCAAGAGTTTTTTATCTTTGAAAATGGCCGAGGCACTCATTTGCATCCAAAACTGGCTATCATCAACATCATGCACCCCATTGGAAGAGATTAATATTGACTATTTTGATAAGACTTTACGTGCTGTTGATGGTAATCTGAATAAGTTATTTGATTTATACTCATTTTGTTTTATATAATATATATCATTACTTACCAATCTAACTGTCTTAATTTGTCTTGTAGAGGAGTCAATAGCTCAATCTTCTGCCGTATTAAGTGACTCCGAAGAAAATATTCATTGAATGAGAATCCATGAGGCTAAATGGGCTATGACTTTAGAAATTAGAATAATTGATCCTTGTTTATTTAGTATTTTTTTGTCAAAATATTTATCCTTGTATTATTCAGAGATTTAAACTTTTAAAATGATACTATTTAAGTACTTATATTAAATTAGAATGGGATGAGAAGCATATGTTTTGATTCAATTTTTTTTAAGAAAATGGGTGCTGCAAGTAAACGAGTGGCCCAGACCTGCTCATACCCATTTGTACCTATTTAAAAATGGGTACAAATGGGTACAAGCAGGTAACCACCTGTTTACCCATAAACAAGCGGGTAATGGGTACAGTCATGGGTTGCTCGTACTCTCCTATTTACACACCTAATTGCTGCAATCTTTTACAAAAAAGACAACCTTGTATTTGAGTACGAGCAAAGAATATAGTATCTGTCATCGTTTTAGTGGTTCAATCCTATATGATTATTTGAGTGGAGTCCAGGGGAGAAAAAAGAAGAAAGAAAACATGAAAGGAGCTTGACAATTGTACTGTTTGATTTTTGTATGAAGAAAGAGTGAGAAGAGGAGTTTGTGGTGGTTGGGTTTAGCCAAGGAGGGATGGCAGGGTTCAAGATGGGAGATGTGGCCGGAGATGGTGAGAGGAAGAGAATGAGAGGGAGAGACATAGACGAAGAGGAAGGGAGAGGAAATGAGGGTCAGAATGAGAGAGAGGGAATGGGAGTAAATTTGTCATTTCACACGAAATCAAAATACTAGACAAGTCTCTAGGATTAGAAAATAATTATTACTTTTTTGTCATTTGCAAAGGTATTTTATTCCTTAAACTCAATATTTATTTTAAAATCATGGAATAAAGTTAGGTAGCATTTAAAATCATGGAATAACTCTTGATGTCAATGTCCTTGACTCATTCTTTTTTCCTTTGTAGCCTTAGTTTGTTTCTTTGTTTTTGGGTCTTAGATGAATGAATGAATAAAAACATGTTCCCATGCGTAATTGGGGCTGCAAGTGGATTTCATGGCCCTCACCGTATAGAATAAGTTCGTTATTACCCAATTAATGGAAAAGAAAGGGAATTGTGTTGCATGAGTTTTAATTTCACACATGTTTGTGTGGCGCCGTGATGGAACGATTATTAGTTGTTGTCGTTAAGAAAGGGAATCGTGTTGCATGAGTTTTAATTTCACACATGTTTGTGTGGCGCCGTGATGGAACGTTTATTAGTTGTTGTCGTTTATTTATTATTTTTAGGTCAGAAGTTGTTGGCGTAGACCCGCATAAACCGGTGCCATTAATAATATTATAGCTAAGTATGTGATTGAAAACAACACTTCAATTCAACTTCTTTCAGAGTTTTTTTTAGGATAATATAACTTTTAGTCCTTTAAATTCATCTTAATTATCAATTTTAGGATCATATAGTTGATCATTAAGCCCATTAATACTTGAATTTGACTTAATCAAATATATATATATATATATATATTTATAAGGGATAATAAAACTTTCAGTCCTTCAAGTTTGTCCTAGTTATCAATTTGGTCACTTGAGTTTAATTTTTATCAATTAGTCTCTTATGTTTTTTAAATTATCATGTGAGTCATTTAAGTTTTAAAATACTAATGGACTCTCAAAATAATCTAATGTATAAAGTATATCAATTATTTGTCATGTATAGAAATCTAAATGAGAATAAATTAACCATTAAATTAATTTAATTTTGGGATAATGAAACTTTAGTCCCTCAAAATTTACTCAATTATTGATTTGGTCCTTGAAGTTTAATTTTTGTCAATCAAGTTCCTAAAGTTTTATAATCATACACAATTAGTCACCATGGTGTTATTTTTCCCTCAAACCATAAACAATAATTGTGTATAATTACGAAACTTTAAGGATTTTATTGATAAAAATAAAACTTCAAGGACTATATTGATAATTGAAGTAAACATGAAGGACCAAAAGTTTTATTATCTCTTTTAATTTTTATCAATATAATCTCTTATGCTATGTTTAGTTTTGTGCTCTAGTTTTTTCTTTTAATTTTCAAAGTTTATTTTTTTACCAAAATAATTATAATTTTTTTCATTAATCTAATTGTTTCTGTCAATATTTTGTTAGCCATGTCAACAAATTTTAACAATACTACCTCCTTTTTAAATAATGAGAACCAAATTGATAATTGAAGCAAACTGAAGGAACTAGATCAATAAAAATTAAACCTGAGGTACCTTCACTAAGATCAACGCCTGTTTGATTCTTCTTACAAAGTAAACTACAAAGAATGTAAATGTGGAGAAATTCGTGTGTGGTCCAAAGTCCAAACTTGTGTGGAAAAATAATATAATGCGTAGTAGCTAATATGTACGGGATGTAATTAGATTATTGACTATCCTGGGTAGAGTCAGATTCTATATATCTTTTTTTAAAAAAAAAATTAACATCACATTATCAATTAAAGTATATTTAGGAGGTTGGAATATAGGAAGGAAATTTGCTGGCAAGAATCAAGATAATAAGATAAATGAAATCTACAAATCTTTGCGTGGATTACAATTTGCGGATTCAATGATTTTCATTGAAGATAATAAGATACTAGACGTTGATGAATAATAGTAAAGAGACAAAAAATACCTTTTAACATAATATTAAATATTATAATATAATAATTGATGAATTTTTATTTAAAAGCCATGATTGGTAAGAGTTCATAACAACATCAAACAAGTGAAAGAAAATTGATAATGCATGTGTTAACTAGTGAACTATGTTTTATATGTTGGGCACAAAACCCCAAGCATTTATAGAGCAAACTCCATATGGTAAGCCTGTATTCCTTCGCATGTAGAAGTATCCATTCAATCCCCAATCAACTCCCCATGAGTTCTTCACAATCCAATAATCTTTCCCATCTTTTGAATCGTATCCAACTATCAAAGCAATGTGATTTGTTTCTGTTGAATCCCGGCGACAATTCTCACCTTCGTAAATCGATCCCTAACAAAATAGAATAAAAGCAAATTAGGAAAACATTTACGAAGATTGAAATTCGTTCCTGAAAAATTTAATTAACTAGGATCACGTTAAAAAATTTATGAATGAAAATAGGTGGATGTGACCTTATCACATGAAGTCGATATAGTCTTGAATATTTCCCTTTTTAATTGATTTTAAAAAACCGTACACACTTATTTTTACACACAGATATGGAGGGTTCGAATCTCTAACCGCTACGACGCCACTCCACTCCACGCTAATTATTATTACAACACAACATTAAATAGTAATATTATCAACTGATAGTTTAATCAATATTTATTTAATGATTGATTATGTCATAATTAAGAAAATAATTATTTTCAGCACCACATATATACTAGAGATTTGAATTTCTTCATATTCCATATCATTGATCCGTTTTAATTATTATTTACACTATAAAATATATAACTTTTGGCAACAATTTTTAACGGCGACTAAAAAAGTCGCCGCCAAAAGTGAACTTTTGGTGGTGACAATTTGTCGCCGCTAAAAATTGCCACCAAAACTATAATTTTAGCGGCGGCAAATCAAACTCGCCGCCAAAAGTCACTTTTAGCAGCAACTGTGATTTGTCGCCGCTAAAAGTTCACAAATATCGCCACCAAAAGTATTTTTATAAAAGATAAATAAAAAATAAAAAATAAGTAATATAATTTACTTTTGGCGGCGACATTTTGTCGCCACCAAAAATATTTTTATAAAAAATAAATTAAAAATTAAAAATAAGTAATATAATTTACTTTTGACAGCGACATTTGTCATCATCAAAAGTATTTTTATAGAAAATAATTTAAAAAATTAACATAATTTACTTTTGGCGGTGACAAATTGTCGCCACCAAAAGTATTTTTATAAAAAATAAATTAAAAATTAAAAATAATTAATATAATTTACTTTTGATGGCGACATTTGTTGCCACCAAAAGCATTTTTATAGAAAATAATTTAAAAATTAAAAAATAATTAATATAATTTTGCTTTTGTAATAATTAATATAATTTTGCTTTTAGCGGCGACAAATTGTCACCACCAAAATTATTTTTATAAAAAATAATTTAAAAATTAAAAAATAATTAAATAAAATTATTCAAAATATATTTATGAAATTAAATTTTTTATTTTATGTATAGAATTAGAAATAAATTATATATAGGAACGTGAAATAAAAAAAATAATAGTTAAAGTGTGCTAAGTTTAATTATTAAATTTTTTTAATTTTATATTATTCATAATCATTTTTTAGACATATATAGCTCATATTTTTTTAAGAATTATGTTATTAAGCTAGTATTTTAATATGATAAATTTAAATCTTAATGGGTTATTAGTTCAATTATAATTAGGTTAAGTTATACATAAATTATTACTTACAATCAAATACATAAATGGCATTAGGAAGTTAAAGTTGTACAAACATCGTGAGATGCTAATGATATTATAGACTACTTAACATATTGCGCACTTTATGCTTAGCTTGATATATATATGGTATTTACTTCTTCTACTGAGCTCTAATGATTTCATGTAATTCCTCCTAATATATTTAGGTTTTCATTGCTATAATAACATTTTATAACTAATTATTACTAAGAATAATATGAAAAACTACTCAAATCCACCTTTCTATAAGATTGAAGATGATTAGATGTTAACTAGATTGATCACACAGAGATTCTTGTAATTATCATATATTGCAAAAGTTATTAGTATTCATTTTCAAAATTATTCAAAATGACTATTAACAAAATTTATGTGGTTAAAATTAATTTTTTATTAAAATAATTTTTTAAGATATTGAAAAATTATCTATAAAATATATTTTTATTAAAAGAGGGGGAAATATTTAGCTATTTTGAGAGAGGATAAAAATTTAATCATTTAGTTTATCAATTGTTTAGAAAAATATGGAGAAGGAAAAAGTAAAAGAAATTTAACATAAAATAATATAATACATATTTATAAATAAATTATATACTTAATAATTTTCATTTAAAAAATAAAAATATAATTTAAAAATTTATTACAATGTATATAAGAATATTATTTTAATATTTAAAAATTGTTTATTTTAAGTTCATTTTCCTAAAAAAATAATATTTATTGGTAAAAAATAATATTTATTAAAATTATAATTTAAATATTCATATAAATCATTTTGTCATATTAATAAATGAATATAAAATATAATATATGGATATCTTTTTAATCATATATTATTTGATATATGTGTATGCAGTTACATAATATATATTTAATTTTGCATATAATAACTACAAGTACATTTCAGTTCAACTGGCAAAGAAGGAAGGCTTAAGGCTTGGAGAAGGGAAAGGTCAAGGGTTCAAATTTGAGCTTTGTCATATTTCACAACAAATATGTGACGTGGCGCATGGTGGTGATGTGACACGTGAGGTTGTTTAAGAAGGCACACATGTGACAGGTGATGTGGCATGAGCTGGTGGCGTGGCACATGAGGTAGCTTGACACATGGCATGAGATGGCTAGGTGATGTGGCATTATCTGTTGAACACATGGACTGTAACGTGGCACAAGATGGCAAGTGACGTGGCATAATTTATTGCATATATAGTAGGTCACGTGGCATCACTTAATGCACACGTGGCAGAGTGATGTGGCATAAAATAAATTATTATTTCTTAAAAAAAAAAATTTTGGCGGCGACAAATTGTCACCGTTAAAAGTCTTTTTGGCGGCGACATTTGTTGCCGCTAAAAAGACTTTTAGCAGCGAAAAGACTTTTGGCGGCGACATTTGTCGCCCACTAAAAGTATACTTTTGGCGGCGACAATATTTGTCACCGCCAAAAACTATTAGCGACGGTTGTTATAGCGACGATTTTTAGCGGCGAAAAGTCGCCGCTAAAAACTCTTAGCAATTTTTTTGTAGTGTTAGTTTAATAGTGCAAGATTAAATTGCTAATTATTGCATTAAAATAAATATATTATTTATTATCATCATGTAAATACTTTTGAAAATAATATTATAATGTTTCTTCATGGTAGTTATTAAATGAATAATATATTTACTTGAATATCATAATTAGCAACCTTACACCATTAAATCAAATAAATAATGAAAGGGACACATGCGATTGAATACGGAGGCAAGCATTGAAAGAGGGTATGAAGATGTTCCAAATCCAAGATAAAATGAGGTTTCGGAGAAGACTTACTGCCTGATATAATCGAAGATCATTCATTACATTCAAAGAGACCGCAACCGGCTGCTTAGCACTGGCACACAAAAGAGCTTCATCTGATTGTTCTATTGGAGTATAACTATTGATTTTCACGACTCTGCCTCCATTTTGCTTAACAAACATATAAAGAAACCTCAAATTAGATAAAGAGAATATATAAATATATATATAGCTACAAACTATATATACTCACACGCACACATGTACATAAGAGAGAATAAACAGACCATGTTGGCCCTGCAAGAACCCTTTTGACCTACATAAGGATAACTGGTTTCTTCAGTTATCCCACCATTATTGATAACCCATTCAAAGGCACGATAGGACCATCCATCTGAACAACCATGGCTTATGGAATCGCAATCTAAGAGTTCTTGTTCTGAAAGAGAAATTAGTTGCCCAGTGGTTATTGCATTTATTGATTCTATTGCTCCAGCGGCGGCAAACGCCCAACAACATCCTATGAACCACGAAACAATATGTTAATCATTGAGGTTGAAGAGTAAAATAAATGCAAAAGTTTTACATTCCTTGATTAATTGTGTGAGATTTCTCAAAGTGTACGAGGCATAAGTCTCTTAACCATGGTGGTCGTATAAGTCATTTAGAAGCTTTTTATGTTCAACTTACCACATTTTCCTTGGTCTTTAACTGGAGTCACAAATCCTTGATTTCTCCAATCTTTGGAAGCAGGTGCTGCGCAGTCAGATCCTGAGATCACGGTGGTGGCAGCGGTAGCGGTTTTGGTAGTGGTAGGCATATTTTGCTGTTGTAGGTACACTTCCTTGAACTCCTCCATAGTCATATCAGCAAACTTGTTCAAGCCTAAACGATTCCCAGATGATGAATTGGATATCTTAAGATTTGTCTCTGTAATATACTTCAGATTTCTTTGAAATATTTGGAATCTAAGTTCAGTCTCTGTGGAGTTTGGATAAGTCTTTCCATGCTTCTTCATCCATTTTTGGAATATTCCAAACTCTTGTTGAGCCGCTTTTGAAGATAAAACGGATTCCTGAGTTGAGAAACCTGAGAGACATATTAGAGCAAAACAACAAATGATCAAGGAATGAAGGAAAAACCTAATCTTTTTGAAAATGAAAACCATGCTTGTGATGCAAAACGGGATAAAGGAAGAAACAATTCAAATATGCAAAGCAAATGAGTTAAAGACATGAATATTTATAGGCATAATTTAACCATTGAAATAAATGCGAGAAATATGCTAAAAATTCTAAACGATTACAATAATAGTAAATAAATGTAAGATTACAAGAATTAAAACGAAATATGTCTAAATCATCTAATTTATTTTCAATATCTTGTAGCCATAAGTTATACATAGGATGATTATCGTTTCATGCAAAAGAAATATAAACATTAAATGACAAACGTGTTTTTCCATTTGACTGGTATTAAATATTCTCATTTCCCATTTTTCTATTTCAAAGGTAGGATTCACGATCCAATAGAATCTTTGTTCATTTAATTGATGGTAGCTATGAGATTAGTCTCTTGCATTCGTCTTATAATAAAATCAAGTTCCCCCCGCAACTATCGGTTCCATGCGGATCCCTTTCCTTTTCAATAAGAAAAATTAATATACAAGTCCTTAAAATTTTACATGATTTTGAATTAGAGCTCTATAATTTATTTTATTTTAACCAAACCCTTATAGTTTGGTAAATTAAATATCAGTCCTTATTGTTAAAATCCTTTTATTTTCCTTTTTAGAAAATGCAATTAAGGACTTCTATATGTTTATTAAAAGATTATATCACTTTAAAATATTTTTCACAATTTTTATAATTCAAAATTTATATAATTAGGTTATGTTTTTCAGATAAATTTGATATATCTAAAACTTTCATATTATTTAATAAAATTGTAAATATTGTACTCAATCAAAATGTTTGACTAAAAATATTAAATCAAATTTTCTATAAATTTTAAAAATGTTTTTATTTAAAAAATTTAATATTCATTTATAATTTGGACTTTTGGGTATTAATATATTTAATCAATCAAACTATAAAGGTTTAATTAAAACAAAATAAACTACAAAAACCTAATTCAAAATTGAAAAAAAAAAAAACAGAAGGACCTGCAGATTAATTCTTCCTTTTCAATATCTAAAACCTTCTAATGAATTTTGTTATTACCATAAGCTTGTTTTGTGGTTTCTGATCTTGAGAAAAGAAACTTCAAATAAGCTTTACATAGAAGTGAAATAAGCGATAAGGTATGCGTATAGGAAATAGGATGATTCTCGTTTCAAAGAAATTCTTACATGAACCTGTTTCATGCAGAAGAGAAATTCTTGTATAAACTTGGTGCCCTGCATTATTCATGCTCCATCTAATAAAAACATGCCATTCAGATAGCTATAAATGCAAATTGATTATGCCATTAATAATAGTAGGGAGAGAAAAGATAAGAAATTAAATAGGTATTATGTTCTAAAAATAAAGTCATTATAAATAATGACACAATATTTTAATTGATTGAATTAGTACAATTTTATTAGATGATGTGATGCAACTGATACATGAGAGAATTTCTCTGCAAAAGAAATATAAACATTAAATGACAAACGTGTTTTTCCATTTGGCTGGTGTTAAATATTCTCATTTTCCATTTTTTATTTCAAAGGTAGGATTCACGATCCAATAGAATCTTTGTTCATTTAATTGATGTTAGCTACGAGATTAGTCTCTTGCATTCGTCTTATAATAAAATCAAGTCCCCCCCCCCCCCAAAACTATCTATCGGTTCCATATGGATCCCTTTCATTTTCATGGGCTCACCGTTTTGAATACGCAAGTTTGGTACGAATATTATTTTTTCTTCCACACACTCCACCGTAGCCAAACATGTTCAAATTAGATGAACGTGTAAAATTAATACTTTATCTGGTTTAAAACAAAATGGTTGCGAGAAAAATAATACCTTATTTTCTCTATATTACATGTTTGTGACCCGTATATTGTAAGGGAACTTCTTTGGTTAACCGAATGCACCACATCATTTATAGTCTTTCTAATTAAAATATACCAAGTCATCTAAATAAAATCTTATATAATATTATTTTAATTAATATTATTTTTATAACAAAATGCATATTTGATTTCTTGCCTTTTATCTCTCTGTTATTATTAATGTCAAAATTAATTTATATTTAATGCCTTCTGAATGTCATGTTTGAATTAGATTGACTACAAATGATGTGGTGCACCCGTTTTATCTAAGAATTTCTCACAGTGTAATAACCCAGAATGTATTAACAAAGTTAGAGTAAATTATAATGTAAATGAATGCACTTAAGGTGTTTGTCAGAATGTTTGAGTGAAAAGAATTTATTCAAAAGAGTGACTATGTTGATCATAGTTAATTTTAGTGTTTTAGTCTTTTTCTGTATTATTATACACGAGAGAGAGAGAGAGAGAGAGAGAGAGAGAGAGAGAGAGTGTGTGTGTGTGTGTGTGTGTGTGTTTTATTTATTTGTATGAAGGAGTTTATTAAATGGGTGAACTTAATTAGTGTCTTTATATATATAGTAGGTTTGGTAAATCAAACTATTGATTATAGATGTTATTGGAAGGAGATCAGACGAGAAAAGAGTTTAGTATTTAGTTAAACACTAGTGCCTGCAAAGGATTTGGTAATGTGTCTGTTAGAGGAATTTTAATTTTATAGTGACAAAAATATGTGTGTTAATTGTCACGCTCCAAAATTTAGGTGTGACCAAAATGAGATATGAACCATATCTCACATTCTACAACCTTAAATTGAGAAATTTTTTATATTTCTAAAACATAATTAGATTTGTATGATAACAAAAGTTCTAATATTTTTGTAAAAATTTCAGTAGAACCTCCCTTATAAATAGTATCTTTTAAAATTCAACAATACAATATTTTGAGAAAAATATTCAAGTCAATTAGGAGCTCAACCCCTTCCAACCAGGATATAGAATATATAATAAAATAAAGGCCCTAGCTATGACTTATATAGAGCACATAAAATTTAACTTACAAAATACAATTTTATAATTCAAATTTTTTATCAAAAAGTAGCTTAGTCTATAGGTCCTCCACTTCCCAATTAGTGATAAACTTTTCTATACTTAGTAGGAGGCTCAACGTCAACTAACAAATTTGAGATTAAAATAATTTACTAATGAATAACATCCTAAAAATAAAATTTAAAAGACTAAAAATGATCTCAAACAATTACATAAAATAATTGAAAAGATTATTATTCAATATAATAAACTTAACAAATCTGTAAATCTTACTCATAACTATAAAATGAGAGTGGATTGAAAGAAATTATCCATATGTAAATTAAAGTAGTACACTTACTAATTGAAACTATTGAAATTTCATTTACACAAGTCAATTAAAAATTTAGACTTTTGAATACTTAACAGAACAAGTAACAAACACAGACACATAGTCCACGAGGGTAAATAACCGGACGTGGCTTATGCCATGAAAACAAATGTGGATACTTAATCCATAAGGATAACTACCCAGACATGATTGAAGCCATAAAACAGATATTGATACATAGTCTACGAGGGTAACTAACAAGACATGAATACACAGTTCACAAATAACAGATGTGAGAATAAAGCTCATGAAATCAAACTAGCTAATTATTGATCAAAATGTACTCAAGGCTAACGGAACTATCGTTAGCAATAGTGTTTCGCTTAAAATCCTCTCAAAATTACTTTTTAAACATGCAAAAAAATAGTCATATCTGAAATACAATTTTTATTCGTAATACCAAACTTGCATAAATCATCTTAATCTTCAATTTGATACTTATCAAAATAAAATTTCATAAATAATATCTATTCTTGCTTTTGTTGAGTGGCCAACAATTTTCATAATTAAATAACTAAGAATGCCTTCATCAAACTTAAAATTATATCTCTTAAGAAAAATACTAACACAAATCATAATTTAATCATCCTTCAACATTATTCTATAATCTCTAAAAAATAAGATAGTTTAATTAACAAAGTAACTAATATTTATTATAGTTGTTAATAAGAATAATATACATAAAAATGTAATAATTTTGATAAAAAACTTTATTAATAAGTTAACTAGGATGCTATTTACTTATTTGAAGTGTTTTTAAAGTATAAGGTTCTCCTCTTATTATGTTAATTGATTTTTCCTTCTTCCCAACTCCCTATATATAGAACTTGTTAGGGTCTTAATAAACTTCTGATTATGCTGAAAAACTCTCTTCCCACATCAACACATCTTTATATATACATACATACGCATGTATGTATGTATAAGACTTAAAAATTTAAAACTTTGGAACTAAGATTTACATGAAAGTTTCTTTATGAACATAACTAATTTTTCAATCCATTGAAAAGGGCTTTGTAACAATCAAACCTTTCATCACATAATTTATCAATAATCATCCACTTTCAAGAATTTATAGTTACAAGCTAAATTCACAATCAAATTTCTTTTATAACCTTCAAATTAGTTCATAGATCAACAACACCCACATTAACACACTTCTTGTGGAACTGATGAAATTTCAGAACATGCATGATTAAACAAACCTCTCCTAGTAGGCATTTTATGGAACACCTTATGGACATGAATTCTTTAACCAATACCATACTTTCTTTTCTTGAACTTTCGTTTCCCAAATCACCTAATAACAATAATTGAAATAATCCAGCTCTCCAATTTAAATCCTATAGCACAAATAAATTTTAATGCTCAAAGGAAAATTAAATTTTCAACTTTACATTCCACACAGTTAGCAGAAAAATGGAGGAAAAATTCAGTCTCAACCCATAATCATGATTCTCTTGTTCTTAATGTTAAAAGTCTCAACTAAAAGCAGTTATCCTTCAAACTCAACCACTCACGGTAGCACAGGGAAGGAAATTTCACAGCTTCAACAATTCCAGCACTCAAACGCACAGCTTCAACAATTTAAAAACAAAAATATATATCAGCAGCAACATGAGCAGAGGAGAAGAAAGGAAGGGGTCTACGGTACTGCACAAGGAAAAGGAACTCACTGACGGACCTCCAACAAGCAACCCATCTTCTTTGATGATTCGTTACCCACGGTAGACTTAAATCACAATGGCAGAAATAGAGAAGAAGATGATGGAGCCCACGAGTTGTACAAGGGAGGAAGAACCTGATTCAGGCACGTCGCGGCACTGTTGGAGGAAAGGTTCTAGTGCTTCTATGGCCATTGACAGCAGACGGACAAGGATGAGAGTGAAGGGAGGGGAAGGTCCGATTGCATCACAAGACTCAGATCACCATTACGCAGAAGAAGAGAAGAGGGTAAAAAAAAAAGAAAAGCTCACGGCACTGAACATAGGAGAGGAAAATCTGAATCACTTGCACGACTACACGGACAGGGTAACGCAGTCGACGCCAGCAAGGAAAGGAGGGAGAACCTTTGACGTCGTCGGCGCTCACAATCAGAGAAGCAAAGAGCTTGAAAGGCGACGAACTTCCGACAGACACAGAACAGGGGAAAAACGGAAGAAACAGAACCTGAACCGAACGCACCCACAATCTCCAGCGACAGACGGAGAGAAAGGCCGCGAATAGATCGGCAAAGATGCAGAGGTTGTGGTTCGAAGATCTCTCTCACACTTTTATTGCTCTAGATTCTTTGAAGCTGAAAATTAGAGAAGGAGGGGGGGGGGGGCTGATGCGTGCGTGATCTCTGATTTTAGACCTTTTCTGATTTTTTTTTGAAGGACAAAAGGTAATTTCGCCACAGGCTGGGACAATAAAATCCCTGTTGATCTCCAAGAGGACTCGGGCACTGGACTTCATGATTAAATTGTAAGGAAATTTCCATGAAGCCACTGATACCATTGTCAAGATTATCCCAATAATATATAAAATATAAATAAAATACCCTATCACTAATTTACAATTTTTTATCTTAAATTTCTAAGTTATTACAATAATTGTTTTACTGTTAACTAAAAACTATGGAAGATACTCCTTCCATTAAAAAATATAAGGTATTTTTTGAGAAGTTAGATGTTTAAAGATGTAAGGCATTTTTAGTCTTTAAAGGTGTAATCATTGCTTTTTTTCTTTAAAAATGCCCCTATTGATAATGATTTTATATTTATTATAGGGTATTTAATAGATGTAAATATAAAAAAATAGGATTAGTTGGAAAGTAGTTAATTACTTTATTAGGGGTGAGATTCAGTTAAAAATATTTTATATTTTTAAATGAAAAAAGTAGTTGTTTTCTACAATGAAAGAGTTGAAATTAGAAATTTTTGAAAAAGATATTTTTGTTGGTGATTCAAGGATCAAATTGTAGTTTATATATTCATCTTTGAAATGTCATTAGAATGTTTGATGCAATGTTTGAGAAAGATTGAAATTAAGATCTTTCTCTTTTATTTTTCTAAATCATTTTGGACTGAAGATTTTGAATGATAAAGCGTGAAAGAGGAAACGATAATGATATTAATTAAATATTAGGAACTTAGAGACTAAAGTATTGATGCAAGAATATCAACTAGGAGTAAGTTTTATATTTGAAAATATGAAAGGTAAGTGAATAACATTCTCATGACTTGTTAACAAATTTATTTTCTTAAAAATATTAATTGAGTGTATTCACATGTCACCTCCGCTGTTTATATAATTTTTTTGGTTCCTCAAGGATAAATGATAGAATATTTTAATTTAGTCTTATTTAATGGTTTATGATTTTAATTTCATTTTTGACTATTGTTCTTAGAAATATTTTCATTATAATAGATTTTATGGAAAGAGTTGGAGCTATATTTTGAAAATGAATATCTGAAAGTAATTGCTATGTTTGATAATGTTTTATTTACTTGTAAGGGATGATTAATTTTTTACGATTCATGCATGGAAAAAATACTGATAAATTTATTTATGCAAAAACATGTTGAAAAGATATGGTATTTTGATATTTTATAGACCCATGCATGCTTGATTTAAATTGTGACACTAAATCAAAATGCTGGTTACTAACAGCAATTCCATTAGCCCTTGGCACATCATGGTTAAATTCTACCTAAATATTCATGAGCATTGCATGTACATTTGTTATTCATCAGTTTAGTACAGACACTTGTTATTTGCGAGTTTCATGCCTGCATTTATTTCATGGCTTCTAGCTGCACTTGATTATTTTGTGACTTTAAATTGTGCTTGTCAATTACTCACCCTTATGGATTATGTATCCATGCTTGTTAGTTACTTATTTTCATGAATTCTGTATCTATATTTGTTTTGTGACTTCTAGTCACGCTTGATCAATTATTTATCCTCATGGACTTTGTGTCCACCCATGTCATTCATTCTGATAAAGTCTTACTAAAGAATATTTTGAAATGACTATTCTTAATTTAATTATACTGAACAAGTCAATTTTCATGGATGGAATTTCTTTATATTATAATAATAATAATAATAATAATAATAATAATAATAATAATAATAATAATAATAATAATAATGAGCAATGCATCTTCTAATCGTTTCATATAAGCTTGTAGTTAGAAAGTGGGATTTAATTGTTGTGCTATCACCATAAGAGGATGTTCTTGGAATAAGTATTTAAGAGAAATTAATTGACTTGAGTTATGCACTCTGGCTGCTCTAAATGACAATTTTAGTTAAATTCAAGCTTACTCCATTTATTCTTTCCTTTATTTACTTTAATTTTAATCTAGGATGTTATTTATTGAAAAATATTTTTGGCTTTAGATAGAATTGCTGAGCCTATATCTCCGGTTGATTTTGAGAGGATTTATCACTGAATTGAAGGAAAAGAATTATATCATACAAATCTGAACTTGATGTAACTTTCAACATTAAATTATTTTCATAATTTGAGTCTTAAGGTGCTCCACGTGTATTGTAATTACGATCCTTATCTTTCTTATGAGATTATATGTCTATTGGTTAGGAGTCGAGCTCCTTTTTTGTTGGATTGTTGTTATTTTGCATTGTTGTAAAAGTTCAGAAAGTTTTAACTTAGAAGATTTCCACCAAAAAAGTTACACACTTCGGTTTACATGAAAGGTATGGTAACAAAAATCATGTTGCCATGTTAAATGTGTTTATGGTTTAAAGTTTGAAGTTTGTTGGATTTAGGTTTATGGAATATGATTTTTGTATGCATATCTTGTAACAGTCACATCTTATATTTTTGGGAAGTGACATATATACTTGTGGAATTTGCTGTGTATTAACATTGATGGCAACTTCCATATACACAATCTTGGCTTATGAAATTTCGATTTAAGAGTCCTTATTCGATGCGCAAAGCTAATATGTATTGAATATATTGATCCTATTAAAGGTTAAAAAAAAAAAGGTGAATATGCTGACCGTATTCTGTAGAGAGAATCAAGAGGAAAAAATAATAATAAAATCTTTTTGAATTATATAAATGACATGTTGGTCCCTCAAAATATTATAATTCTCTTGAAGTCCCTGGGAACTTTTCTATCATTAAAAAATTACTATAAATGACCAAATTGCCTTTAGTTCAAAATTTCAAATGCAAACTTATAAATTGCTATTGCATTCTTGTGATTTTAAGAAGAAAAGTTATGAATTTTAAAACAAAACTTATAAATGGCAATTGATATTTACAACACTTGAGGAATATCAGAATTTCAAATGTGAATTTATAAATTACTATTGAATTCTTTTAATTTTAAGAAGAAAAATTGAAAATCTTAGAACAAATCTTATGAATGGCAATTGATATTTGCAACACTTGAGAAATAACCGAATTTCAAATGCGAACTTGCGAATTATTGTTGAGTTCTTGTAATTTTAAAAAGAAAAGTTGTGAATTTTGGAACAAAACTTATGAATGATAATTGATATTTAAATTAAAGGTAATTTGATCATTTACATTTATTCCTTAATAATAGAAAAGTTTCAAGAGACTTCATTAGTATTATAGCATTTTGAGGAACCAAATTGTTATTTATATAATTCGAAGGGATTTTATTATCATTTTTTCTAATCAAAAGCCGATTGTCTTTGAAAACAATTAACTTGTCAATTAGATAAGAAGAAGGAAATTCATAAGGGGAAAAGGGGAAGAGAATATTAAAATGAAATCTAAAAAGAATTAATATGTAATTTGGACCTTAAATTCTAAGTCTAAGGGTAGTTTAAACCCTAAACCTGTATTTGATATATTTTAAACTCTAAACAATTAAGCTTGAGTCAGTTTTGTCCTCACCATTAGATTAAAACAAATCCCTTATACTTTTTTTAAAAAATAAAGCCTAATATGCAATTTTTCTCAAATATAACTTTCCCTCTCTCTCCTACCTCTAGGAAAAATTACACATTATGCCTCATTTTTGTTAAAAAAAATAATAGACATTTGTTTTGATTTAATGGTGGGGTTAAAATTGTCCCAAGTTTAATTGTTTAAGGTTAAAAAGTATCTAATATGAATTTGGGATTTAAATCACCCTTGGACCTATAGTTTAGGTTCCAAATTGCATATTAATTCATCTAAAAATCTTTGAGGTGCATTCTAATTATGGGATTCATTATTGTGATTGAAGAAAGCGTTCGGCTGAACATATATGTATGAATTATTCTAATCATATAAACACATATCATGTAAATTTTATTGTTGAATATGATTTTACCTTTTTTGAAATCATTTTTGTACCACATAGAATTTTATATTTCCAAATTAAAATTATTAATTAATTACTTGGCCTATATAGAAAAATACATAAAAAATATTATTTTCAGATAAAACGTTATTACACTATGAAGTGCAAAATTTGTGCGATAGGCTTTTTTTTTTTTTTGTTTTTTGTGACTGAAAATTTGTGCAATAGTTCACTCCAAAACTACCTGGCAACCAATTTCCTTTGAGGTCAGGTCAGACTCGCATAAGGCTGACATTTTTTGTAAATTGGCTTGGGGATTATAAACGCTATTGTTCACGATGTTTCAAGATTAAGAGACAAAATGTTTACCACTGACAGTTGGTCTAGTTGGAAATAATTTGATTTATAATTCATAAGGTCATAAGTTCAAATCTCTATTGATGTAATGTCACACCTCAAAAACAGAGGGTAACCGGTATGGGATGTGGACTATATCACACATTTCTTAAGCCCTAAATTGAAATTTTTTTTTTTTCATTTTAAAACATAATTGAATCTGTACTGAAAATTATAACATATTTAATAAAATTATTATATTGAAAATTTCAATATTTTTATAGAAATTTTGGTAAAATCTTCCTAATAAATAGGATCCCCCAAAAATTTTTAATCTATCAATATTTCACACAAAATATAACATCAATCAGAAGCTTAACTCCTTCCAACCAGCAAACAATATATACCATAATAGAAACCTAGCTATAGGCTATGTGGAGCTAACTAACCTTACTTTCAAAATAAAATACATCAGTTCAAATATTTATGTCAAAAGGAGATAATACTAAGCGAAATACCACCACCCAGAACAATTTTTTGCCCTTTGAATGTCAATAGTAGGATCAGCACCAGTTAATGAATTTAAGACTAAATAAGTTTCTAGTGAATAGCATCCCAATAATAAATAACTAAATATGTATAAAAAGAAAGTTTAACATAATTACATGTGTTAGAAATAAAAATTTTCGCAAACAAATATAAAATAAACTTCGTCAAAAAGGACTTTATGTAACTTTAAATAAATTCCTGATTCATTAAAGTATCATATCAAACATCATTATCATATACTTTCAATAAAGTAAATAATTACATTAAATAATTATAAATATGTCACTAATCAAAATCAATGAAAAATAAGTTTATCAAATAATTAAAAAATCATAATTATAGGGATTTATCATAGCAAATAACAAACGTGGATACACAATCCAGGAGGGTAAATAACCAAACGTGACTTATGCCACGAAGACAAACGTGGACACACAGTCCACGAAGGAAGTAACCAAATGCAACTGGAACTACGAAACAAACGTGGATACACAGTTCACAAGAGTAATGCTAATCAAATGCGGCTTGAAGTCACGAAACAAACGTGAGTACGATACTCACGAACTACCATCCCTCCGTTCCATGTGCGTTGACTATCGCACAAGGCTAGTACCTCTTATAAATACCCTGCTAGTTAGGTGTACCATGGTGCACCTAACGGAACTGCCGTTAGCAACCAGTGTTCTGTATAAAGTTCCATTCAAATTCGTTTTCAAATATGCAAGAAAATTATCAATTTCACAATAAAATTTTCACTTTCAAAGTCAAACTCGTATGAATCATTCTTTATATCAATCCAGTGTTTGATAGAACAAAATCTCATAATCAAAGTCTAAACTTATATTTATTAATTAATTAAAATTTTAAAACTGGTAAAGGTAATTTCTCAAAATTAAGAAGTTTAATAAATAAACTATTTAATAACCATATCGTTGTTAATTAAAATTTTTTTGCAAACAAGTATACTATTATAGAAAGAAAATCTTTATTGAAAGTTGGGACGCTATCCACTTACCTGAAAAACTCACAAGATGAAAATTTGCTCCTTTTGAACATCTCTTAGTTGCCTTTTGGCTACTCTAATTACCTAAATAAGAAGAATGAATAACTTTATTTAATGATAACTCCATTTCATATACTACCAATAAAAGTTATCAACCTATTATCTTGTCTAGAAATTATTAAATCTTTTTTAAATCAGCATTTGTCCCTAACCTAGCGACCATATTTAAAATATTTTATTTCTTTCTCTAGCTAGCCAATAATGATATCTTTATGTTGCACTCATACCATCTTTTCTTGCTAACGAGCAAATGATTTATCATTTGTAATCATCAACCATACAATGCCCTAATATCTAGTTTGTCTCACAGTAGCTTCACAGTCAAAATTCTTCACCAAACTCAAGTAAATTCCATAAATAATTAACCTTCAAACCAAATATGTCTTTTTTCTCTTTCAATCGCCTTATCATATACAATAAAATTTTATTAGGCTTCCTACAAATCCAAAAACTTCATCCCGACGTTGCCACAACCTTACATAGATATTTCAAAGATCAATACATAAATAGCAATTTGGTACTTGAATTATTAATGAAAATATTCTTTTTAAAATCTCTAATTCTAATTCCAACTTTCTTTCAAGCATTTTAGCGAACATTTTATATGCATTAAAACTCAAATAAATACCAAACCTCTTCCTCATAATTATGCTTTCCAACATTTTTTCAAATATCAATATATAGATAAAACATGCTCCTCAAACCCCCTTTTTTAACAAGGGAAAAAATAGCTTTTAACTTTAAGAATAAAACCCAAACTCACATTCATCTCCATTAATCATAACCCAAAAAAAAACCATACTGGAATTATTTAATGAAAATGTTTAACTAAGTTTTAAATTTCAGATTAATCCAATCCCCTCCCTACACAATCATATACGGTAGTTGAACAAGGAAAAATTCACAACCATTTTTCATAAATATATTTTTTCCAATGGCAACATAAGATTAACCAAGCTTCTCCTTCAACATAAATCCACTTTAATGCTTAAATAAAATTAAATCTCCATCCACATTACTTTCAGCAGCAAAGAAAGGAGGGAGAAAATTCTACAATCTCAGCCAACAATGCACACCAAGCAATAAGGAAGAGGAGGATTGAAATGACTAACCTTGGATCATTAACGACACATAAAGGAACGAGAGAGAAAGAAGATAATAGCACTGAACAGGGGAAGCACAAAGGAATTATAGTTCTAACGAGGATGCTAAAGTAGCGACAGAAAATGGCCAAGCACTCACCGGAACCACCTGCAATGACAAACAGACAGGACTCCAACAACGATGTCGATGAACAGACAAGTTGGATGACTAGCTAAGTTGAGCAATCTGTGACGCAAAACAGGCGAGATGACAGTGTTGACGTGAAGCATGGAAGGAAGAATTTCGATGCCCCTACAGCCATAGCCATACCCACGAATGCAACAGCAACTTGAAGCAAGAAGAAGGGAAGCTGTCGCATAAATAGAGAAGAGTGGGGAAGAAAAAGAACAGTCGGCGATGCGGATGAAGAATGGATGAACGAGTTAGGCAAAGATTACCAATAGTGAACGCTGTGAAATAAGATGGAGAAGACAACGCGTGGGCCCTTAGCATCAGTCGATCATGGTGATTGCATACCCAAGTCTGTGGACATGTTGGAACGGAGAAGGACAGAGATGAAAGTTTCCAGAATTCTCTCCCTCTCTCTCATCGGTTCTCTCGTTAAAATGACAGAAGAAGAAGAAAAATCTGACTTGAAAAAAAGGGAGGATTGAGAAAATTATAAACATGGACCCAACTTTTTTTTATATATTATAACATAAGAGACAAGATATTTTCTCTCTTTGTTTTTTTTTTTGAGAAATTTTCTCATAACCATGATAAAATAAAATTAAAAGAATTTGAATTTTGAACTTTAAATCTTTTAGTAAGTTGCTAGCTTAAGTTCTAATAAATAACCATCGTCTATTTGTTAAATTGAAACAATTAAATAAAATATCAATTAAAAAAAATTTATTTAATTCAAAATTTATAGTCATTACATGTGAGGATTATATTTGTGGATAATTTATAATTATCTCTCTACGCTTTTTGAACCTAAAGACATACCCTAGCTCTAGTAAGTTTTTAGGAGCTAACTCACCTAAACTTTCTTAAAATATTAATGTATTAATTAAATACTACACTAAATTAATGATATATTTGCCACATTTACAAAAAAATAATAATAATAAACGTGGCACTACTCCAGCTTGAACTTGATTATTAATTCAACGTATAATATAATCCATGAATGAAGAAATTTTTGCATGAACACAATGTATCACATTGTTAATGCTCTATCTAATAAAACATTATGTTGCACTAGTTAAATCGAATAAAATCTTATGTATTATTTTCAATGATTTTATTTTTGGTAATAGAATGTTTCTTTAACTTTTTTTGTTTTCTATCTAGCTTTATCATCATTAATGACAAAATTAATTTATATTTACAATCATATGATATAACATGTTTTTATTTGATAAAGCATGGATCACATGATGATATACTAGGTCCATGTAAGAATTTCTCATATGGAACCATCACTGTTACTTTGTAACTACTTAGTTTTAATTATTCAAGTCGCTCGGACGTTAATTAGAAGATGGAATATTGCCAAAGTTTTATATAATCTCATTTACCAATGTATCAATATGATTATGATTATAAAATAAATCTAAAGAAATATAAAATTTTATACTAGGGAAAACAATTTAAGGCTTTTATTTAAAATATATGATAGAGTTGAGTTCATAATAATTCCCTCGATCACAACATATCAAATAAGAAGTACAAACAATAGAAGTTGACAATAGAACTACGTAACAAGTGTACTACTAGTTTAAATGTTTGGGACATAAGCCCAAGCATTGAGAGAGCAAACTCCATTTGGTAAATTTGTGTTCCTCTGGATAAAGAAGTATCCATTCATTCCCCAAGTATCTCCCCATGAGTTCTTCACAATCCAATAATCTGTGCCATCTTTTGAATCATATCCAACGATCAAAGCAATATGAGTCACACCAGTTGAATCCTTGGGGCAATTCTCACCATCATAAATTCCCTAGCCAAGTAAACAAATTAGTCAATGGTGTGTTTGAATTAACATGGATTTGGATCAAATATTTCATTTGGATACACAAAAATTCAATTTTTATTATATTTCATTTGTAATTTTAAATTCTTTTTGCACTCTAGTCATTTGAAATTTTAATCACTTTAAAATTTTCATTTTTCTTATATTTTTACTATTGATATCTCTATGACTTCATATCTTTTCTTATATATTTTTCTCGTCTCTTATTGATTGAAAAATGGAGATATATTTTTTGTTTTTGTTTTGAATTTCAACTTATCTCTCTTTTTTTATTCAATTTTTTTAAATTATCCAAATAAATAATTTTAAATACATTAATTTAAAATGGGATATTTTAAATATGAAATCCAAATCCAAATCTACCAATCTAAACGTTACCTAAACGTAATTAGGGGAAACTGAAGATTGATATATTCTGTTCCAAGAAATTAAACAAGCTGTCAATATCAAGTTTAGAATTTAAGCTTTGGAAGATCATAAAGGACGATGTAAGTAATGATATTATGTTTTCTGATATGCACATAATTATTAAACATCGGTCAATTAATTAACTACAACAACAACAACAACAAAAATACACACACACACACAACAGAGACTGAATGATAACTGATATAAGACTTACACCCTCATAAAACTGAAGATCTGTTGCATTGAAAGCCACAGTTACAGGCTGCTTAGAAGTGGCACACTTGAGAGCATCATCGGATTGTGGTACTTGAGTATATTTACTAATTTTGACGACTTTGTCTCCATCATGCTGTTGAAACATATAGAAACCAGAATTTAGAAAACGATACGATATCAAAGTACTTTTAACTTTCCATTTTTAAGCTTTTTTTTTTTTTTAATGACATTCCAAGTCTTGTTGACGCAACCAATACAATCTCATTTTGGGACTCAGAAGTCAGAAGTGTTCACCTAAGAGAAACATGGCTCTAAAACCACTGGCTAGGAATGGAAAGCAGCTACCTAAAAATGAGAGGGAGGGCAAGAATAATAGAAAGATACCACATCTTAATTTAAAATTTCAAGACTTGAATTTATGGGTCATTCCATTTATTATATATTACATATTAATCTCAATTCTATCCCATGTGAGACTTCTCACATCATTTCAAATCACTCAAACTCAGATTTCCTAACATAAGGTTAGTCACAATGTTAATATCTAATGAATAGTTTGCATAACTCACAAATACATAAACATATAACATGAGAAAGGAAACAAACCATGTTGGCTTTGCAAGCACCCTTCTGGGCAACATAAGGATAATTATCTTCTTCACTAATTCCTCCATTTTGGATAACCCATTCAAAGGCATAATGCGACCATCCACCTGCACAACCATGGCTTGAGGTGTCGCAGTCTACGAGTTCTTGTTCTGAAAGCCTAAAAAGTTTCCCTGTGGATATTGCATGAATTGATTCCATGGCTCCAGTGGCTGCAAATGCCCAACAACTTCCTGCAAACAATGAAACAATAATCTATCAGTTGATTGACATCTTTTCATTTATTCAAATTCAAAAACCAAGATTAGTGAATGTCGTTCTATGTGTTTCAAGTATATACCAATATGCTAGGAAGGGGCAAGAGTAATAGAAGGATACTCCATCTTAACTCAGAAAGCTCAAGTTTATAGGTTCATCCTCTTTAGTATAACACTAGTTATTAAGCATACTTTAACTGATGTGGGACTTTCCATATCGTTTAAAGTATATTCACACTTGGACAACCTAACAAGCAACTTACCACAACTTTGTTGGTTCTTAACTTCAGTCACAACTCCTTGCTTTCTCCAATCCCAGGTAGCAGGTGGTGCACACGAGTCATCTTGTTGGACATAGTCTGACCTCCCGATGGTGGTCGCCGGCATCTCTAGTGGATGTAAGTACATTTGCCTAAACTCCTCAGGACTCATATCAGCAAACTTGTTGAGGCCCAAATGATATCCAGAGGGAGACTTTGATCTCCTAGAATTAGTCTCTCTGATATACTTCAGATTCCTTCTGAAAATATCGTATCTTGCTTCACTCTCTTCAGAATTTGAGTAGATTCTTCCATGCTGCTTCATCCATTGCTGGAACAATCCAAGATCTTGTTCTCCCTCTGATGGTGAAACGGATTTTTTAGTAGAGAATCCTGAGGAGAGACAAATTAGGAGAGAACACCATACCAAAGAATGAAGATACAACTTCGTATTGTAGAAAACCACCATGCTTTGTTTTGTGGTTTCAAATACTGATAACTAAAACTTAAAATAAGCTTGCATGAAGATGAAATGAGCGATAAGGTATATATAATGCAACAACGGTGGAGCTAATTTTCTATATATTGTTCAGAAAAAGCGTGTGAAATGGTATGTATATTTTTCTCATTGACTGGTATTATGCATCACAGTTTCTACGAAGGTTCATTAGGGGAAGATTTAAGTATTAGCCTTAAATACTTGATATATACTTTCATCCAATCAAATCAAGATATTGGATTTTAATGTGTTAATAATTTTAATAATATTAATAATAAGAATTTGTTATAGAATAAATAATTTATAAAATATATGAATGTCTTGATTTAATTAGAAACAAGCATTTTAAGTATATTATAAGGCTAAGTATATAACTTTTTTCTTCTTCATTATTATATCGTCCCTTTTCAGTTAACTCCAGCATCTTTTGTATTTGATTCACTGAGATCTATCAATGAAAATTAAAATTACATCCTTGTAAGTAAATATCATAATAACTTAAAAATGGGGAAAATTACAAATAATGACCTTTAAATATTACAAATAACTAATCAGGGCCATTAATTATTACTTAAATTTTAGGACCGTGGTCTTTTTGTAGTTTTAAAAATAATACTTCGACCAAAATTCCCACATCTGAAATGCCAACTTAAAATTCGCTAATGCTAAAATCACTTTAATTATTGAGTTGAAATTTTAGTTGAATGAGATTATGAAATCACTTTATTTGAATTAAATTGGAAAACTTTTTACTTACAATTGGTCAACTTCAAATTTGTTGGTGCTGAAATCATTTTACCTGGGTTCGAAATTTTAGTTGTGCAGGTTATGAAATCACTTTATTTGAGTTGGAAATGTTTTTACTCCCAGATTTGCAATCAACTTGCTTAAAATTTGCTAATGCTGAAATCACTTTACATAAGTTGAAAAATTAGTTGAAGGAGGTTATGAAATTACTTTATTTAAGTTGAAAAATATTTACTCCCAAACTTGCAAACTTGGTCACCACATAAAAAAATGCATGCCATTGTTGGTTCACATAATAAAATAAATAAATCTCCCAAAAATTTTGGAAAAGCATGTGAGGGAGATCATTGAACTGAAAAACAAGACTCTAATTTAATTCTTTCACAACAAATGAGACTTAATTTGTTTAATGGTGTAAAGTTATTTATACTTGGTGTGATAAAATGTTCCAAAATTTTAATTTATTTTGGCAAATAAAAGTTGAACCTAGGTTAATTCTAAGAGTAAATAAGACTAGCTAGGATACGCCTTAAAGCCTAAAAAAAATTATAGAATATTTAATACAGTGGTCCTCACATGGTAAAGGGATTTTAATCTATATTTTTGTAGTGTATATTATCGGGGAAATGATACTTGGACCCCAAAAAAATGAAATTAATGATATTAGGTGTTTTTTTTGTTGTTAAAGGATAAAATTACAAACACCGGTAAACAATTACAAATATGAGAGTCTGAGTTTTGTAGTTCGATGAGAGTGTCTTATAAAATGAAAATGTCTATTTTATCAAGAAAAACTCATTCCATATCCTTAACCCAAAACAAAACAATTTGGTTCACTTAAACTTGACCCAAAAGGAGAGGCATTCCTCATCCGCAATTGGTGCTCTGTGGATAAATCACTTTCAAGGCCCTCACCGTTTGATTTTTGGAAAAGAAGGTCGTACGTCACCGTTTTTGATACGCTTTATTTTGTATGACCCAAGGGAAAGGGAACTGTTGAATGCAATTTCACATATTCTGATTAGCTTACGTGTTATCAATAAACGACCTAAGTTAGTGGAAAGTGTTAGTCTTTTATAATGTGACAAACTAAGTTTCAAATATTTGCTGGAAGAATAAGTGCTTACATTTAGTGCCCGATCTTGCCTCGAACATAATTGCTTCCATTTGTGAGCAATTAAAAACAATAATCAACCTTACAAACCACGTATAAACATGGAAGAATTAAAAGAATATAAAATTAACAAAATTATTTTGTTGGTTAATTACTAATAGACCTTAAAAACATGTAAAAATATTGAACTACAACTTGTTAATCATTAAAGAGCACACAACTTGTTAAAATATGAACTACAATTTATTAAAATTTGAATTACAACTTGTCCTGGACGCCTGCCGTCCATTCACATCACTTTCTGTGCCCATGACAATGGTGGAGAGGTAATTTTTTTTTTTCAAATACTTATAAATGAAGGGTATTTTAGTTATTAAGCAACAAAACGTAATTTCAGTTTATTCCATTAATCTGCACTGTAATTTTATATTCGTTTAGTTCATTCATGCTAATATGTGGTTTCAGGTGTCCTTTATTGACATTCTCCCTTTAAAATAACAGAATAGAATTATTTTTGAATTAAGTTTGTTTTGGCCAGAATATTTTGAGTGATTTTATTTTGTGAAATTTTTGAATGAAATTTAACCGTTGTTCGGCCATTTGTATTGTTTAAATCTGTTTAGTAATAAAAGAATAAAGGGAAAATGACAGAAATCCCACAAATATATTATGCATTTCAAAAGACACCATTGTTATTTATATATATATATATATATATATAACAATGATGTCTTGTGAAATGCATAATTCTTCTCTAGTCTCCAGTCCTTTCTGATTAACATAAATATTTTTGATAAAATAATTAAAAATACCCTTAGTTTAAACTAAAGTAGTAATTGTTTGTCCGTTTTAGTTATTACCTGAAGAAAAGTAGTTATTGTTTGAATTAAAGTAATTTAGAATATTTACAATACTTTGACTAAGTAAATAAAAAATTTGCACCTAGGAAATTGTAATTGTATGTTCTGTTTTAATTATTGTCAAAAGAAAAATAGTTATTGAGTAAACTAAAATAATTACAGATATTTACAATGCTCAAACTTTAGTGAATAAAAATTTTTCACAAAAAAAGTTGTAGTTTTTTTTAGGGGGATGTTTTTTGTCTTTTTCCTGGAATAAATATAGAAGCCCGATTGATTGAAGGAGATATAATGATAGCTAGTTCTCAAATAATTAAATTAAGGGGGAATAACAACTAAGTCTTAAGGGGATCAATTAATTCAAGTTAAGTTCTAATAAATTTTAAAATATTAACAAAGTCCCTTGGTCCTTCAGTAATAATAAGTTTAATAGGGATTTGCAAACATTTGCAAGTTTGATTCCTAATTTTGCAACTTTATTATGCTATATTTTCAAGTTGTTTTTCAAATTTAAACAGGAAACAAAAATGGTCATCCTTAATGTTGGGAAATATAAAGCCTAATGGTTTTAAGAATTTGCAAGTTTGACTCCCGATTTTACAACTTATTTTTTTAATTTTACTAGAGAACACATCTATCATTCCCCCTTAGATTAATAACAATAAGGTCTCTAACAAAATTTTCCAAAAAAATGAATTATGAATATCCATTCAAACATTACTTGCTAGAATTTAAGATAAAATCTGAAAGTTATATCTAAAACTTAAATGTTTTATCTATAATTAAAATTTTTAAATTTGTATTTGTTTGGATTAATATTTGCAGGTTATTTTTCAAAAAATATAATCACAAGTGTAGCTGTCATGAATTCAGATTTTTGGGATGTGCTTATCATTCTCTCTTGATTGAACCGTGATTGAAGTGATCAAAGGTGAACCGCGATCGCAGATGAACCGTACTTTCGATTAATCAAACTAGATGGATATTCCCTCTAATTGTTAATTGATGAAAGAAATCTTTGTTTTCTTCCGCTTCAAGCCCCAAAAAATTCAACTATGATCGCCTTACAGTCTGTGATTGAACTGACTTCTTCATAACGTTGAAGAGAATGTGTGTGTGTGTGTGTTGACATGATTCTCGGTTATTAATTTTTTTTAAAGAATTAATCCATTGCGTGGCTAATATGTGTTTTTTTTTTTTGCCAAAATAATATGGTTTTTTCCCCTAAAAGTAAAACAACTTTTAAGAGGATCAAAATAATACATTTTACACCAATCATTTACAACAAAATAAAATATATTATTTATAAGTCACCTTTTATAGAAAGGGTTCCCTTATATAGTTAATACCTATAGGGAAAACCTAAACTACTCAAGTAGCCCTAATTGAAAACTGTATAAAAAGGCCCAAAAATATAAGTAACTAGAGTTTTCAAAATCAGTTCTCGACTTGATCTTTAAGATTGGCCAGAGTCTTTTATAAAAAGTAATCTCCATCAATAATTTCCAAATTAGAACCAAGTAAATCTGTATAAATAAAATTAAATTAAATAGCACATTCTCAAATGTATTAAATAAAAATTAATTAGTTTCAAAATTCAAGAATTTAGCAATTAAAATTCATAAATTGCAAATTGGCTAATAAAATCAAATATTGGGAAAATATTGAGGTACACCAAGTGCATCACGTTATTTGTAGTTTGTCCAATTAAAATACTCTAAGTAATATAAATAAAATTTTGTGTGATATTTTTTTAATTAATTTTATTTTTATAATAGAATGTACACTTAATTTCTTATCTTTTCTTTCTCTACCATCATTAATATCAAAATTAATATATATTTAATGTCATCTAACTGTCATGTTTTTATTAAACAGATAAAAAATGACATGATACAAATAGTCTGCCTAAGTATTTCTCTCAAATATTGTTCAATTAAACTCAATTACTTGACCTAAACATTAAGAAGTCTAGATTAAGAGGATAAATACATATTAAAACGTGATTTAGCAAATGTGAAGCAATTTGTCCCTCTGCATTTATCATGCCAATCATGTATTCATCAATTTAAAAACAATATATCAACTCGAACTAGCGATCAACTAGCAATATTGATGAATTAACTGTTTTTGTTAATAGAAGAATTAAAATTTTTGCCCTGGCTGAAAAGAAGAATTAAAATTTTTGTTGATTAAAAAAAATATCTTTGCCTTCTTCCACGTCATGCAAGACGCGTAAGTCTCAAGAAAGGTCATTATTATCGCTTACAAGTTACAGTCTGTATTTGAAAGAAAATTAGAGGAAAGACTATTTCTCCAGATCAGCTAAACTAATAAATATCAGTACTTTGATTGTTTCAAAATGATAATTGGATTACTGTTGGCAAAAAAAAAAAGGATAATTGGATTACATGTTGATCAATATGTTTTGAAATTTAATCTTGAGTGTTGCTAACCCATACTTTGGGTAAGAACAAGGATCTTTGATTAGATTGCTGTCTACTTCAGTACGGTCAGGTCAAAGTTTATCATCTTTGAAAATATATATATATATACACTCCTTTTGTCTCATTTATAAATTACATTTTACAAAATTTATTTAATTTTATTTATAAATTATGGTGCAATTTTTTAAGTAATTTTAAAAATATTACTCTTCATGAAAACAGAAGTAACATGATATTATTTTTTAAATTTGTTATATAACAACATATTTAAAATTCTACATATTTTTATTTTTATATTTTTTTATATTAATATTGATGAGGTTAGTAGAAATAATTTATAAAAAAATTTACAAAATACATAACTGTATAATTTATACGTTATTGTTTAAATTGTCAATGTCTCAAACTACTACGGAGCAGGTAAGTTTGGCACGGTGGGACAATTGGAATTGTACTCAAAATACTTGAATTATAAAATAGATTATATAATCAACCTGGACCCTAAAATTTTTGGATTTTTAAATTTATTCAGGCAAGCCTAAATATCTAAATTTTAAAAAATTATTTTATTTTAATATTTTATTTTTAAAATCAATTTCAATTTTTATATTAAAAATTAAGATTTTTCAAGCAATAATGAGACACCTTTTTTCTATCTTTATGAAAGTAAATCCAAGCATTGAAAGAGTAAAATGAAATTATATGAAATATCCTCTTATATTTATGTTTCATTAATATTTTCAAAAATATTCAAAACAAGTAATTATTAGAACATTAAAACTTCATTTAGAAGCAATGTGAAATATTCATATTGGGAGTCTGAAAAAGGATTTGTGAGTGTTAAGTGAAAGTTGAAAATAAGGGTTAATTTCAATATATTAATAATAATGAAAAGAATTCAGAGTGTTCGAGGATTTTTCTCGGACAACCCAAATAAGCTTGAAATAAAATATATTTTTTAAATTTCTAAATTTGGCTCTAAGATTTTTCGTTTGGTAGAATCTATCATCTTTGATAAAATTAACTATAATTTATACCTTGTTGTTTAAAGTGTTAATGTCTCAAATTAATTACTACTATCAATTTATGCATGTGGACGACACATAAGGGAGGGCCATTAATACTTCGTTTTCTATGAATATGAACTTTCTTTTGTCGTTTTCCATTTGTTTGGGTCATCAACAGACGGTGACGAACTCTAAGGTCAAATTCTTAATTTTTACTCCCTCCCTTTTTAAATTATAAAACTTCTTTAGACAAAATCTTAATAAATCTCATTAAATATACTTAACAATCTTATTTTTTTCAAAACAAAAATATAAACATCTAAAAATATCATTTATTTAATATACTGAAAAGAGATAGGGATGACGATTAAAGAGAGAGAAAAAAAATAATATTGGAACAAGCCTATTTAATAAAATCTTAATATTCTCAAATTGTCTTATATTTTGAAATGTCAAATCCATTCTAAGAATGTCTTATAATTTAAGATGGAGAGAGTATTTCTTAGGTTTTTCATGAGAGCAAATTCCTAAAGGAAGTCAATTTTCGCAAGCCACGAACTAATGGTGTGAAGAATACCCAATACAAGACATTTCGGCTGCAGCCGTTGCTACAAGACTCAATTCATCAGGACCTGAGAATTGCCATGTCGAAATTTGCTAACCTGCTAGTTATTGTTTCGAGTATTTTATTTTCCAAATATTCAAATGTCTGTTCCTGGACTTTATCATTTATGTTTTAATTAATATTCATTGATATTCATCAGGAACATAATTGGCATGAATTTTTTATAGGTTATTTAAGTGCAATTTTATGGATCTTTTTGTTATTTTTGAGACTCTTTTTTATAAGTTTTAAGTCCGCCAAAGTTAATTTTTTTAACAATGACATGCTGAATGTATTTTTTTAAGGTTAAAGCAAAAAATTGCATTGCATGTGAGTTTATGATATCAAATGTTCCTAAATAAATAATTGAGAGGTAAAAATGTCCCATAATTAATCCATTAAAATTGCTCATCATCTGTCACGGAACTCAATTATACGACACGTCGTGTGCGAACATTATATCCCATTAATTTGGTTTCCATACGATCACTAATTCAGCGGATCACTAACAAGATAACACATGAACGATTAATTGCAATAGTTTTACTTTTACACGATCTCGTTTACCAATGTACCAATTTGACTATATAATTATAATAATAAATGCAAAAAGGCCATAACATATTCTAGTATAGTTGATAATTCATGACTTTTTTGTTTAAAACTTATAATGGAGTTGAGTTCATCATAACAATAAGAAACGAGAAATTGACTAGCTATAAGTTTGCCAGCTAGTGCACTAGCCTATAAGTTTATATGGAGGGGAAATAAGCATTAGTATTGATAGCACAAACTCCAGTTGGTGAATTTGTGTTCCTGGTGATGAAGAAGTAACCATTTTGTCCCCAATTTTGACCCCATGAGTTCTTCACAGTCCAGTAATCTTTTCCATCTTGCGAACCATATCCAACAATCAAAACTGCATGATTTGTGTAAGTGGAACCCATCTCGCAATTCTCTCCTTCAAAAATTCCCTGACATGATGGTACAATTATTAGGAAATGAGTAAGTTTCTCTTACATATATACACACACTATAGAAAGCCTCGCACAATATTATCTCAGTAAAAACACATTAAAGATTAAATGAAGATAGCTAGGCTGAGATCAGGAGACTTACTTCCTTATAAAATTGAAGATATGTTGCATCCATAGACACAGTAATAGGCTGCTGGGCAGTGGCACACAAGAGAGCATCATCTGATTGTTGTACTTTCGTATAGCTACTAATTTTCACGACTCTGCCTCCATTTTGCTTAAGAAACACATTGAAACCTCTAATTAGACAGAGAAGATATCATTGCTGCTGTTAATGTTATTGTGTGTGCGAGAGAGAGAGAGAGAGAGAGAGAGAGAGAGAGAGAGGAAACAAACCATGTTGGCTCTGCAAGTGCCCTGTTGATCTTCATAAGGATAACTATTTTCTTCACTAATTCCATCATTTCTGATAACATATTCAAAGGCAGTGCGGGTAAATCCACCTGAACAACCTTGGCTCACTGTATCGCAATCTAAAAGTTGTTGTTCAGAAAGGGAAATAAGTTCCCCAGTCTTGATTGCATGTATTGATTCAATGGCTCCAACGGTTCCAAATGCCCAGCAACATCCTAAGAACGATGAAACATTATTATACTAATGATGATTCTATTTGCATTGTGTACGAGAAATAAATGACTGGCTTCAATTAAGAATACTTCTTCTGGACCACAATATATATCATTAATAACTAATTCACATTTTATGAAAAATGTTAGTTGGAATCTTATTTTTTTAAAAAAATATCCATATCTTTATATTTATGCCATTGAATTTTCCTAATAACACTTGTACGGTCCATAAATATGGAGCATTTATATTTTAACCAAGAGCTGTTTCTAGAAAGCGACTTATATTTTGGTCAGAAAAGGAGTATATCCATACTATAGTATATATTAAGTTATAATTAAAGTGGTTTGAACAAATAAAGACAACTCACCACATTCCTTTTGGTTTTTAACTGGAGTCACAGCACTTGTTCTCCAATCCACCGAAGCAGGTGGTTGACAGGAGTCCTGCTGCACTTAGTCCGACCTCGCGGTGGTGGCAGCGGTGGTTTTCGGGTCGGTGGTGGTCGGTGTTGGCAACTGACGTAAGTAGACTCTCTTAAACTCCTCAGGACTCATATCAGCAAACTTGTTGAGTCCCAAACGATACCCAGGTCTCTTAGCGTTCGTCTCTGTGATATACTTCAGATTGTTTCGAAATGTCTGGTATCTAATTTCACTCTCTTCAGAGTTTGGATAGATTTTTCCATGCTCCTCAGTCCATTGTTGGAATATTCTAAACTGTTCTTCTTCTTTTGAAGAAAGAGCAGAAGCAGAATGGTCAGGAGGGAATCCTGAAGAGAGATATATTATAATGGAAAACCAGACCAAGAAATGAAGGAAGAACATTTTAGAAATGCAAAAAGCCATGCTTGTTTGTAGTTTCAGATACTGAGAGATGAAACTTCAAATAAGCTTGCATGGAAGTGAGACCAACGATGAGGTATATATAGTGCGATTCCTGTTACCTGTGAAGGAAAAAGACAAAAATTATTGACTCTTTTTATTTCCTATTTGACTTATATTTAATATCATATTTTCCATCCATATAGATATATATATATATATAAATTCCAGCTAGACCTTATAATTTAGATTTCATCCATATGATTCATGTCGATTGTATGGAATGGTTGTTCCTTTGTTGTTTGTTACGTCCTATACAGGTTTAATCAAAAAAATCTGAAAATAATAAAAACTGATATAATTTTTCATCCATTTGTTTATGGCGTCCGAACAACACGTCCCGTAATTGGTGCTTTATGGACTCTTTTCAATGCCATTACTGTTTATAGTCTACAACTCTTTTTCATGTTTAGACTGTCACGTGTGTCACGGAGAAGAATGACTGTGTCATTAATCCTGGATTTTTAAAATTCAATATACCTTTAATTTCAAATGAATAACTAGGATAAAAAATAATATCAATCTTGATCTTTTACCTTATGAAAGAAAGTAATCGTTTAACGCCTGTCATGTTGAGCGAGACTTCTATATAATTTTTTTTAAAAAAATGTTTATATACTATAAAGTAACTGATCATGAATAAACAATAATTTAGTTTTATGGTTATAGAGAAAGCATGATTTATGTGTTGGTAAATAAATTAAATTATAAAAGTAATATGAAACCTTACAAAGAACTAATGAGAGTAATCTTTGTCTTCTTTTACGTAACACACGCCACAATTGCTTAATGCTTACTGTGTGATTGAAATCAACACTGCAATTCAACTTACAGACTTCCTCCGAAGACCGTTAATGAGAGAAGAGACTTGTGGGGGCCCACATGTCTAGTAAACCAGTTAATACCATATAATATAATCATTTAATATTATGACTGGGTTATTCTTTTATTATTATTATTATTATTGTATATAGGTGTCTTCCTACTAAAATTATATCACTATTTACGGAGCATATATGATAAGGTTGGGGAAGAGCACCAGTGAGAAGGTTCTGGAAGAGGTCAACATGGAATTAGAGTCCCAAATAAATGAGGTATTTATAGTATATAATTCTTGTTACCTGTAGAAGGACTAGACGAAAAGTGACGTCAATATATATATATATATTATTTTTGTCATGATAATTATTCACAATTTCCAGAATCTAGTCCATTATGATTGGGTCAATATGTTACTTGATTGATGTTCGTATCTGCATGGACTGTTCGTTCGTCTGTCTTTTGATGCGAAAGTTGATTGCTGTATTTAGCCTTTCATATATTTAACATATATTTTTGTCAAATCAAGCCAAAACAAGCAGATTTTAAAATATTACTAAAAATAAAAAATTTAATGTAAAATAACTAATGTATAGATTACCAAAATAAATAAATAAATAAATAATGTGTAAACAAATACATATGTCTTGATTTATTTAAAAACAAGAACCTTAAATATATAAGCTTAATATTTGTTAGCAAAAAAAAAAAAGGTTATTATATAAGGCTTTTCCTTATTCCAACAACATGAAGATAATCTTTTGCATTTGATGCATGCATCGAAATTTAGAAATTTAAAAATGTGTAATAATTGAACTAACTTTCGTTGAAAAACTAAATTAAATCTTCGTTTTTATAAACAAAGGGGACCGGGAAAATTAATCTAAACGATGAGGCGTACATTATTACAACCCTGAGCTTATTTATGAAAATAAATAGTATTAATGGATGACATATTCCAAAATCATAATATGGCTGCAAGTAATTGAAGAAAATGGAAGGTATACAATTAGAAGAAATTGCAAATGTGTTGAAGATATAATTATTTTTCCTTTTCCCAAATCACAAGTATTTTTGCCCTTGTCTGTGGTATGTTAATGACCAATCAAGTGATCAACACGTTCCACATCCGTGATTGGTGATGTGTTTACCACTTACGTAGTGAATAGGTTCAATAGGAATTTAAATTTTAATGTGAAGACAAAAATTTAGGAAAAGGAAACAGTGTATAGATTTTGACTATTTTAAGTGTTTTCGTTAACAGAAGAATTAAAATCTTCGTTGCATCAAAAAAAAAAAAAAATCTGTCTTCTTCCACGTTACGCAAGTCTCGCGGAAGCCTCAGGAATGGTCATTATCATTGCTTACAGAGTACAGTCTGTATTTGGAAGAGAATTAGCAAATATCTTTAGCGTTGGTCCATATGTTTTGAAATTTGATCTTTAGCGTTGCTAATACTTTGGGTAAGAATCAGGATCTTGAGCAGATGATTGTCTATTCCGTAGGGTCAGAGTCTATCATGTTTTGAAAAAAAAGATATAACTGTATAATATCATGCATCTATTCTTATCCATTTCATAATTCAAACGATGTTGTTTAAAGTGTCAATTAATGTCTCGAGCTACTATGAATGAGTTCATATTGTCTTCTTTCTTGTTATCCATGTGCAGGACGCCTTAGGAAGCGCCATTACTTAATGTTTTGGTCATTATCTGTAGTCGTAAGCAACACTTTAATTTCATTTCTGTTCACTTGAGGGACAACCTAGATTACTTTGCCCTCTGGTATATGGCCACAACTCCACAAATATAATTTTCAGCTTTCAGGTTAGCTGTGATACTTGTGTGGTTTCATTTATAATGTACGTAGAAATTCAGTCCTGAATTTAAGAAATATTGTATATTTTGAAAAAGCATAAAATCTAATTAACACGTTTCAATGTAACTATCTAAAAAATTTTGATGAATTATTTATTAAAAAAATTTTGGGCCCTGTCGATAATTATATTAATTGTATTATTATTTGAGCCAATGAGTACACTTGCAAGGGAAAAAGTCATTTAACCGCCCTTGCCCAAACTTACTCAAAGTCAAGCCCTCTAAAATTTTGAAACATCAGTTCAATCCTTATGGGTTCCATTTGAGCAAAATTGAAATTAAGTTTTTCAGGGAATGAGTCAAATAACCCAACTCCCTACATTTGTTATTTATTTTCCATAAGCACTTGTTCAATGTCCCAACATGAGTTATTCATGGATCTAGCTTCACTTGTTTATATTCATAATAGTGTTATATTGTTAATGAGAGTTACAACTTTCACTTATCTTAGTTGTTCATTTTTCTTATATAAGTTATTTATACACCTAACTTCAATTATTTATACTTATAGTAGCGTTATATATGCTACTAATGAGAATTGCAAATGTCATCTACTTTAGTTGTTCCATCCATACATTAATTATTTATTTTCCCTACATGAGTTGATCATGTGTCTAGCTTCACATAATTTTATTTATAACGATGTTATGCTATTAATGAGAGTTACAAATTTTCCCTACACATCAATCATGTTTATTTTCAAGATATCAGTTATTCATTTTCTGTACATCACCTATGTTTATTTCGAGGAGATTGGGAAAAAAACTTAATTTCAATTTTAGAGGGTTTGACTGTAAATAAATTTGGAAGGGGGTTTTAATGAAAGTTTCCCTACTTGCAATATACGATGTTGTTGAGAGCAAGCACAAGCCCACTAATTCTTTCTTACTTGGTGAAGTAAGTGGAGTCCACGTAGAACCATTTTTAGTGTATATAGTTGATATAATTCCTCTCCATAAAGAAGTATTCCTTGCTACCCCAATTTTTCTCCCCACGAGTTCTTCACAATCCAATAATATTTTCCATCTTTTGAACCATATCAAACAATCAAAACTGCGTGATTTGTGTAAGTTGAATCCCACTCGCCATTCCCTCCGTCGAAAATTCCATAACCAAAAGCTAAATAGAGAAGCAATTAGGAAAAAATTCAAAATTATACGCACAATAAACAGCACATGCACAAAAATATTATTAATTCTTTAAAATTCAAGAACTGTATAATATCATGCATCTGCTCTTATTAATTTCATAATTAATACGTTGTTGTTCAATGTGTTAATGTCTCATACTACTATGAATAAATTGAGGGAAATATTTAGATACTTAGTCTAATATACTTAATGTACCTTTATTCAATCAAATCAAAACATGAGGATTTTAATGTATTAATAATATTAATAATAGAACTTTATTATAAAATTAATAATCCATAAATGAAACAAATGTTTTGATTTAATTGAAAACAAGCATAATAAATATATATAAGGCTAAATATATAAGTTTTTCCCATAAGTTTATAATTAGTTTTCTTTCTTGTTAATTGTTTATTTGAAATCTTGATCTAATGGTTAGGCGAAAAAAAAAAAGAGGAAAAAACAATCAAAAAGAAAGAGGAGAAAATCCTCTAGTGATCCATGTGCAGGCACTACTAGAAAACATGAGAATTGCAATTGGAATTTGATGCATTGCAATCAAAGGCGTCACAGAGCTGTTCTAAAATCTGTTCCAAATATTTGAAATGGAATTTGAGATGAAATATTGCATCTTTCAAAGTTTGTCTCAAATTTTGGGACAACCAATGGTGTCACAAATATTTTTGACGAAATTTGCAACTAATTATTTCGTCCCAAAGTGTTTACGACAGAATCTTGAAACAGGATATTCCTTCACAAAAATTCTGTCTTAATTTCATGATAAAGGTTTTGCAAAATATTTAATAATAGGCCGGCTTGTATGCCTTTTGACAAGGGTTTCACCTACTTTAATGCTAATTTTATCCAGCTATAAGATTACGTAACTATTAACCTCTAGAATTTTATGTTATTTCATCACATTTTCTTTAGATTCTAATATATTTTATTTCAATTGTATATATTTTGATTGTCCGAATTAGAAAAATGTACATTTTGCATTGGGTTTGCACATTTATTTTTACTTCAATGCTTTTGGGCTAATTTTGTGTTATTTTGGTTTAAAGTTTGATTATATTCATTTTTTGACCTTTTGTTGATGCTTTTGGAAGGCTTTTAGATAAAGAAATTAAGTGCAAAAAGGATAAGTTTCATTAACTATGAAAATAGTGCAAAATTATTAAAGTCATTCCAAAGTTGCAACTTTTACTGTTGTCAACAAAACGCTCCATTTTATTTGTCTAAAAATCTTGGGTAGGACACATAAATGTTGAGAGCTCAACTCAAAACGCAACCCACTCACTTGAAAACACTTTAGGAGCTTAGTTGTGCTACGGTTTGGGCATTAGAAGAGCTTGGAGTAAGGGATTTGAGTTTTGAAGATATTTAGAGCTCCTTTTCTTAGTTTTTCTATTCCTCTTCCCTTTCCTCCCTTGTCATCTAAAATGAGTTCAAGTATTTTGTGTATTTGTAGCTTGTGGATGACTATGAATAAATTAACATTTTGTTTTAGGATTATTTAGACCCTTTATATAGATTAACACTAAGTTTCTCCTCTCTTTTTGTAATTAATTATATATATGTGTTTATTTTACTTTTTTCTTAATGCTTCTATTCATTTGATTGATGCTTAAGAGGGCTAATTGAGTGTAGAACTTAGCCAAAATAACATAAGAACTTGATATGTGCATGTTGAATGGATAGTTTTGTTAGTAAGATAGAGATATACTTGCTAACCTTGTATAGTCACATTAGAGTTGGTGTTTAAAATTAAGTTTTATTGATTGTAACAAGAAATTGGGCAATTAATTTAGATAAATACTTGTTCATGACTTGAAAATGCTTGTTCAAATATATTTACAACCTTAGGTTAACACTTGTCTTCATTAAAAGCATTTATAAGAGGAGCTAATTTTAATGTTATGAGATATAAGGGAGATAAATAATCTTAAGTCCTAATTTGTGCTTGAAGTTCGTGAATCATTATCTTTTCTTTATTTTCTAGTGTTAATTTAGTTTTCTAAATCAACTTTTCCTATAATTATGTTTGGCTCAACTTAATTAAATTTGTTAAGTCTTTTGCTTTATAGTTGTTTTTCAAAAAATCTTCATGGGAATAATAATTCACTCACTTTGCATTATTTGCTATAATCCATGCACTTACAGAGTGTAACAATGGCTTATGATATAGTATCATTAGTTTATCTTTATAGTATGGATTTACATTTTCTTTCCCGATGAATATCTACTTGGCAAGTTAATTATGTAGCACTTTAAACATGATAATATATGTCTGAGTTATTTTTTTAAAAAAAAACCTTGTACCAATTGTTCCATGCACATTATTAAAATTTAATTAGATTGTCAAAATACCCTTCCATAAATAATTTGATGACCAAAATGTTTTTTAATTCAACCAATCTAGAGTAAGTAGTTAACATGAATGTATGTTTCGTTAAAGGGTGACATCACCACTCTTTTGACATTTGAGAGGTGATATTATTACTTTCACAAATAGTTTAGGATAACTAGTGCTCTGTGTGAAAGAAATTAGTGATAAAAATGAACGTTAATTGAGAGAACAATTTTAAACTTTGCTATTTTTGAACTAGATATTTAAGTTACTTGATTTGTTCGCTCTCCTAAAACTTAAGAAAATAACAAATAAAATTATGTTTTGAGAATAAATAATTATGAAGTGCAAGTTGGAGCAGGGTTCATTTACTAAACTCAAATCACTCACTTAAATCACATTTATTTTATTTGCATGTCAAGTCCGGCTCTCATCAAGTTAACACGATATTCTATGATAAAGACACTTGGTCGTGATTTTTGTGATTCAAGAACCATACAAGGAAGTTTATATTCATTATATTGATATACTTAATTAATTATTCATTATATTGATATACTTAATTAATTAATAGTAATTTGTCTGTCACACTCATAAAACATGGTAAATGAGGACTATTCTGGCTTGAATTTATGTGTAATATCTTGCAACCGACTTAGTTTGTATATGATTAGTTTCTTACAATTATTTCTCGCTCAATTGACAATTAACCGATGGCTTGAGAATCGGTAATAAGTTGGGTTTCAGAATCAATCCTTCAAAGAATCGATCGACTCTTTTCACAGGCTGAATATATTGATCATGCCCATTTATAAATCTCCGTAGGACTCTAACATTGAAATTATAATAGAAAAAACATAAAAATATTCTATTATGATTAATAATTTCAGACTCTTAGACAAGAGTTCATAACAAGATACAAAATAAAATAAGAACTAACGATGGTGGGTCTAGCGAAATAAGCAAGCCCCTCACAATGTGGTAAATCTAGTTTCAAATCCCATTGAGAGGGGTGCCTACACATAATTAAGTATTTGACTATGCCTCAAATAGAATTATCTCCATCAAGAGGAGTAATAAAAAGAACTACATGGAATAAGAAATTGACGGTAGAACTGCTAACTAGCTAGTGCATTAGTGTATAATTGGGTATGTAGAGAAAGCATTAATAGAGCAAACTCCATATGGTAAATCTGTATTCCTACGGATCAAGAAGTATCCTTCCATTCCCCAATCTTCTCCCCACGAGTTCTTCACAATCCAATAATCCGTTCCCTCTTTTGAATCATATCCAACCATCAAAACAGCATGATTTGGACGAGATTGTGTGGGGCAAGTATCAACATCGATTATCCCCTAACAAAATAAAATAGAAATAATTAGGAAAAATTAAAATTGATGATTAATTATCAACTTCAACCTCATGGGTTACGGGTGAATTAATTTTGAATTAATATACTTAAATTTTGGGAAACTAGGTTATACATATACATATACATATATATATATATATATTAGAAAATCGCCAAAAATTTTGATTCCCGTAATGTAAATAAGCACTCCCTCTGGCCTTTAATATCAGACAAAGTTAGAAAAGTTAATTTTTTTTTTCAATTTTACCCCTTATTTATTTATTATATATAGCTTGAATTCCTAGCAAACAGTAATTCATTATGGTTATTAATTGTAAAGAAGGAAAAGAGTTTGAAAATTTGAAAATTTTTTAAGAATTTCAAGGATATAACTGGCTACTTTTTTTTTTTTTAATTTAGTGTGAAGTAGGTTAAGTTTGCTTCATTTAAAGACCGGACGGAGTAGAACAGTGAAAAACTTAAACTATTGAATGGGGATTAAGCGAAGACTTACACCCTTATAAAATTGAATATCTGTGGCATACAAAACCACAGTAATAGGTTGTTTAGCAGTGGCACGCAAGAGAGCAGCATCCGATTGTGCTACAGTGTCATAGCCATTAATTTTCACAGTTCCACTGTGCTGAAGAAACATGTAGAAAGCACAAGTCAAATAAAGAGAAGATAATATTATACTTCAAACTTTGACCAAACTATAAGAATGATTTTGTTTGTTTTTGTGTGAGTGAGAGACAGAGAGAGAGAGGGACGGAGGGGAATAGAACAAACCATGGTGGCTCTGCAATAATCCTGTTGAGCTTGATAAGGATAATCAGCTTCCGTACTAATCCACCATTTCTGATAACCCATTCATAGGCACTCTTGGGAGATCCACCCGAACAACCTTGGCTCATTGAATCGCAATGTACAAGTTCTTGTTCAGAAAGTGAAATGAGTTCCTTTCTCTTGATTGCATGCATTGATTCAATTGCTCCAACGGTTCCAAATGCCCAGCAACTTCCTACGAACAAGGAAACATTATTCTATCAGTCCAATTATCGATTCTCCAGAGAATCTAAGTTGCACACACAGGTAACAAGAGCAACTCACCACATTTAAGTTGGTTTTTAGCAGGAGTCACAGCATCCTTTTGTCTCCAATCCATGGAATCAGGTGCTTCACACGACTCCGTTTGATTGTCCGACCTCGAGGTAGCCGGGGCGATGGTGGTTGGAATCTCCAGTGGACGTAGGTACACTAGCTTAAACTCCTCAGGACTCATATCAGCAAACTTGTTGAGTCCCAAACGAATCCCATATGGTGATGAGTTGGATCTGTTAGCATTTGTCTCTGTGATATGCTTCAGATTCTTTTGGAATATTCGGAATCTTCTCTCACTCTCTTCAGAGTTTGGGTAGACTCTTCCATGCTCCATCTTCCATTGTTGGAACATTTCAAAGTCTCCTTCACCCTCTAAAGGGAGAACAGATTCATTGGTAGGGACTCCTGAAGAAAGACATATGAGAATGGAACAGCAGGTCAAGGAGAAAAGGAACAGAAGCCTAGTATTGTAGAAAGCCAAGCTTCTTTGATGTTTCAGGTACTGAGAATTGAAACTTCAAAAGAGCTTGCATGGAAGTGAATTCATCCATGAGGCCTATTTATAGTGTATAATTCTTGTTACCTGTAGAAGAAAAAGACACAAAATGACGTCATTAATATATATTTTTCATTTGACTTCACAATTTCCAGCTTCTAGTCCGTTATTGATTGGATCGGCATGTTACTGGATTGATGTTCGTTTATGCATGGAGTGTTCGTTCGTTTGTCTTTTGATGCGAAAGTAGATTATTGTATTTAATTAGTCTTGTATATATTTACAATTTTTTGTCCAATCAATAATTTTTGAAATGCTAATAATATTAATAATAAAAATTTATTGTAAAATAAATAATATATAAAAGACACACATGTCTCGATTTATTTAGAAACAAAAACCTTAAATATATAAGGTTAGTAGTTATTGGCCAATATATATATATATATATATAAGGCTTTTCCTTATTCCAACAACATGAAGATAATCTTTGCATTTGATGCATGCATAGAAATTTAGTAATTAAGTATAAAAATGTGTAATAATTGAAATGAGAATAAATATATTGAAATAGACATGTAACTTTCGTTCAAAAATTAAATTAAATCTTCTTTAATTATTTATAAGCAAAAATGACCCGGAAAATTAATCTAAACGATAAGACGTACATGATCACAATCCTTTTCTTATTTATTAAAATAAATACTGTTAATTGATAACATATTCCAAAATCATAATCTGGCTGCAAGTAATTGAAGGAAATGGAAGGTATATAATTTGAAGAAATCGCAACAATTTTGAAGATATAATTATTTTTCCTTTTCCCAAATCACAAGTACTTTGCCCCTTGTCTATGGCATGTTAATAACCAATCAACTGATCAACACGTTCCACATCCGTAATTGGTGATACGTTTACCACTTACGTTGTGAATACGTTCAGTATGAATTAAAATTTTAATGTGAAGACAAAAATTAAGGAAAGGGAATCAGTGTATAGATTATGACATATTTTAACTGTTTTCGTTAACAGAAGAATTAAAATCTTCGCTGCATCAAAAAAAAAAAAAATCTGTCTTCTTCCACGTTACGCATGTCGCGGAACCCTCAGGAAAGATCATTATCTTTGCTTACAGTCTGTATTTGAAAGAAAATCAGAAAATAGCAGTGCTGTAATAACTGGATTACATGTTGGTTAATAAGTTTCGAAATTTATGAGTGTCAATGTCTCAAACTACTGTGAATCAGTTCATATTGTCTTCTTTCTTGTCATCCTCGTGGAGAACGCCTTGGGAAGCGCCATTAATTAATATTTGGGTCATCATCTGTAGTCGTAAACAACGCTTCCATTTCATTTCTATTCACTTGAGGGACAACCTAGATTGCCTTGCTCTTTGGTATATGACCACAAGATATTTTTCAGGCTTCAATTATAATATGCGTAGAAATTCAGTCCTGAATTTAAGAAATCTGTTATTTTTTGAAAAAGCATCAAATCTAACTAATTAACACGTTTCAATGTAACGACGTAAATTTTGTTTGATGAATTATTTTTTGGAAAATTAATGTATAAATATTTTATTTAGGTTCCGTGAAGAAATCATATATGATGCTTTATTTAAAAAGAATTATATCTTGCTGGAAGGCTCACTATAGTTCAATCTGCTACTTTATGGCAATTTATCATATGCAAAATAAGAAGTTTCCTGTTGGTTGTTAACCTCTAGAATCTCATATCAGTTGAGCATATTTTACTTAGATTTTAATATATTTTGACACAATTGTATGTATTTTAATCACCCAAATCAAGAAAATGTGCACCTTGCTTTAGATTTACATACTTGACTTTAATATAATATTTTTGGGCTTAATCTATGTTATTATTGTTTAGAATTTGGTTGGAAGCTTTTCTAGACATTTGGTGATGTTTTTGGAAGGTGTTAGGATGAAGCAATAAGGTGCAAAGATGACTAATCATGCTAAAATATATAAGTGTGCAAAAAAGAGAAAAATCGTCACTTTCACTACCAAAAACATTTGTTTTGCAGCTGATTTTGCCCTAGTTTTGGGATGGAATTGTCATTGCAAGTGGAATTTGGTATAGAATTTGTGACAAATAACCTTTCATCGATATTTTGATGGTCATGATTTTATTTGCAACTTTTGTCACTGACAGCAAAACATTGCATTTCATTTAGCTAAAAATGTTAGGGTTTGATGTATATATGTTTTTGGTTCAAATTAGAACTCATTCTTCATATATTGAGTCACCATTTGAAGCTTTGTGTATGCAGGTTTTGGAGTTGGAAGAGCTTGGAGCATGGGAATGAAATTAACTTAATAGATGCTTTTGGTGTTGTTGTTTCTAGTTTTAATATAAGTTTTAAAATTAACTTAATCCAACTAATTGTGTTTTGCTTAATTTAATTGAATTCATAATGTCTTTTATTTGACCATATTTTTAATACAAATTAAATCTCCATGGGAAAGATACTTTATTCACACTTTATTACTTGTCACAGTCCTTGCACGCATGAATTGCAACATTAGTATCTGTAATGAGCTTGAAAAGATCCAAAGGGATTGTGTGGGTCTCAACAGAGGAGAAGAGAAGGATTCATCCTTTGAGCTGGGAGGTGATGTGTCACTCGAAGGGGATGGGGGTTTTGAGTTGAAGGAGATTCATTTGATGAATAAGGCTTTATTGGGGAAGGTAGGATTGAATGTTTTAGCAAAGCCTAAAAATCTTTGCTTAATAATGTTGTGAATGAAGTATGGGAGATTTGTATAAAAAAAACAAGAAGAAGAAGTACGGGAGATAGGAGGATTTGTTTAAGGAAGCTATTGTCAAGGATACGAATTCAGTTGTCTGGTAGAGCTTGGTTCATATTTGGCCAAAAATAGTTGACAATCTATTTGAGGAGGGAGGAAGGTGAGTTTCTAGTTTGATACATGGCTTGATAATGGGTGTCTGTTAATGAGAGGTGTATAAGGCAGCCAAAACGGAGATTGTTGAAATGTAGAGTCAATGATCTTATGAATGTGAATGGAAATTGGGAATTGATGTATTTGAAAGATTATTTGGATGATGCTGACATTAAGAAATTGCGAGCAATAGTGCCATCTGATTGTGGAAATGTTGTGATGAGGTTAGGTAGAAGTGGTGTGTGGGGAATTCTTATGTAGCGGATGATATGTGTATAAGAAGATTGGGGGAGTTCAATGTTGAGTGTGAGAAGGTGTGGAAGAAGATTTGGTAGCAGAAGGGACATAGGAGAGTACAGGTATTCTTGCGGATGGCGGCTCTTGACAAGTTATTCACTTCTGCCAAAAGAACTAGAATAATAGGTGGATCACCTTTATATTGCAGATGTAACGGTAAGGAGGAATACATTATGCATGTGCTAAAGGATTGTGTGGAAGCACAATGGGTTTGGAAGGCCCTTGGGAGAAGGAAGTTTCTAATAGCTTTTTCATGTCGCAAAGGAATAATTAATATTGGTTGTTGTCGAATCTGAGTTTATTAGAAGAATGGGAAAATGACAATTAGGGACCCAAAGGTCATTAATTACAATTAGGGACCCTAAATTATTGAGATCCCAATAATGGACCATGACCCTTACTTGAAATTAAAAAATGTGAATAGTTTAAAATGCCCCATAGAAATGACTTTAGTAAATTTTCAAGTAACTATTATATATTCACAAGTATTCTTGAACAATTTTAAAAGTAAATTTTAGTTTTACATTGGAAAACAATTTATTCCAAACTGTTGTTCCTTGGTTTTCCAATTGATATTAACAATATTTTCATTCCGTGATAGTAATTTCAACAGTGTCATTTATTTATTTTCTAAGTGGTTTACCTATATATTAATAAGCATAAAATTTCATAAGTGACTAGATTCATATTCAAAAATGACTTTAGTTTATTTCCAACTATTGTATACTTACAAGTGCCCTTGGAAAGTTTTAAAAGTGAATTTTAGTTCTATACTAGAAAACAATACATGCCCAACTATTGTTCTTCATTTTCCCAACTTAGATTAACAATATTCCCATTTTATCATAGTAATTTCAATAGTGTTATTTCTTTATTTTTCGAGTTGAGGGTAATTTTGTAAACTCATGTATGTTTTTTATTTTAAGTAAGGACCATGGTTCATTATTAGGATTTCAATAATTTAGGATCCTTAATTGTAATTGATGACCTTATGGGTCCCTAATTGTCATTTTCCCTAGAAAAATGGAGTTTGGTGCTTGCGGTTTTGTGCTAGTGGTTGTGGCATTGGAGGAATAAGGTATTGTTTGAAGTTGGGTATGAGATGCCCAAGCTCCCAGGGAATTTTATAACAAAATAAATAAACAATGTATAAAAAATAACTAATGTATAGATTACTGAAAAAATAAATAAATAATGTATAAAAAATAACTAATGTATAGATTACTGAAAAAATAAATAAATAATGTACAAAAAAATAAACATCTTGGTTTATTTAGAAACAAGAACCTTAAATATATAAGGTTAGTATTTGTTAGCCTAAAAAAAATTAGAAGGTTATTATATAAGGCTTTTCCTTATTCCAACAACATGAACATAATCTTTTGCATTTGATACATGCATAGAAATTTAGTAATTAAGTATAAAAATGTGTGATCATTGAAATGATACAGAAACAAATATGAGAGATTGATTTGTCTAAATCGTGGTGCATTGGCCTCTCTTCATTTATTATTATTTATAAACAGGACACTAAATACTAGAACAAAAAGAATAAGACATCTAGCATGTACAGATCTTTTCAACAAATAATCAAATAAGCCTACAACAGAACAGGCATAGTGAGTAAATATTAGATATTATTGGACTTAAGTAACAATCTACTAGACCTAAGCATACACGCTATATTGGGCTTAATACATAAAGCCTTATTTGTCTCAACAAGCCTTTGCAAAGGAGGGATGGGGAATTTTTGAATCTCGAGTTCAGTTTTGAAGTCCAGTAGCTTCGAGTGTGAGAGAGATTTTAGTGAAAATGTCTGCAAGTTAATCAGACGAAAGGACATATCTGACAAACAGCTGGCGAGCAAGCACACCATCACAGATAAAGTGAACATCGAGTTCAATGTGTTTTAACTTGGTGTGAAAGATTAGGTCTGAGGCTAGGGTAAAAGTAGAGAAGTTATTGCACTACACAATCGGTGGTTCTCTAAGGTGGAGGCCAAGTTCAAGGTTAAGGATTGAATCTAGGAAACCTCAAATGCTAGATCAATAAGAGCACAATATCTGGACTCAGCACTTGAGCAAGCAACAACCTTCTGTTTCTTGGCCGACCATAAAATCCATGACTCACTAAGGAAAAAATAGTACCCACTAATGGATCTTCAATCATCTGTATATACAACCCAATCAACATTAGTGAAGCCTTGTAAGGTAAGGTGATTGCTTGGTTTAATGTGTAAACCCATATCTGACGTTCTTCTAAGATACCTTAGAACTTGCTTTAGGGCTTACCAATGAACTGATGTTAGTGAGCTTAAAAATTGACTTAGCTTGTTTGCTACAAACATGATGTTTGGCTATGTGTGAATCAAGTATTAAAGTGAGCTAATAATCTATCTAAAGGTAGTCGGATCTTTAAGAGGTGTACCATCATTTTTCAAATAGTACCTGTTGACTACCATAGGTGTTAGAGCAAGAGTGGAGTTCGACATACCAAAATGTTTGAGAATGTTTTGAATATATCTCTTTTGTTAAGATAGAGACCAGTGTCATCTTTGAGGGCTTTAATTCCTAAAACATGATGTAATTGATTAAGATCTTTTAATGCAAAGATCTTATTAAGTTGTTTGATAAACAGATCTAGGGTTGTAGAAGAGTTGTCTATGACTATGATGTCATCCATATATATTAACATAAACATAACAATTCTGTGTTGTTTAAAGAAAAACAAAGAAGAGTCACTTTTAGAATGTAGAAATCCCCAACTGGATAAGGTTGTCTATAGTTTGTCAAACCAAGCTCTAGGTGCCTATTTCAAGCTATAGTGTGCATTCCTCAAAAGACACATATGAGTTATAAATTAGGAGTTAATAAAACCATCTGGTTGTTTCATGAGTACTTGTTCTTACAAATCACCACTTAGAAAAGCTTTTTTTGTGTCCATTTAAAGTATTCACTAGTCAAATGTAACATCTATGTTGAGGATAAAATTGAATGCAGAAGCCTTAAGATTTCTTCAAAATCGATGCATGGACTTTGTTGAAAACCTTTTGCCATTAATCTAGCTTTGTGTTCTTGAAATGACCCATTTGCATTGTGTTTTCCTTTGAACACCCACTTGCAGTCAACTAAATTTCAATGGCTAGTGAAAGGAATTAGCACCTAGGTTTTATTTAGAATCAAAGCATTATATTCATTTTGCATTACATTCCTCCACTCTTTAGATTGTAGCTTTTGTGACACTTCTAGGCTCAGATTGATCATCGTTTTCAATTAGAATCATACCAATATAAGGCATATTTAGGTTTAGAAATTCTAGCATTGCTTTGAGTGATCGTATGATGTTGATTTGCTAGACCAATATGTTGAATTTGTTCTAATAAAGACTCTGATTTTTGTTGAGTGATTTGATGGTCTATATTTGACTCATGATTTATAGATTGGTGTTCATTTTCTACATCAAGTGTTGTAAGCAATAGAACTATCAAATGGAGTAGTAGGAGCAGAAATCACTGGTGAAATTGGTAGAAAAGATGATAGGTTACTACCATTTAGAGGTGCAGAAGCATCATGGATGCATTTTCTATTGACTGAGGCAAGTGTTGGCTTAAAGAAGACATTTGGGTGAAATTTCTCTTGATTATATTTATGAAACCTATAGCAAGAGGAAATTCTCCTTCATTAAACACAAGTAGTCTTGAAATATAAACCCTTCCTATAGGACTTAAACATTTATAGCCTTTATGAGCATTAATGTATCCTAAAAATACACATTTAGTAGATGTAAACTCAAGTTTATGTTGGTTATAAGTTCAAAGGCAAGGGTAGCAAACAAAGCCAAAAACTTTTAGTCTATCATAGTTTGGATATTTGCCAAGTAAACAAAAATGATGTGAGATATCGCTAAATACAAAAGTTGGCAGTAGATTGATAAGATTAATGGCATTTGTAAATGCTTCCCACTAATAAAATAGGGCCATTTTTGCTTAAGCTAGTAGTGTTAAACCTATTTCTAAGATATGTCTATGCTTTCTTTCAGTTTTACCATTTTGAGCTGATGTATGTGGGCATGAATGTCTAAATTGGATTCCTATATCTTGTAATTCCTTAGTCAATCTTCTGTATTCACCTCTCCAGTTACTTTGAATCATCTTAATCTTGCAATCAGACTAATTTTCAACTAGTTTCTTGAATTGTAAAAACATATTAAGGGATTGATCTTTGGATTTTAATGAGTAAATTCAAGAATATCTACTATAGTCATCAACAAATAGGATATAATATCGAAACCCATTCATAGAGGCTATCGGAGAGGGCCCTCACAGATTAATGTGTATTAGTGTAAGTGGATTGGTAGCACATGAGACAGAAACTTCAAAGGAAAGTGAGTGTGATTTTCCATATTTGCATGATTCACAGAAAACATCTTTATTCTTAAAAACCTTCAAATTACAATCACTAATAATTTTGTTCAACACCCTAGTGTTAGGATGTCCAAGTCTACAATGTCATAAAACTCTACTAGAATTAAACTTGCTAAATGCTGAATAGTCAACTTCTTCAACTGCAAAAAAAAAAAAAACCAAGTTCACTTCACCATCATGACAGTTCTCACTAATGTAAAACATGCCACCTTTACTTAGTTTCCCTTTGAGAATTGTCTCCCCAATCTATTGATCCTTCACAGAAATACCATATTTATTAAGCACAATGTAGACACTTGGTAAATTCTTTTTAATCTTGGGAGAATAGAGAATTTGGTAAATTTTTTTTAATCTTGGGAGAATAGAGCATATCAAGGAACTTGACTGGTTTGTAGGGTACGTCTTGAATTTTAGTAGACCTAATCTTTTCAATACTTAATTTGTTATGATTACCAACAACAATATTCATCTTAGCAGTAGGATTAATAGTATTTTTAAGATGAGTTACATCATTAGTCACATGATTTGTTGCTCCATTATCAAGATACCATGCATCATCATTAATAATTTTAGGAGTATCCTAATAAGCTGCATTAAAATAATGATTAGCACTAGAATTTGAGCTATTAGATTTGCTAGAATTTTGATTATTTCTTGACAAAAGCTTCTTTCATAACAATAGAAGAATGTATCTACTTGATGGCTAAATTTTTCATAAAGTTGGCATTGAGGGCGATCATAATCTTTGTTACCACCTAAGCCATGACTATTTCTACCCTTGCCATGAAAACCTTTGGAGCTATGGCCACCACACCAAGCACGAGGTGCAAATGATTCAACTCTAGCAAAATTGACTAGATTACTAGACAAAGAAAGGTTAGAAATTTGGTGGGGTTGATCGACATGATTCTCATAAGTTAATAACTCAACCTAAAATTCAATCTAGTTAAGTTCCTTTACTTCACAAGCTAGTTGAACAACTATAGGGTTATAATTATTATCAAGTCCAGCAAGAATTTGTATAATAACATTAGGAAGAGATACAAAGTTACCAAGTATAGATAATTGTTCTGACAAATTTTTCATTTTAGATAATTATTCTGCAATTTTCATTGTTCCTTTCCTTATGCATTCCAAATTTACCTTTAGCATCAAGACTCAACCCTTAGTCTGTGCTTTAACAAATTGGTAAGTTACCTCCCATAAACGAGCAAATACTGAGACTGTGGTTATATGGGAAGAGACATCAAGAAGCATTGTGTTCAACAACCACCCAAACAAGAGGATCTGCAGCTACTCAGTCTTCAAATTCTAGGTTTAATATAGTCACTTTTTTGTAATAAATTGAGGGGGACATTTATTTGTGCCATAAAGATCAAGTTTGTGACCCTTAATAATAGGCAAAACGTGTGTTTCCCAAATTAGGAAATTAGTACCATCCAGCTTTGTGGCATATGACTAATTTATGCCATTAGAACCTCCATTATTCTTCGAAAGATCGTTTATAGAGAGTAGGGAGTTTGATGTTATAATAACCCAAAAATTTTAAGCAAAAATTAAAAATATATTATTGTGTTTTAATTGTAGTTATATTAATTTTAGAACAATTATGACCAGAAGGGGTGTTGGTATAATGGAAGTGTGAATATAATTTATCCCTTAGGTCTAAAGTTTGACTCTAATGAAGCATATAAGGAAATATTTTTTTATTATTTTTATCCTTTAAAATTACTAAAATGCCATTAGCCCATTAGATTAAATTTTCTCTACTTTCTCTAAGATGAATCAGGTTTCTGCATCAGAGGGGGAGAGAGAGAGAGAAATCTAGAACCTAGTGTGTGATTCTCATTTCCTCTGCCATCATCGACCTCTTTTCTTTCTTCTTCATTCCTTGCTATCATCGATGAGAGAGTTGATCTACTGTTTGGTCTTAGTTGCTAAGTTGCCTCCCCTGTTTACTATTCTACCTTCTCTAATCACAGCGGCAATATTGCTAGTATGTGGGAGCTGATTCACCAGAGCTAAGGTGCAGCTCATGAGTTCTTTTGATTCTTGATATAATTTTGTTGGCTCTATTCTTCCTTTTTTTCTAGGTGATGTATTAGATTTTCCTCCCTTGTTTACCCACCAAATCTGTCTCTTCTTCTTTACTTGTGTTTCATTGGCTACTAGAGGTGAGAAATTTCAATCTTCCTATTCATGGTTGCTTTGTGTTTGTTAAGCTAAAAGGAAAATTGATTAAGTTGAAATCTTATGGTATAAAGAATAAGAGGATGTTTGGCTAGGTTTGAATTTTATTTATTTGATCTGATTGTTAATGCTGAAAAATTTTGTATAAATGATTGGGGGTTAAGAAGCTTCATTGATTGAACTCGGAATTGATGCCCATAAGATATTTGTTAAAATGCTAGTTAGAAGGAGTTTTTTGATTGAGTATTTTCCTAAAATTTCATTAAATTCCTTTGAAAAACATAAATGGTTTGAATGTTATTATCTTATGATTTGAGTTGGACATTGTATAGAAATTTGATTATATATATATATATATATATTTGTGATAGTTATACTATATTATCAGTTATTAAATAGTCATGAAAGATAATTATCTCCATAAAGAAAATAAGGTTAGAAATAGAGATGTTTGGAAAGAGTAATTTTGATTATTAATTCAAGATCCAATTGATTATCAAAATATTAGTCTTTGAAATATCTATGAAATGTTTGGGGAAAAAAATTAAATTAAAGTTAGGAACTGTTTGCATTATTTTTCTGAATTGATTTGGGTTCAAAGGGTACAAAAATAAATATTTAAAATAAAATAATAATGTTATTATTTGGGGCACTAGGATTTAAAGAGCAAATATTATTGTAGGAGGATTGGTTGGAAGTAAAGAATGTCTCAGGTAAGTGGATAACATCCCAATTAATTTATTAGCAAAGTTTCTTTTATTAATATATTGTTCTCAACAATTCATAATGACATCTATTTATATAAGTGTGTATATGTATATATTTCTCTAGCATTGATTACTTTTGTTGATTGAATACCTTTATTTCTTGAAATCATGTCATATGCTTACAGCATTGAAAAAATTATTTTTACCAGTTTTAGTAATCCTTTTATTTGACAAAGACAATTATGGAAATTCGTGAGAGTGTTTGTAAGTTTTTATATTGAAAGGAACAAATGTTTTCATAATTCATGCGAGTTTGATAAGAAGAAGAGAAAATTTTAACTCAATAATAATTATTTTTCTCATATGTTTGAAAAATTAATTTTTCAAAGGGACTTTATACAGAATATTAATTGCTAATGGCAGTCTCGTTAACCTTTAGCGTGCCATGATCAATTACTAGTTAGTTTGATTTTTGTGAGTTCTATTCCACTACTAAAAAAATTCATTTTGGACAGATTTTACCCTAATTTTGGGACAAGATTGTCATCACAAATGTAGTTTAGGATGGAATTTGTGACGGATAACCTTCTGTCACTATTTTACTGGTCACAAATTATTTGCGACGGAATTTGAAATTTTGTCACAATTTGAGGCGAATATTTTGAGACGGAATTTATGTCCCTAATTTGGGATGGATCATAATGTTGCAATGGTGTCCCTAATTTGGGATGGATTATAGTGTCATGGATCTCTGTCCCAAAAATTTGTGAAGGAATTTTCGTCACAAACGCGAGCCAATATTTGTGAAGGAAAATTCATCACAAATGTGTTCCAAATTTTGTGAAGGGCTATTTTGTCACAAATCCATCACAAATTTATATTTGAAAGAATTTTTTTAATTATTTATTTAATTTCAATTGTTATTTCCCCCATCATTATTTTACAATCTCAACCTATAACAATAATTTTATATATAAAAATAAGCAAAATTATAAGAAATTTAACTCAAAGCATTAAGAACAAAATATCTTATTTAGTACTTAAAATTTGATACAATCATATCAAATGTCAAAGCATAGGGAAATCATTCAAAAGCATTTAAAGTAGTCAAATAACATCATAATCACTAAACAACATCAAACAAAAGCATGAGCTTCATCATCTTCATCTTCATCTTCATCCTCCACGGATGCATATGCTTCACCAAAATATTGATATTCTTTTGGCAATTTTGAAGCTCTTGTCATTGCTCATTTATTATTGACTCAAGCTTTTTGTTCATCTCTGTCAAAGCATCTACATGCTTTTGCAGCTCATTTTCAAATTCTAGGTAGAGTCCTGTATGATAAGAGGCATCCTCTATAAAATAAGAGCTATGATATGAAGGAGCCTCAGATCCAATACCAAAAATGTATCCTTTCCTGTTAACACCACCCACAGCTTTCAACCATAATTCTATATCATCAACATAGTCTTCTTCTACTTCTTCAAAAGATGGATTCATATTTGGGAGCTCTCCTTGATTAGAAGATCTACTAGACCTCTTTAAAGTCATATAATGTTCCTATAAAAAAATAGGTAATTAAATTATAAGTTAACTCAATTTCATAACTTAACAAATTGAGTGATAAGCATTCATTTAACTTAAAAAATTGACAAAGTAGCTATAAAGAAAGATTAAAATGCAAATGTTTAACATTCCATAAAAAATACAATAAGAGGTAAAATTTTATGTCAATTTCATTCAAATCTAATAACTCAGAATTTTATCAAGTATAAAAAATTTCAATGATAAAAATGACTCCCACAATAGGTAGTCAAGCCTCTAGCCATCAATATAATCCTAATGAAAAATCAAAACAAAGAAATATATATATACTTACATATATGTCAGCTGACCTCTGATCAACAAATTGTCCAATCTTTTCATTATAATGTGTGCACTTAAATAGCTCAACCATTATTGGCTCCTTTCCAAGCTCTATAGTCTACGATTATTAACAATAATTATAAATATTCAGTCAATATAAAAAAGTACAAAATTGAAATAAACATAAAATTTATAATAAAGTAACACATCAAAATTGTTAGCTTATGTATCATTATCAAGTTCTACCTAAATTCGACCATTTATAGGATCTCGACTCCTAGGTTTTAAAGATGATATGATAGGCTATGCCGTAGATCCTACAGAGGGATTAGATATGCCAATAGAAGGAGATTGGTTAGGAGGAGATAATAATACAACACCAGCTTGTGGTGTCATGGGGCTATTAAGCTGACAATAACCATGTTTAATGTCACGACTTGTCATCTATACAATTAACATGAATAAGTTACATTTGCATAACAATATGTAACATATTAAAAATAAATTCAAATACATAAAAAAATGCAATTTTTAAACAAACCGAGAATTTAACATGCACTATGAATTCCTCTAAATATCATCTTCTGAATCATTTGCTTCTTCGTTTTCAACATCATGTTTGTCATCACTTTCTTTAGTATCATATTTTGAGTACCAATCCTCCTCCTCCTCCTCCTCCTCCTCCTCATCATCATCATCATCCTCCCTTCCTTCTCCTTTTTCATCATTTTCTTCATCTTCTTCGTCACCTACTTTACAACCATCTTCAATATCAATTAGGTTGTACATTTCATCATCATGAATAATAGAAAAGGGTAATACAACTTGCAATCCATTATCTTGAAATTCCCCAATGTTAACTGTACATGGTGGTGCATCAATTATGCTTCAAGCCTTTACTTTAATGACAACTGCATGATTAGATTTCTGACAAACACAACTTGGATAAGATGTATAGTATACTTACATTGCTTGTTGTGCAAGAATAAAAGGATCATTCTTGTTATACCTCCTTGATGTGTTAATTTCAATAATCTTGTATTGCTCATGAATTATCATACCACGATTAGGAGTTAGATCAAACCACTCACAATTGAACAACATTAGTTTTTTCTCAAGAAGCCTAGTATATTCTATTTGCACAATCTCTTGTAGTATGCCATAGTACTTACATTCTGATTGGCTATAATCAGAACTCTTAACACAAACTTTACTATTTATAGTAAATTTTCTATGAGTATATGAATGTGTGTGAAGCTTGTAACCATTAACAAAGTAGACAGGCCATGTTGTAACTACCTATTTTGGTCCTCTAGCAATGTCATGTAAAAGCGAATCAACATTATTGGTTGATGTTAGATGATCTTGAAACCAAATAGAGAATTGGGTTTCAATTTGATCTTCTATCTCAGCATCTAAAATTTGAGGGCTACATAAAGTTAAACATTGAATAAATAACCTACAGAAAAAGAGTATATTAATCCCTAAATAAATAATGATGCAAGTTTTTAATTACTGTCACTTTCTCTCTATATAAGGTTGTACTTCATCACAATTCATTAGAATATATCTTGTGGCAGCTTTTGCTTCTTTATCCTTTAAATAATGAGATTTGCATTCTCTACAAGGTCATCCTGGATAGTTAAAAATGGAAATTGTAGGTAAATCTGATTGTCCACTATCATCATTTCTTGAAAGTCTCATCATCATTGATTGAGCATTTAGCTCAAAGTAATGAGAGCAAAATGTTGCAATCTCTTTTATTATATAAGCCTCACAAATAGAGTCTTCCACATGAGCTTTATTCTTCACTTTAAGCTTTAAGGTGTGTAGAAACCTACATCAAGAGTGACTATGAGCATGGTAACCTGGTTTTAAAACAAAGTAAAAGTTTATTAAAATATATAAATAACTTTTACTACCTTTCAAATGGATACATCTATCGATATTGAACTGGTCCCCCAACCTTAGCTTTATAAGTAAGGTAAATTGGTAAGTATTCCATTCAGTCAAAAAACCCTGGAGGAATAATCCTTTCCAACTGACACAATGTTTCAATAATATTCTTCTCTAATACCTCTAGTTTAGAAATCATTAAGGTGTTTGAACAAATTTCTGTAAAGAATAGACTCAACTCAGCTAAAGGTTCCTAAACAACTTTTGGCAAAGCATAGAAAGCAATAGGAAGTAAACGTTCCATAAACACATGACAATCATGACTTTTCATTCCATGTAATTTTGCCTCTTTTATGTTAACACATCAAGCCAAATTAAATGCATACCCATTTGGGAGCTTTAGGTTCTTTACCCATTGACAATTAGCTCATTTTTGTTCAAGATTGAATGAATATTGTACTTCAAGTTCCTTGCATCGATAATACTCTGGAAAGTCCATTTGAGCCTTCAAAGTGTCTTTAGTTTTTTCCTTTGTGTCCGTGATAGTATAAAAGACATTGTCAAACATATTTTTTTTAATATGCATGACATCAAGATTGTGTTGAATGAGATTAGTTTTCCAATACAACAACTCCCAAAATATGCTTTGTTTCTTCCAATTGTAAGTAACCCCATACCCCTCAATTCGAACTTCTCCACACTCAATTATTTTAGGCAAATTGCATATTCTTTGCCAAACTTCTTCCCCATCTAGCCGCAGTGGAGGTATTGAGTTCTCAACTCTATTCTTGTAAAATGATATTTTATTTCTCCTATATTGATGATCATGTGGAAGAAATTGACGATGACAATTAAACCAAGATACTTTACTCCTATGCTTCAATGTGAATGCCTTTGAGTTCTCCATACATATAGGACATGCTAACTTTCTTGCTGTTAACTAACCAGACAACATGCCATACATGGGAAAATCATTGATTCTCCATAATAATCACTACTACAGAAAGATGTATAATTGACACCCTATAATTGACGTTTATTTAAAAAAAACGACAAATAAAAAAGGCGGAGAATACTTGACGGTTTCTACAAAACAAGCGTCAAATATTTAAGTAAATAATTGACGGTTACTTAAAGATAACCGTCAAGTATATATATTTGACATTTTTTTATAAATAACCGTCATATAAAGCAAAAATTTACACGTCAGTCTTCAATAAACAAACGTCAAATTAATAGTAGAAAAAAAATTAAATTTTTTCACATACTTGACGCTTGTTTTGAAATAACCGTCAAGTTTGTCTGCCATATACTTGACGGTTGTTTTAAAACAAGCGTTAAATTAATAGTAGAAAAAAAATTAAATTTTTTCACATACTTGACGCTTGTTTTGAAATAACCGTTAAGTTTGTCTGCCATATACTTGACGGTTATTTTAAAACAAGCGTCAATAATACTTGATGGTTATTATGAAATAACCGTCAAATATTGTCATTTAAATTCCCTCCAGATTTCTTTTTCGCTCTCCATTTCTGCAAATCCTTCGTCTTCAGAAACAAACCCAGAGCCACCGAAACCCATTTTTCGTCACTCTAACTGCCAAAAAACACGTTTTCGGTCTCGATTCTTGAGGGGTTTTTGATTCTCAGCCTCCATAAGTCTCGTAGGCACTCGTTCGTTAGGATTCTCAGTCTTTATCACTCTGCATCAGACTCTCGTCTCTGTTTTTCTGCACAATCGGTGTTCTCTCTTCTTGTTGAGGTAGGTTCTTGCTTTTCCAATCATTAATCTTCATTTTGAATGTATGGGTTGTTGATTTTGATTTTCATACATAATAAATAATTTTTATGTTATTTATTTTGATCTGCATTGTTGTTCTTCTCAGTGAGTGTTTGAAGTTTTGAGTTTTTGGGTACTTAATTATTGAATTAAGGGATCATCCAATTTTTTTGTTGATATGGAAAGTGTTCTCAGGTGGTGGGAACCAAAGTGCTTTCTGTAGACACGAAGTTGGGTACAATGATATGATGGTATGATCCAAACAGTATAAGATTCATGAAGATGGTAAAGATAGCTATGAATCAATTATGATGCATTCAGTCGGTGGCCTTCAAAGATGAATTTACACCTATTCTTCCAAAGCAACCAGCATCCGAGTCCAAAAGCTTGTGGCCAAGGCCATTTGTTGAAGCAATTATTTGCTGGTTTATGATTGGAGTTCCACTTAAACCAATTCTGCTAGTCAGAAGAAAAGAAACTGGGAAAATCGTGAGTAGTAATCAGTCTCTTCAAGAATTCTTTGATTCTGTTTTCATGCTCTCAAATTTTGATTCTGTTTTTATGCTCTCAAATTTTGAATAATATATTTATATATTAATTAATTATTTCATACACTTAAAAATGCAGTTTGGGCCAATATCAATTGAATTAAATAATACGCCCTCTAGCTCAAAATGTAAGTAGTTTTTAGAAAAATTCATAAATCAATAAAACTATCATTCTCATAAAAATATATATTGTTTTTTCCTCATATTCTTAGTCTCAATTACCAATGCACTCATGATGAGTGTAATTTTTTTTTTTTGCATATATTACATTACTTATATTTTAAATGCGAGGGAGTATAATGAAGAACTTGATATTCTTGAGTTAAAATCTTTATTTTTGTAAATTAAAAATCGAACTTCCCTTAACTAATATATAGTGCGGAATAGAATATCAAATACTCATTTCATTCAAAAATACAAAACATTTTTAGTCTTTTAAAATGTAATCATTACCTTATTTTAAAAATGACCTTATTTTGGAATTTTATTGTGTTACAGGTAAATGGCTTCAGATTCTGAGTCCACTGAAATCCCTCCATCAGATCCCGCTACAACTTGTACTGATGCTCCGTTGTCACAAAAAAAATTGGAACAGGAATATTACAATATCCAGCGAGGCCTAACAATAATGAAAGAAGTCACAAAAACAAGAGCAGCAGGGAAAAAAATATCAATGCAGTGGAACAAGAAAGGCCAAGCCATTAAATCTGCAAAGTTTATAAGTTATATTGGGGTTGTGGCAAAGACAACTGTACCTATCACGCAAAAATCTTGGCGCAAAGTTGATCAAGTCACGAAGGACATTGTTTGGGAGACTGTATCCGTAAGTTGCATTTGACTAAGTTATATTCTATTATAATATTATAAATTGATGCACCTAACATATTTATTTTATTTTACAGTCAGGATTTGAAATAGACGAGAGCAAGAAGGATTTTGTCCTTCAAAAGGCTGGGAGGGCATTATGGTCTTTTAGACATTTTATTACACAAAAATATTTGAAAGACCCTGTTGCCGAATTTATAGCCCAAGTTCCTCCCCTATTACAGCCTTTAGTAAAGCAAAAAGATTGGGATGCTTTTGTTGTCTCTCGGCACGAGAAGGAATTTAAGGTATTTATGTTTCTAAAATTTAAATTTTAGTGCCTTTTATTGAATATATCTATGTGTACTAACAGGATATTTTTGTTATTGATTAAAGGAACTGAGCGCCCAAAATAAGAAGAGAGTGGCCAAGAATGAATACCCTTACAGAGCAGGGAGGTTAGGGTATGCAGGCGTGGAGCAGAAAGAAGTTGAGGCCGAGGGATCGGATGTTACTATATCCCGCCAAAGACTCTGGGCATTGGCACGAACAAATAAAGATGGAGTGATTGACAACTCTCGTGTGAAAGAGGTTACTGAAAAAATTGTAAGTGTTATTCTTATCTATCAATTAATAAATGATTATTAAAAGGCATACTAATTAGCTCTACTTTTCACAGGATTCCCTCTCTCAAGAAGTATCACAGGGCAAGCTTCCTGAGCATGAGGATATCTTAGCTAGAGCGTTGGGGACCCCTGACCACCCTGGTCATGCTAGGGGTGTTGGCTTCCGTGTCACAAAGAAGCAATACTTTGGCAAGATTAAGAAGCGAACATCGGCTTCTTCATCCGAGGTCCAAGAGTTGAGAGAAGAGCAAGCTGTTATGAAGCAACAGCTAGAAGCCTAAACAAAGTTAATTGACATGCTATTGAAGGGCCAGATCCCTGGGAGGCTTTGGGTGACGTTAGCCCCAGCGGAAAAGATAGCTACATAATCTCTTCAGACAAAATACCCGAGGTAATGCATTTTCTCTTTTAAATTTGCTCAACTAATTTTTATCTAAACAACTAACATTCTTCATTTATTTAGGGCGAGAATGACTACAACTGTTTAGCAAACAATCCGTCACGCAAAGTAGTTGCAACGGGACGCGTGTATAACATTACCGGGGACACAATCCATAACCTTCCCCTCCCGCCCGATTGCATTAAGGTTTCCTTGCTTGTTGCAATCGACCCCAAGTATCCATTACCTTATCCTACCGATGAGATGCAGACGGTAGGAGATGTGTTGGGGAGCTTCGTTGCATAGCCCAGCCACCTTGTTATGGTTGGTACACCAAAGCCGCCAAAGGACCCCTTGCCACTAAAGAAAAAGGTATATATGATTTATATAATTATTTAAAATCTTTAATATATATATATATATGTGTGTCTAACTTTTTCATTATATAGCTAAGGGGGAAAAGCAAATTGAAGGATAAGGTGTCAGGCCATACTAAAGAGTCAGTCACGGTTTTGCAACATGCAGTGCCTATGCCTGTTATAGAAAACAAATTCTGTGACTCTCTTAAGACCTATGCTTCGGCTACGAGGATGATTCGTCAAGAGCCGATAGGGGATATCATTAATTTTGACGATGGGCTATTTGGTAGAGCATCATTTGAAGTCATTCGGGATGAAATTTTGAATGAAATCCTCAAGCACGATATGGCGAGCACTAGTTTGATGACTTTCTACATGAGGTAATTCTTCAACATTTATTAGTTAATTTCTTGAATTATTTATGTGTGTGAGTATGCAAGCATATTAACTTGTATATTTTTTCACCCAAGTCACCTTTATACCTCATTCGTGGTTCCTGGTGGCCTCGAGTCAAAGATCAAGCTAGTTAATCCTCATGATGTCTCTCCCCACAATAATATTACAAAGGAAGCCCTTGAAAATCAAGTAAGAATGCTTTCGGATCAATTTCGAGAAAGGGAAGCAGCGAAGGATACTTTATTTCTCGCTCCTTACTGCCAAGGGTAAGTTGTTAATATTTGTTACGAATAAATATTTTTTTATATTTATTTGTTTGGTAACATATGCTGTTTCTTGTTAGGGGACACTGGATGCTTATTGTGGTTAATCCCGTTGCTCCAAAAATATGATATCTCGATCCCCTTAATGGAGAGCCAAGCAACAGGGAAGATATGGTGGTACTTTTTAATGAGTAAGTTAGATTTTTTTACTTGTTATTTCTTTTTAATTTTAGTTTTCATTCATATATATTTCTCACATTCATTCCATAATTCCTTCTTAGAGCTGTGGTGTTGTATCGCACTGCGACCGACATGACTGTGTCCCCTAAGATGAGGGTATTCGAATCTTCAGAGAAATGGGTCACTATTAAGGTATTCATTTAATTGGTCAAGTTTTTAATCAAGAAATTGTCTCATTATATTTTGCAACTTCATTGATATGTGTTTTTTTATAGTGTCCATTCCAGCCAGATCAGAGCAATGACTGTGGTTATTGCTTGATGAAGTTCATGAAGGACATTATCACTCATGCTCCTATCACATTATCTAACAAGGTATATATATAAAATTTAATTACACTTCAATTATAAATTTTAAACAATTTTAATTAGCTACCTATTAACTTGAAATTGTTGTAACTATTTGCTTACAGTACTTCGAGGACGTCTATTGCGTTCGTTATACGACTGCACATGTAGAAGAGGTCCTTAAAGAGGTGGCCCAATATGTTTTCAATATGTGGGTAGCAACAGTAGTTAGGCCGGTACAAGAGTTAGTTACATTTATATACACATTTTTGGGCCAATTTTTATGGGATAGGCCACTTAATTTTGAAACATTAGTTTGCAAATAAGTTTAGATTTTAAGGTTAAATGTATAGGAATTTTTATGTTAATTAGATAGGAGATACTATTACAAACATTCATTATATTGCATTATTTTCATTGCTGGCTGGCTGTTTTTTATCTTTATCTGTATCTTTATGCAGGGGGCTGCTTTAAAAGCAGCTACCATATAAAAAAAATTATGTCATTAATACTTGACGGTTATTTCAAAATAACCATCAAGTATCAAAATACTTGACGCTTGTTTCAAAACAAGCGTCAAGTATTTGTAAATACTTGACGGTTATAAGGAAACAAGCGTCAAGTATTTATGGCCAAAAGAACATTGGCCATAAATACTTGATGCTTGTTTGCTGGGAAGTGCATATTTACTTTATATACTTGACGGTTGTTTTCAAATAACCGTCAAGTATAAGATTAATACTTGACGATTAAAAACCGTCAAGTATTATTTCTTTAATATATGTCGCACCCTTACTTGATGGTTAAAAACCGTCAAGTATTAGGAAAAATAAGCGTCAAGTATGGGTATTTTCTGTGGTAGTGAATGTGGCACACATTTGAAAGTTCTGTTTTAATGAAGCATCATATGTTAGTACACCCACTTCCCATAATAACTTCAATTCATCTATCAACAGTTGAAGATAAACATCTATTTTGCTCTTAGGATTATTTGGTCCTAGAATAATCAATGTGAGGAACTTATACTCTCTTTTCATGCACAACTCAGGTGGCAAGTTATATAGAGTAACAATAACTGCCCAACAAGAGTATCTTTTTCCATATTGGGCAAATAGGTTAAACCCATCAACACTTAACCTAAGTCTCACATTTCATGGATCAAATGCATGTAAATTCAAGGTAGGTGTTGTCAAACACCTTCTATGCTTCTCCATCAGAGGGGTGAGGCAAGATGCTAACATCTTGGTGATTCTCATAGTGCCACCTCATTTTCTTTGCTTTTTTTAGAAGTAAATAATCTTTAAAGTCTAGGTATGAGTGGTAGGAATCGCAATTGCTTTTTTACAATTTTCTTTTTTCTTCCCCTATTATTTTTTCTTTCAAAATACCTTGCTTCACCATAAAAATTACAAAGGGTTGCATTTAAATCATCTTTATAATATAGCATACACCCAGTCACACAACAATCAATCTTCTTATAATCAAGCCCTAACTTTGACACTAACTTCTTTGTTACAAATTTTTTGGCATATAAGTGCCTTTAGGATTCACAGCCCTCGCAAACCATGAAATTTCATTATAAGTTTGATGTGACATGTTGGAGTTTACCTTAATATTTAGCAAGTGTACAGCTGCTGCAAGTTGAGACCAATCATCACAACCTTCCCATAAAGGTTGTTGTGCAGCATGCAACATCTCATAAAAGGCTTGTGCATCAGGATTTGGCGCCTTTTCTAGATTGTCATTGTAGTTATTCCTAAAGCTTGGCCCTACTGCATGTATCACCATAGACTCATGGCGTATGAAATTCACCAAGTTGACCATAAGAATTACTTTTGTTAATATTTAGTGGATTGAGGCTTGTACTTGCCTCAATAAACTCTTTACCATGACTAGTCCACTGATAATAATCTACCTTAAACCCATATTTATATAGATGTGACTTTACATTGTTAAGAGATAGATGATTTAGGCATTTACACCTAGCACATGGACACATAATTTCTCTTGAATCTATGTAAGGAGGCAATTGACATGCGTGATTAAGAAACCCTATGACACCTTCAATAAATTCTTTTGTCAAGTATCCATATCTTGAATCTATTCTATCATACATCCATCTACTACTTTTTAGAGCATCCATTCTCCTCCCTATTTTATTTTGAGATTCATTTAGAGTGAGTTTCATTCAATATACAACTCTATATATAAACCAAAGAATTCAAGATATATAATTACTAATGAACAAGTCTAAAACATTATAATGGTATAAGCATATGAACCAATAATCTTCAAACAAAAAAATATTTGCACTTAACACATAGTTACTGTAGGTGGGAGACATTGGGAGTAAGAGGCACAAGTTGATTATAGTGGACTGTTACAGCCACATTCTTTGTTTAAATAATGCATGATAATTCGGGAATAAGATCAGGCTTCTAAAATTTCCATGTATCAATGTAAAATGCTTTAATATCAACACAAGTAAGGGAGGTTAAATAATAATGTAGATGGGACACTAGCTTTTATTTCTTGTGGGAAAAATGGGTGATTAGAAGAGCATCAGAGTTAATTAATGAGAAAAAGACACACGAGCTATAACAGTGAGGAAGGTTGTTTCATAAATAGGAAAAAGGCAAGCAAAAGTTATGTGAATAGTTCAAGTGTGCTTGGCCATGATAATTTTAAAGCGAAGAAAATGGAGATATATTTTATTCTTGATCTTATACATGACTGACAAGAATTTGGCAGCATCATAAGATAAAGAAAGAAAAATCCTTTCATAGTAGACCAACATGACCCACAAGAGTACATTAAAATACAAAAATGAAGTATTTTAATAAGCATAAAAAAGATAAAATTTGAGAAAATAACAGCCCCACTTTTATTTTTTGCAATCAATAACAGCTCCCACATGACAAAATAACAAATATTAAAGTAGAAAAGAGACAAACCTGGGAAAAATCTCAAATAGAACAACATTGCACTTGAATATAAAGCTTGGAAGACTTCAAAAGTGCATATTTAGAACCCCAAGTTAGATAAAATCGTGGGAAGAATCTCTGTTATAACTGAGAAATGGAGGGGAAAAAATTACGGCAAGTTGCTAAAATGAAGAGAGAAAGAAAAAGAGAGTTGTAAAAGGAACAAAAAAAGGATTACCATTGAAAATAGAGAAAATGAACGAGGTCTACAGTGCCCGCTGCAGAAATGAGAAGTAATAGGGGAGAAAAGGAGATTTTCTGGCTTTTCTTCGAAATGAGCAAGGGAACCGAAGGAGGGAAATATTCTGATATTTGGACTTTTGTTAATTGAAACAATTATTATTTAAATAAAAAATGGAACTCTGTGGTACTTATCTCATGTTAGCACATTAGTTGAGGGAAGCTTTTTTATCCAATGGACCTTGCGTTCGAACCATTGGTTTTTAAGTTTTAATGTTTGATTGGAAAAAAAAATCACACAAGGAAAATAACTAAGCACCCACTACTCTATGTATCATCCTTTGACAGTACTTTGACATTAAATATATATGTAATATATTTAAATAATGTCTAAAACATTTAAATTAATATTATATAGTTTTATTTACATTATAAACCAATTTTTTAGTATAAATTGGATTGAAGATTTTATAAATCCATTGGATGACCTCCCACGTGCTATATCAAAAATAAAACTTTCATTATTCAATAGAATATTTGGTGAAACAAAGATTTAAGAAATGTGAGGTGTATATAGTAATTGTAAGTAAGATAATAATTTAATTAGTAGAGAAGTTAAACAAGATTACTCTTACCATGATGAGATTGCTGAAAAAGGTAAATCACTTATAATTAGAGATTGGAATGTGCCCTTGTATTTTAACTATAAAGAGAATAGTGTAATCAAAGATTCCGTTCTACCTATTTTTATTAGCTAATGTCAATAATTTTTAAACTAACAATTTATAAAACCCTGTGTTTCATCATTTTAACTTTAATTATAATCAATAACATATTATTCTAATCAAATAATATATAATTAAATAATACAAATTAATAATAAATATATAATGTATATTAATCAACAAAAAATAGTATAAATATATTTTTTTCAAATGCAACTAAAATTGACATTTTTATTAAATAAAAAATTAAAAAATTATATAATTTCATACTAAATAAATGGACCTGTTATCATATTTATTATAAAAATAATTATAATTAAAATATATAAATATGTATCATTAAATATTTGCGACGGATTTGTCATGCCTTTGGGACAAAATCCACTGTGAAGGAATATTCTGTCCCAATAATCTGTCACAAATATTTTTGGGACATATAAATTAGTCACACTTTCTGTCACAAATATTTGGAACACCATTTGTCATGCCAAAGTTTGTCGCAATAATTTGGAACACCAAATTGCATCCCAAACTTTCTGTCACACTTTCTGTCACAAAATCCGCGACAAATATTTGGGACAGAATTTGGAATGAATTTGAGACGCATTTGTCACTCTTTATGTTCTGTCACAAAATTCCATCCCAAATCTCTTATTTTCTTGTAGTGTTCTCACGTTTGTTATTCGTAGATCTCGTACCTGCATTTGTTTTGTGAATTTGACCACGTCTAATTAGTTACTCTTGTAGACTGTGTGTCCAAGTCTGTTTTGTGGTTTCAGCCGCGTCTGATTACTTACCCTCATGGACTGTGTGTCCACATTTATCTTCATGGCATAATCCGCATTTGGTTATTTGCTCTTGTGGACTGCGTGTCCTATTTGTTAATTGTTCTAATAAGTCCCTATAAATATGCAATTAATTATTTAATGACTTTATATTCCATTGTTTTTAATTAGTAATATATTTATAATTACTTATTTTATTTATTGCTGTCTTGAAATCAAGTGATAATAATATTTAATATGATAATTTAATGGTTCAAGATTTCATTTAAGTTACATAGAATCCTTTTATTTTGAATTTATTTGAATTTTTATGAAAATCATTGATCTTTAATTTACATAGTTGTTTCTAACCTTTCTTTTATTGATATTTAATTATTTATTATTGGGATATTATTCACTGAAAATAATTTTAATCTCGAATAATGTAGCTGACATTGAACTATCTGATAAACACTAAGGAGTCTATTATTGACTAAAAGTGAAGGAACTTAGAATTAAGCTCTCTTTTGATGTAAAGTTTTTAATTATAAAATTTTATTTTGTAAACTTATTTTAGGTGCTCCATATAGTCGGTAGCTAGGTTATTTATGTGGTTATATATTTCGTCTACTGGCTAGAAGGATCTTTGCTCCTGATTGATTAAATATTTGATTGAAATACTAAATTTGTAGAATTTTGGAGAGGTCCTATTTACAGGGAAAATTCTGCCAAAATTTCTACAAAAATACTTAAACGTTCCTTATAATTGGACATTGTTAAAGATATTAAAAGATTTTAATATAAATCTAATTATTCTTTAGAAATAAATATTAAATATTAGATTAAAGTTTTCTTGAATCAGTTTAAGAGATGTATGTTTGTGCATATGTCTCATGCCAGTCATGTCTTATTTTTAGGGCATGGCAGATGTAGATCCAAGAGATCTCTTGTTCCAAGAAGATTTAGAGTCTTCATGATGACAAACCTTGTGCGCTTTGACACCAAGAGAAACAAATATGAGACTGATTTGTGTAAATGGTGGTGCACCAGCCTCTCTTCATTTATTATTATTTGTAGATAGGGCATTGAACCTTAGAACAAAAAGAATAACCCATCTAGCATATGCCGATATTTACAACAAATACTAAAATAAGCCCACAAAAGAACAGGCCCAGTGAGTAAACATAAGAGATTATTGGACTTAAGCATCAACCTACTGGACCTAAGCATATGCACCATGTTGGGCTTAATACATAAGGCCCTATTTGTCTCAACAATGATTGATAATAAATATCTGGAAATAGACATATAACTTTCGTTCACAAAATAAATTAAATCTCCTTCAATTCTTTATATAAAAAAGGGACTGGGAAAATTAATATAAACGATGAGACGTACATTATTACAATCCTAAGCTTATTTATTAAAATAAATAGTATTAATTGATGACATATTCCAAAATCATAATATGGCTGCAAGTAATTGAAGAAAATGGAAGGTAATATAATTAGAAGAAATTGTAACTATTTTGAAGATATAATTATTTTTCCTTTTCCCAAATCACAAGTATTTATGCACTTGTCTTTGGCACGTTAATAACCAATCAAGTGATCAACACATTCCACTTCCATGATTGGCGATATGTTTACCAGTTCCTTTGTGAATACGTTCAGTATGAATTTAAATTTTAATGTGAAGACAAAAATTAAGAAAAGGGAATAAACAAGCGTATAGATTGTGACATATTTGAACTGTTTTGGTTAACAGAAGAATTAAAATCTTCATTGCATCAAAAAACTATGTCTTCTTCCACGTTACACAAGTCTCGCGGAGGCCTCAGGAATGGTCATTATCATTGCTTACAGAGTACAGTCTGTATTTGAAAGAGAATTAACAAATATCATCAGTCCTGTGATGATTGGATTACATGTTGGTCAATATGTTTTGAAATTTAATCTTAAGCATTGCTAATAATACTTTGGGTTATAATCAGAGTCTTGATAAGATTATTGTCTATTTATCCTGTATGGTCAAAGTCTGTATAATACTCCATCAATTCCAGCTTATAAGATATTTTTAGTGATGATTCAGTATCCCAAAATATAAAAACACTTTATCAAAAATAATGTTTCATTAATTATACTTATTCTAATATTACACGTCCATAGAGTCTTATTATATTTTCTCTATTTATTTAATATTTCACAAATAAGATTATATTAAATTAAAAGTATTTTTGCACATTTATATTTAAAAATGTTCAACTTGTACTTATTCCAATTGACCCAGTTTTATCCCAATTATATTAGAACGAGTCTCGTTCCGGCCTCAAAATAATTAGGACGAGACTTTATAAAAGGGGATGGAGAAAAGATTTGGGAGGGAACGGGACAAAGTATTGCCCTCGGGATATCCTGTCCCATCTTAAATATTATATAAATATATAAATATATTATTTTTTATTTTAAAAATATACATTAAATATATTAATTGTATTAATATAATTTATAGTTATATTAATTATAATTTCAATATTTGCTATTCTTATTTAAAACTAAAATTTTTTTTATTGAAAAGCTTTATGATATAGACTGAGACAGAGAGAATATTATGCAGCTACTCTTATTGATTAGTTAATTAATGCTTTGTTGATTTTAAAGTGTCAATGTCTCAAACTATGAGTGAGTTCGGAATTTTTCTTCTTTCTCGTTATCCATGTTGAGCATGCCTTAGGAAGTGCCATTAATTAATATTTTGGTCATTATCTGTGATTGTAAACGACACTTTTCTTTTCTCGAGATAAAAAATTCATTTGAGGGACCACCATGGATATATAATGTGCCTTGCTCTTTGGTATACTATATGAATATACCTCAAGATACTTTTCAGGTTAATTGCGATACTTGTGTGACTTCAATTGTACATAGAAATTTAAGTCTGAATTTAAGAATTTTTCTGTATTTTGAAAAGTATCAAATCTAAAATAACACATATCAATGTAACTATTTTAAAATTAGCAATGAATTGTTTTTTAATAACTTTTGGAAAATTAATGTGTAAAATTTATATTTAGTTAACGTGAAAAAAATCAGATATTTTATTTTATTAAAATGCAAGTAAAGGCCTTTTTGAATTACATAGAGAAGCATGCGTTATCAACGTCTAAAAATATTAATTTTGAAAGTACCCAGAATTACATATTGTATATTTTAATTAGAATTTGAATGAAGGGATGATGTAATTTTTGGTCCCTAAATTTTTTCTCAATTATCGATTTAGTATCTTAAATTTGATTCTTATTGATTTGATGCCTTATATTTTCTTAAATTATGTTAGTTCCTTAAATTTTAAAACAGAAATTTACTTTCAAATTACTTTAATGTTTACAGTATGTTGATAGCTTAAGGTATATATAGCTAAATAAAAATAAATTAATTGGCTCTCAAACGACCCATGTTATTATTTATATATAGTACTATAACATACGGATGACATATATGTATAAATAAAATAAACATAGATCAAAGTTAAACAAAAATAAAGTAGGCATAGCACAATAGTTAGCTTAGTTTATTGAAATAATATCTTATGAATTTATGTTAACTGCTTATTAATCAAAAAAAGGTTTCGCTTATTCGAGTAGAAGCATTCATACATATTCTGCGAGGGAGCTCTGTTTTTATATAACCAAAACAGGGGATTGATTGACGATAAAGTAGGAGAGGGAAGAAAGCAGAGATAAAGATAGGTTATGCAACACTCGGACTGATGAGGGTAGAATTCTTCTATGCGTGTTTATTGTAGTTTCTAAAATAAAAATTAAAGGAAGGTATATGTGAATGTTCAATATATAATTATTAAAGGTTATATGCTGTTGAAGGTTATATGAATGTTGGTTACTGAGACTCCATCTCAAAACAAGGTTTATTAACATTTTATAGCCTAAAGGTTCTGGAGGCAACTTGTCATGAAGGGCTTGAGCTTTATTTTTATTTTGTAATTGCCTAATGTGTTTATGAATTATATATTGCCATCTAGGATTCCTTATACTTTGACATGACTTTTGACTAGAGATGATGATATATTTTTTATGGGTTTCTATGTCTGCATGGATAGTTTAATTAAACTTTTACTCTATAAAAGTGTTGTTTGGATGTGGCAGGAAGCATAGGATGGTGTTTGATTAAATTGTGGATCCATTGACTGAATAGATATATCGAATTACTACTACAAAAAAAAGCTTTTAACACCTAGTTGTTACACCACTTAAAAAAGAACAGGTGTAGAGGGTAGATATTATGATTGGTCTTTTTCTTTTTTATTATGGTTAGTTTTAATGGTCGATTGATTATTTTTGACAAATCTTTCATACTATAGTAGTCTTCTAGTTATTTGGTTCATGTCTTCTCTATTGTAGTTAAGTATATTTGGGTTTTTGAACTATTTCTGAAAATTAAAACCCTATCTATCTCGTAGATATCTACCATGGTCGATAGATACTTACCTATCTTCAATTTTCTTCTTTATTATATTCCATTGTTTCTTTCTCTAAAGTGTGTGATGACCCTCCCGTGTGTGTATACAAGTAAGAATATCAGCTAGGTCTCAAAATATTAAATTAATGACAATTATGTTGTGAGAACCCATCAAATAAAGAGAGAGAAAAAATAGATAAATTAAATCATAATAAAGGAGAAAACAATAATAAAAAATAGATAATCTTAAATAAGATTCTGGTGGAAAGATATAATAATAATAATAATAATAATAATAATAATAATAATTTGAAATCAGTTATATTAGGAACAATTATAGTCTAAATTTTGGCTCAAATTATTATTTTTCGTCTTATTCATCTTGATGGCTTATAAATTATTATTATGTGAACTTGAGATTGATGTGGTGATTGTATGAAAGAAGGGTGACGACACTTATAAGTAGTGGTTTATTATTATTGCAACGTTATCATATTTTTTCTTTTAAAAATTAATTTAATTTTAATTTCTATTTAAGAAAAAGGGTTAGATTTGTTTTCTTTAAAAATCTTATTTCAATGGTTTCCCGTTTGTCTTTCTATTCAACTTCTCTTCTTTTTCAATATTCATTTATATGGATACGTTATTCAGTGAGATGACTATTCCTCACAATTACATACGGGATATATATATATATATATATAAGATGTATTATATAGGTGAGACAATTACTCCTAACCTTGAGTTTATATGGATATGCTATTCACTGAGATGGCTATTCCTTACAACTATATACAGGAGATATATATATATATATATATATAAAGATGTATTATACAGGTGAAACGGTTATTCTTCAGCCTGAGCTATACATTATATGGTATATAATATGATATAAGGGTGAGATGATTATTCCTCACTATTGTATATGGAAAGGATATGCATATACTATGCTATAGGTAGGACGATTATTCTCCACCAAGATTGGTGATTGTTTGTTAATTGTAGGAAATATTGGGATCAAATATTTGGTGGTTGTTAGATGATTGGCTAACTCATTAGTAAAGCATTGAAATACTGTTTCTCCCTAGCATATAAAGAAATTGTAAAAGTTAATATTTGAAATTTTGAACATTATGATGTACATTTATTTTATCATTGAAAATCAATTGTCAAAAACTCTTGTGTGCCTTTACTTTCCTTCTGCTCACTTTGTTATTTATACTTTCACTGAGTCAATGGTAAACTCACTCCTCTTGATTTTTTTTTCCTTTTTTTCAGATGAGGCAATTGTTAAAGTGCTTTTTGATTAGCTATCTTTGGAAGGATGGAGTATATTGCAAATAGTTGGATAGTCTTATGAGATTTTGTGACATTGTGACTACTATGGTGGTGTTAAAATTAATATGTAATGTCAGGTGAATAGTCATGGTTTCATACAAAGCTTGTTTTCTCATTTGATTTTTCTTCTTGTGAGATATTTTGTGTAAGAGGTGTAATAAGTTAAAGGCTTGCTAGGCTAAGTGAAATTAAATTAGCTTAGCCTATATGCTAGACACAACTCATATTTTGGGTCGTGACATATGTCCTCGACAATTTTTTTTAATAAGTTAAAAATATTAATTCAGATAATTACAAATTTAAAAGTTTTAATTGTAAATAAGTATTTAAATATTAAGTGTAACTCTTAAATTATAATATAAATTTCTATTTATAATTATTTGAACTGATATTTATAATTTATTTTTTAAAAAATTTGTAGGAGAGCTAACTGTCATTAATTCAATCTTTTAGAATCTGTCATTCCCCATATATATAATTGAAATGAAATATATAACAATTATTAATTACTATGACCTTACAAAACATCCGGGGAAATAAGAGCCATTGATGAACTTTGGAATTTTTATATGATCAGATCCAAAACAAAACGACACAGATAAAAACTTGGATTATAGGATCCTTCTGTGTCATATGATTTCATTCAAACATTATCATCGAAACTTGGCGTGCACGTTCCTCTAAGCTCTGTCATATTTGGCTTCATTATAAGAAAGCAATAGTCAAATTGACTGGAATCTTTGCAAAAAGTCTTGGTCTGTTAATACTGTTTTTGTCGTCTTATATAGGCTTATCCTTTCTTCATCCTCCGATAGCACTTCATATTTGGCACTGTATATGTAAATTAGTCATAAATTTTACCAAACATGTATTAAATTGCTTCTATACTGAGCACATAAATCTTCGTCTTCTACGTTCCACATGTGGATAAATGACACCTCAGAAAGAGCCATTAACTAATTAAATGTGCTCATTATACGTGATAAAATTAAGGAAAAAATGACAATTATAGATCTTGAATTATTGACATTCTAATACCAGACCATGGTTCTTACTTAAAATTTAAAAATTGTGGGTAGTCAGTTGGAAAGTATACTTATGATTATTTATAATGTTAATGGGAAATTTACAAGAGTCAATTGTTAATCTCAATTTTTTTCTATCAATATATAGATAAACTACTTCAGAAATCAAGTAAATACACTTAGGATTATTTATGACATTCGTTGTGAATCACAAACCATTCGCTTTTTTTTGGCTGACAATATATAAATAAATTATTTGAGAAATCTACTAAATATACTTAAGATTATTTGTAATGCCAATTAGAAATTTACAAGAGTTAGTTGTGAATCTTAAATTAATCACTTGTAATTTTTTGCTATCGCTTGGGAAATCAGTGAAAGATAGTTGGAAATCTATGTAACATTAGTTGGAAATTTATTAAAGTCCACTGTAAATATCAAACCAATCAACAAGAGATAATTTATTGCCCATAAGCACCATAGTCTGTTATTGAAATTTCAATAAATAAGTGTTTGTAAATAATGTTCTTTTGAGGTACCGAATTGTCATTTCCTGAAAATTAATTTTACAATGTTGTGTGCGAACATTATCCCACGAACTTGTTTTCCGTTATGAGTTGAGTACATCATAACAATAAGAAACGAGAAATTGACTATAAATTTGCTGGCGAGTGCACCAAGCCTATAAATTATATGGAGGGGAACTAGGCCTTAGTATTGATAGAACAAACTCCAATCTTATCACTTGATGTCTTCCAACACTTCAATCCTGTCACTTGATCAGCATCTTGTGGCTAAAATGAATTTTTGATATTGTGTAATAAAATACTTTTATTGTTGTAACATTGGACAGTACCTTTGAAAGCTTAAATTAAAATATTTGGGAACAAAGTTAAATAATGATTATATATAGGAAAAATTAATCATTTAACACTTACAATTTTGGTTCAGTTAAAACTCAGCCCTAAATTCTATGGCTAGATACAGTTTCTATAGTTTCAACCATTTAAAATATTGGTTTCTGTAGTTTAGAAAATAAAATTATAAGGATTAAGGTTAATTAGTAAAGCTTAGGGACTATATAATATTTTAATTTGCCAAAATTATATTATAGGGACTGCACTTTTTGCTATATCAGGAAATTTTTAGGAAAAATATCATTCAAGAACCATTGAGGGTGTTTAATATCAATCAATGACCAAATGATTCAGAAATATCACAGCAAAACCAGGGAATTAATTTGAAAATACTATTAGATGGAAAGATTATAATACCACTGGCTTTTTTTAAAAAAAAAAATAATAAGTAGTCATTCTTGAATTAACAAATATCTATTCACATTTAAGCAGAAACCAACCGGTGAGATAAGAGCCATTGATGAACTTTGGAATTTTTATATGATCAGATCCAAAATAAAACGACACAGATAAAATCTTGGATTATAGGATCCTTCTGAGTCATATAATTTCATTCAAACATTATCATTGAAACTTGGCACGTTCCTGTACGCTCCATCTTTGGCTTCATTATAAGAAAGCAATACTGCAATTGTCTGGAAGCTCTGCAAAATGTCTTGGTCTATTAATACTGTTTGTGTCCTCTTATATGGGCTTATCCTTTCTTCATTCTCTTATTGCACTTCATATTTGGCACTATGTGTGTGTGTGTGTAAATTAGTTATCAACTTTATCAAACATATTGTATTAAACTGCTTCTAGGCTGATCATATAAATCTTTGTCTTCTTCGTTCCAAATGTGAATATGTGACACCTCAGAAAGAGCCATTAATTATTTAAAAATGCTCATTATCTCTGATGGCAATCAAAGGAAAATGACAATTATAGATCCTATAAGAACATTAATAACTATTATAGATAATGAATTATTGAAATCCAAAAACAGATTACTTACTTGCAAATAAAAAAATGTGAATAGTCAGTTAGAAAATATATTAAACATAATTGAGATTATTTGTAATGTCAATTGTGAATTTATAAAAATCAATTATGAATCTCAATTTTTTTTAATCAATATAGAGATAAACCACTTGGGCAATCAAGTAGATACATTAGGGATTATTTATATTGTTAGTCAAGAATTTACGGGAGAGTTAGTTATAAATCGCAAGCCAATCCTTTATTTTTATTTTTTGCTATCAATATATAGATAAATCACTTGAAAAATATATTAAGTATATTTAGGATTACTTGTAATACAATTAAAAATTTATGAAGGTCAATTATGAATTACAAACCAATCACTTGTGATTTTTTCTGTCACCTAGGAAAGAAACAAATGATAGTTGGGAATCATTGTAATGTTAGTTGGAAATATACTAAAGCTTGTTGTGAATCTCAAGCCAATTAATAAAATATAATTTATTGCAAATAAGGAAGTGGTTTGCTATTATTGGAATTTCAATAATTTAGGGTCTATAATTATCATTAATATTCTTATAAGGTATAATTGTCCTCTTCCCGGAAATCAATTATACAACGTCGTGTGCGAACATCATCCCAGTAATTTGTTTTCCGTAGGATGACTAGCTAATTATAACATGAATTGCAAAAGTTTTATATGATCTCGTCAGCCAATGTACCGATTTGACTATACAATTATCAAAGTTGACAGTGATGTAAACTCGAAATGTAAACTCCAATTATAAGAGTCTATCTCTATTAATAAATAATCATTAAAAATATATTATTAAATAATTAAAATATAAAATATGATCATAATTTAATTTAAATATATTTTAAATATAAATAATTGAAATTCAAACTCATCTCTATTGATAGATTATCACATTCGACATAAAAATTTCAAAATATAGCAACTTATTTTTGGTTTTTCTTGTTTTCTATTTTTTATTAATATTAGTTTTTCTTTTAATTTTGAGTTAAATTTTTGCTAAAACAGGTACTACCACTTTAATAAATCAAGTTGTACATAGTATATACTCAACTCACTCTATTCAATAAAAAATAGATGAGTTTAGCGAATTTAACTAAATTTACATTTAATCTGAATTTATGAAAGAGTTAACATAATTTTATAAGATTGCAACGTAAAAATAATAAATTCAAAAAGTCAACTCAAGAATTTGATAATAATGATAATTATAATAATAAACGCAAAAATCATAACATATTCTAGTATAGTTAATAATCTATTAACTTTTTTATTCAAAACTTAATGGACTTGATTTCATCATAACAATAAGAATCGATACATTGACTATAAATTATATGGAGGGGAAGTAGGCCTTAGTATTGATAGAACAAGCTCCAGTTGGTGAGCCTGAATTCCTCTTGATAAGGAAATATCCATTTTGTCCCCAATTTTCTCCCCACGAATTCTTCACAATCCAGTAATCTTTTACATCTTCCGAACCATATCCAACAATCAAAACCGCGTGATTTGTGTACGTTGAAACCCTCTCGCAATTTTCTCCATCAAAAATTCCCTGACATGATACAATTAAAGTAATTAAGAAAAAAATAAAATTGCATATTGATATATATATATATATATATTTTGCTTGGAAAGTTTTAAGGGAGAATCACATTCAGGAACCCAAACAAGAAAAATGACAGTGAGGGTTCAGAACAACAAAAGGTTCAGCAATGCACAATATAAGATTCAACGATTCGGTTGTGTATGCTGAACTTTCTATTATTCTGGGCTTCACTGTCAATTTTTTTCTCATCAGGACCCTGAATGTGACTCTCCCAAGTTTTGATACATGCCCTCTACCAACACTCCATTCATGTCACTTGAGTTAGCATCTGGTGACTAAAATGAATTTTGATATTCTGTAGTGGTAAAACATTTTTTAATTGTTTGAACATTATTGAACAGTATATAGAAAGCATAAATTATACGCATGAATAATTGGAGAAAAGGTTAAATAATGATTATATATAGGGAAAATTAATCATTTAATAATTAAAATTTTGGTTAAATTAAAACTCAGTCTGAATTTGACTTAGTACAATTCAGTCTTTATAATTTCAACCAATTTTATTGATATTTATATTTTAAAAAATAAAATTATAATAATTAAGATTAATTTGTAAAACTTAGGGACAATATAATATTTTAAATTGTTAAAATTATATATAGGGACTGAATTATTTTGCAATATCAGGAAAGTTTTTATACATATGATCTTTACCAACACTTCAACCATATCACTTGAGTTAGCTCGCGTGACTGAAATGAATTTTGATATTCTATATAAAAAAAAATCTTATTGTTATATCAATTTTCTGTACATTTCAAAGCTTAATTTATATGCATAATTCTCTGGGAAAAGAATTAAATATTAAATAATGATTATATGTATACACGAAAACCCCGGAAAATTATTTCAATAAAGTAGTTAAGTCGAATAATAAAAGACATTAAAGATAAAATGAGGATTGAGAGTCAGACATACATCCTGATATAATTGAAGATATGTTGCATCCAAAGACACAGTAATAGGCTGCTGAGAAGTGGCACATAAGAGAGCACCATCTGATTGAGCTACTTTTGCATAGTTACTAATTTTAACTACTTTGCCTCCATTTTCCTTAAGAAACACATGCAGAAACCTCAAATTAGACAAAGAGAAGATATCATTGCTGCTGTTAATGTTGTGTGTGTGTGTGTTTGAGAGAGAGAGAGAGAGAGGATTTAGAGGAAGCAAACTTTGTTGGATTTGCAGACACCATTTTTAGCTTCATAAGGGTAACTAACTTCTTCACTAATCCCACCGTTTCTGATAACCCATTGAAAGGCACTCTTGGTAGATCCACCTGAACAACCGTGGCTCACAGAATCACAATCTACAAGTTCTTGTTCAGAAAGGGAAATAAGCTCATTTGTCTTGATTGCATGTATCGATTCGATGGCTCCGACGGTTCCAAATGCCCAGCAACTTCCTGTGAACAACGAAACATTATTCTATTAATCCATTGATGTTCCAGAGAAAAAAAAAATGATACACTAATGATGATTCTATTTGTCAAAGGCCTAACACACCTTGGAAGCCGCTATAAAATATAGGCAGGCGTTAAATGACGGGCTTCGATAAGGAAGATATCCGTACTGTGTTAAGCTTTAATTAAAGTGCTTTGAACAAATAAAGGCAACTCACCACATTTCTTTTGGTCTTTAACCGCAGTCACAACGTTTTTTTGTCTCCAATCCACCGAAGCAGGTGGTGTACACGAGTCCTGCTGCACGTAGTCTGACCTCGCGGTGGTGTTCGGGGTGGTGGTGGTCGGCGTCAGTAGCTGACGTAAGTACACTCTCTTAAACTCCTCTGGACTCATATCAGCAAACTTGTTGAGTCCCAAACGATACCCAGATCTCTTAGCATTCGTCTCTGTAATAAGCTTCAGATTGTTTCGAAATGTCTGGTATCTATTTTCACCCTCTTCAGAGTTTGGGTAGATTTTTCCATGCTCCTTCATCCATTGTTGGAATTGTCCAAACTGTTCTTCTTTTGAAGAAAGAACAGAATCCTCTGGAGGGAACGGGAATCCTGAAGAGAGATATATTAGAATGGAAAACCAGACTAAGAAATGAAGGGACAACATTTTAGAAATGCAGAAAGCCATGCTTATTTGTAGTTTCAGACACTGAGAGATGAAACTTCAAATAAGCTTGCATGGAAGTGAGACCAACGATGGGGTTTATATAGTGCGATTCCTGTTACCTGTGAAGGAAAAAGACAATATAATTAGTGACCTTTATATTTTCAATTTGCCTTCTATTTTGTTGGGAATATAACAGCATATAACACGACATTTATATTTTCTCATTGACTGGCATTATGTATCACATTTTCTACGAATGTTCATTATTATATCATCCCTTTTTGTTTAACTCCAGCATTATAATATTTTTATATTTGATGCACTGGGATTTATTTATGAAAATTAAAATAATATCCTTTTAAGTAAATATCATAAAAAATATCAAGTAATTATGTCCAAAAAAATTTATTTATATCAATTATTTTTTGTGCCAAAATCTAATATATCAATCAATTTAAATACCTTTCCAATTGTCCATGGCGTATGCCTGGCCAACACGTCCCGTAATTGGTGCTTTATAGACCTTTTCAATACCCTTATACCGTTTTTAATACGTTTTGTTTGGATGCTAATTTATTTGTCTATAGTCGCATTGTGCCAGAGTGGCACTAGCACTCCTCTTGTAATAAAGAGGATGTGCGTTCGAATTTCCTTTCTTGTGGGAAAAAATGTAAATAAAGGTGAGTGAGAGTGGGTATTATTAGATCATTGTCCCTTATAAAAAAATTGTCTATAGTCTAAAAATCTTTTCTATGGTTAGATTGTCATGTGTGTAACGGAGAAGAATGACTGTGACGTTTTTAATCCTGGACTTTTAAAATTTAATATAACGTTAATTTCAAATGAATAATTAGGATAACAATAATATCAATCTTGAACTTTCAACTTATGAAAGAAAGTAATCGTTTAAGGCCCCTCAGCGTGGCTTCTATGTATATTTTTTTGTTTTAGAAAAAGTTTACATACAATAGAGTAAGTTAATAAACAAAAAGTTACTTGTATGGTATACAGACTAACCATGATTAATGTATTGGTGAAGTAGCATGAAATTCCTTATAAACTAAACTAAACGAAAGAAAACTTTGTCTTCTTCAACGTGAAACGCGCCACAATTGCTTAATGCTTACGGTGTGATTGAAATACTTCAATTCAACTTACAGACTTCCTCTGAAGACCCTTTTTTTTTTTTTGGCGATGGGTTCCAAGTTTCTAGTAAACTACGTCAATGCCACATTTTACTGTGTACATGCTCCCTCCTATTGAAAATTTGGAATTACCGCTCGGTGAAATTAATGAGAGTGTTATTGGAAAAAACAGCTATTATATATTTGCCTTATATTTAAAATTAAATAGGACTTTAAAACTTGGATGCAGCTGTCATGAACTAAAACTTGCTACTATCATATCTTTACCTTCGTTGGGCTCTTAGTGGGCTTAAAGGATCAATTTTAAGCACTACTTTTTTAAGCCCAATAGAAATTTCTGTCCAGGGCTTGCTGGAGAGCATCATCCTCTTTTGGAGACTCGACAAAGTAGTCAACGTAGCCCAATGGAAATTTATGTTTTTGCTCCCCAATCGACACTTCCTTCTCCACAAAATCCGTCCCTATTCGTTACTAAGTGGAGGAGTTTCCTCATGATGAGTCAAACTTAGGGTACATGATAGAAGAGATTTTAATGAAAATAAAAATAGATATGGAAGTGGAGATGGATATAAGGTTTAAAAATAAGTTTAGTATGCTTATAAAATCATAATATTATTTTTTTTAAAATGAGAATTTATAATATTGAAATACCAAAATACTCTTGCTCCAACAACAAACCCAGACTTAAACTATCCTCCACCATTGACAACCCCAAATCCCTAGTGGAAAAATGCAAGTCCAGATCTTCACAAAAGATCAGAGGGAGGTCACAGACAGATCTGCCCCTCACCCGTAGAATTGCATCCAAAAAGGAGATTTATCAAAATCAACCTCATTATAAACCATGTAATCATCCCAAAGTTGCAAATTTAACTGTAAACTTTGAAAAATTGTCCAAGGACGGCCCTTAAGAACTCTATTATAATTTTCCACCCTCTCCAAAAGAAAGACAAATGCATTCTTTTCCACATCATGAATCTCCACCTCCATATCATGTCCCCAGCCTTTATTGATAAGTTGACCACAATGCCTTTATTAACATTCTAAGGTTTGAAGAGTACTATACACTCTAAGGTTTAAAGACGATAACACAGTGGGTATTATAGTCAAAGGAGAAACACATGGTGAGGCAAAGATCCCTCAAATCTCACCGGGGAGAGGAAAATATCTTTATTTTTAAGATAATTTCACAAACCAGAAACAACAGATACTAACAAACAACTATTAGGAAACTCCACCAATTAATATCGCTCATTATGTGTGATTGAAATCAATTGTATTATATTTTTATTGCACACAAATGTCTTCTTATTAGAAATAATCATATTTGAGGTATGATTAAATTTTAAATTTGCGCACTTCTCACTGTGAAATTCAAATATTGGTTTAACACATTGCAAGAGACCAACCCCTTTATATTAAATACAACCCTGTTGATAATTCAATTAATTGTGTTATTTAAGCCAACGAGCATATACTTGCAATACACGATATGTGGTCGAGAGAAAACTTTAATCCCACTAATTTGTTCACTCGAACACTAACTTGGTGGAGTCAGTGGAGTCCACGTACAACGATTTTTTGTATAGTTGATAATTCATGACTTTTTTTTATTTATAATTTATAATGGAACTTGAGTTCATAACAACATGGACTTAATAGCTAGTGCTCTAGTTTAAATGGATGGCAAGTAAGCTTTAGTATTGATAGAGCAAAGCCCACTTGGTGAGTTTTTATTCCTCTCCATGAAGAAGTATCCGTTCCTTCCCCAATTTTCTCCCCATGAATTCTTCACAATCCAATAATCTTTCCCATCTTTTGAACCATATCCAACAATCAAAACTGCGTGATTTGTGTAACTTGAATTCCTCTTGCAGTCCCCTCCATCAAAAATTCCCTAACAAAAAATTAAATCGAAGTAATGAGGGAAAAAAATTCAAAATAAAGATTCATAATTGATTGTGAAAGATTATCACATTGTCATAACTTTTGGAGAGTACATATGAAAGCTTAAATTATACACAAATTTTCGGAGACTAAATTAAGGAAAGATTTTTTTTTAACCAAAATTAAGGAAAGATTAATTCAGTAAAATAATTAATTAGTTGAAAAATAAAACATTGAAGATTGATTGAAAGGACTATAAGAGAAGGCTTACATCATGATACAATTGAAGATATGTTGCATCTAAAGAGACGGTAATGGGCTGCTTAGCAGTGGCACATAATAGAGCATCGTCTGACTTGGTTACTTTTTCATATCTGTTAATTTTCACGACTCTGGTTTCATTTTGCTGAAGAAATACACATAGAAATTAACCTCAAATTAGACAGGAACAAACTATCATTGCATTGTTAGTGTGAGTGTGAGAGAGATAGAGAGAGGGGAAACAAACCACGTTGGATTTGCAAACACCATTTCGAGCTCTATAAGGATAATTGGCTTCTTCACTAATCCCACCAATTTTGATAACCCAGTCAAAGGCAGTTTTGGTAAATCCACCTGAACAGCCGAGGCTTGTGGAGTCACAATCTACGAGTTCTTGTTCGGAAAGAGAAATAAGTTTCCCTGTGCTTATTGCATGTATTGATTCAATGGCTCCAACGGTTCCAAATGCCCAGCAACTTCCTATGAACCATGAAATCACGTTGACCTATTAGTTCACTGATATTCCAGAGGGAAAAATAAAAATAAAAAATACAACAGATAAATGACACATTACTTCAATACTATGTTCGTGTCAAGTTTATACTCATCAAGCACAGAATTTCTATGAACATTAATTAAAGTGATTTGAACGAATTAATGCAACTTACCACATCTCTTTTGGTCTTTCACTCGAGTCACAACTCCTTTTTGTCTCCAATCCACCGAAGCAGGTGGTGCACAAGAGTCCTGCTTCACATAGTCCGACCTCGCGGTGGTGGCAGCAGTGGTGGTCGGCGTCGGCAGCTGACATAAGTACACTGTCTTAAACTCCTCACGACTCATATCAGCAAACTTGTTGAGTCCCAAACGATACCCAGGTCTCTTAGCATTTGTCTCTGTGATATACTTCAGATTGTTTCGAAATGTCTGGTATCTATTTTCACTCTCTTCAGAGTTTGGGTAGATTTTTCCATGCTCCTTCATCCATTGTTGGAATATTCCAAACTCTCCTTCTCCTTTTGAAGAAGGAAGAACGGATTCCTTGAAAGGGAATCCAGAAGTGAGACATGTTAGAATGGAACAGAGGATCAAGAAATGAAGGAACAACGTTCTAGAAATGTAGAAAGCCATGCTTGTTTATAGTTTCAGATATTGAGAGGTGAAACTTCAAATAAGCTTGCATGGAAGTGAGACCAGCGATGAGTATATATAGTGTGATTCCTGTTGCCTGTGAAGGTAAAAGACAAAAGCAAAAAACAAAGCAAAACGAAGGCATTCATATATGTGATATTTGATACTTTCCATAGAATTTAGGTTTCATGGGTATGATTCATATTTCACCATATGGCCAGGTGGGAACTTGAAATTTGCAATTTGAATGTGTGATTTTGTTCATAAAATAGAGATGCGTTTATTAGGTTCACATAGTCCTGCAGGGCTTGTATTGGAATTAGGAATTTAATTAAAGGTAAGACTTAGATATTTAACCTTTATGTACTTAATATACTTAATTTTATCCAATTAAATTAAGAAAAATAAACTTTAATATATTAATAATATTAATAACAAAAGTTTATCATAGAATAAATAATAAATAAAAGATTTATATGTCTTGATTTAATTGAAAACAAGCCCCCTTAATTAAATATATAAAGCTAAGTATATAAGTTTTTCTCTTTAATTAAATATTTAAAAGATTAAAGAGGTTAATTAAATAACTAAACACTTATTTAAAGACTTGGGAGAACACTTATAGGTTAAATAGTATATTTGACTCACATAATCCATCATTGAGAAGAAGAATACTCATGGAATTGGGCATAGTCTACATCTCATTATTGTGTTGTGTGTTGGCGGGGAAGAACGATCGTGTTATAAATAATACCAACATTTCAAAGTTTTTATTGGGTGACTATTCTATAAAGTATTTTTGCTTAAAAATTATTTATATACTACTCCCTTCACCTCATTTCATAAGATGTTTTCTGGATGATTTTGACAATGTTTCATAATATTTTTAAAAAATAATTATTCATTAATAAAATTTATTCCTTAATGAGGGAAGGGACCAGTGGGGTCCAAATGTCCTATAAACTTGTGTGTGTGTGATCCTTTTAAACAGTATATTTTAGTCCTTTATGTAAGAATTTATCCGTAGTGTCTAGTGCATTAATTAATTTTTTAATAAAAATACATATAATTATTGCTTATTTTTCCGGGTCAATGAAAATTAATAATCCAATCAAAGGATGTTGTTGAATTCTATCTTTCGTTAGGACTATAGGCTAATTTGAGAAATTATTGGATGGACCAGTGTACCATATTATTTATGGTTTATCCAATAAAATTGCACTAATTTAATTAAATAAAATATTATATATTATTATTTTTAATGACTTTATTTTTGTAATAGAATGTCTATGTAATTTCTTATATTTTCTCTCTACTTTATATTTTCTTGTATTTTAATCAAATAATTTTTTTATATTTTTTTATTTTTACTATTATTAATATCATAATCAATTTATGTTTAATGACATTTGTATGTCGTGGTTTTATTGAATGGATCATGGATGATGTGTTGTATTGGATCTATCTAAAAATTTCTCTAATTAGGTGGGTAGATATTAAGATAATTGGTTTTATTAATTTCTGTGAAATTCTGACCTTTTATCTTGTTTGATTTATGAATCAACATAAATGAAAAGAGGGATCCATAAGAAATAACTTGAAGTTAAATTTAAACTAAAAGTTGTTTCATATAATATAAATAGACTCAAAGGTAGTATAAATTAACAAATTAAACCAAAATAATTTTTTTAAATCAATATTGAAAATTAAAATATATATCACTTTAAAAGAAAAGAGAGATACAAACACTTTGGATATGGATATGCAGACGATTTGATATGAAAAAAAACCAAGGTAATATAGTGTGTTGGGTTGGATAGCATTAAAACAACAACAACAACAATAACAAGCCTTTATCCCATTAGGTGGAGTCGGCTACATGGATTGCAAGACGCCATTGTGCTCTATCATTTATCAAGCTTTTAGGAGGTTGTATAGCATTAAAGTTGTAGAAAAATTCTTCAACCCTCTAGGTAAATAGACCAAAGTAGACTTGAAAAAAAAAACAAAAAACAAAAGAAACTTTTGAATAGGGTACACACATGATGGGATAAAATCAAGGTAGTCCTATTGCGCATCCTATCCTGAAAAGGATACAAGATCGAATTTTTTTTCCATCTCCCGTATTTTCTTGAAAATTATCTCATCTCATCGACAGAATTGGGATGGGATTGGAAAATCCCAGCAGAGAAAACCAAGAGTAGAAAAGAGAGTTGGAAATGTAAGAATTAAGCAACTACACATATGACGATCACATATACATTTTCAAATTCTGATAATCACAAACACTATTTTCCATTTGAAATAACACTAAAGTGGTAATAAAACTAATACAACCAATATGTTTAATAAAAAAACCAATACAACCAATAAAGCATAAGAGACCAAAAATATAATTGAAGTCTACACAATATTTATCAAATTATATAATTTCTCAAGTCTAAAATAATACAAGTAAACAACTAAAAGTCATAAGTAGTACACAACTTAAATTCAATTATTGAGTTACAAAAACCACAACCACATATGCAAAACCTCTCCCTTTCCTTATATCCTTTTCCCTTCACTTCCCTAAATATACCACTGACATCACTACATTAAGTGAATATGTTTTAGCCATAGATTTGATGAATGGTTATGATTATAAGGGGAGTGGATGGAAAAGGATGATAGGGAAATGGAGATGTTCTGCCCCTCACAATCTTTAAGTAAAGAATACAATGAACCCGTGTCCCATCCCGTTTAGTTTTGTTCCAATTTTTTTGTCTGGAGTCGGTTAGTCCAGTCTCGACATGATCGGACAGAGATGGGCCAATGGGGATGAGAAACAGATACACAAACACCTTACACCCATATTGATATGAAGAAAAACCAAGGTGATATAGTGGGTTGGGTTGGATAGCATTAAAAATATAGAAAAATTCTTCAATCTTCCAAGTAAATAGACCACAAAGTAGACTTGAAGAAAAAAACAAAGAAACTTTTGAGAACATTCCAGAGGCAACCCTGCTTAACCCAACAAATGAGCTACAAGTAAATAGAACCCACAATTACTTTCGAGTTGACAAGCCAAGTCAAACAAGTTCGGCTTTCTGGGTTCATTAATTCGAGTTGAGTGAGTTTCTTTATAAGGAACATGTGTGTCCAAAAACACCACACAAAACCACGAACTGATGATCACTGAGTCAACCGAGTTCACATCCATGGGTTCAGGCTAGCTTATACATAGACTTGCATGCTTCACTATAACTCAAAACTAAGACACAACTCGATTGGAATCGCTTAATGAATCCAAAATCTTCGCGCGAGTTGGACGAGTTGCATTATGAGGACATGGCAAGAAATTAAAAACATGATCAAAGTTGATGGATGCATATATTTCCAAAAAATCCAACTTAAAAATGTTCAAACCCACGCTTGATGGATGCATTTAATTCCACAAAATCCACTTAAGAGATTTCGAGCCCGAGCATGTGATTGATCGAAGCCAATGCCATTAATGCTTGCGTGCGCTTATAATTATTGCTTCCTCTGATTCGCATGTGAGGTATATTGCAAAAATAAAAGACGACCGGTCAAAATATCAAATGATTTTCCATTTTTATTCCTATAATTTTAATAGCTTTCTTGTAATTTGAGCAAGGCATAATGGGGTTTCCCTTAATTAATAAGGGTATAACTAGAATATTTGGTTGATTATGAAAGAATAAAGCAACCCAACAACTTTTCTTAATTTGTGTAAAAAAGATGTTTGAGCCATGCCTTATACTTCTTCTATTAAAAAATATAAGATATTTTTAACTGAATCTAACCCTACAGTAAAATAGTTAATTATCCTCAAACTAATATCATCTTTTCATATTTATCTTTATTTAATATGATATTTTATTTTAAAATAAATTAAAGTAGTTCATATACTAAGGGCACTTTTAAAAAAAGCACATTAATTATACATTGAAATATTAAAAATATCTTATATTTTTAATATTCAACCCCTTAAGCATTATATTTTGAATAAAGGGAAAATATATAAATGATCAGAGGAAATATATGAAAAGTGGGAAATTGAGTTACTTTATGAGAAAAAATGCGCCACGATAAACTCCACTTAAAATTTGGTCAAAAAATAATCTCCACTTAAAAGTTGGTCAAAAGAATAAACTCCACTTAAAAAATTTTGAAACCGCACATGTTTCTCTAATTTTTAATATTATTTAGAAAAATAATAATGAAATTTAAAATGAATTTAAAATGTTTTAATAATAAAATATCGTCAGTAGAGTACTTGATCTAACAATTCGATTGTTTAGTTTACCGCGTTCACTAAATTTAAGCAAGGCACAACTTGGAACAAAGACTAAAGTGAAATGAAATCTAGCTTCAACGAGAATTTAAATCTAAACAATGGTTATTGTTAGTTGTGATTCTAGACTTTAAGTTGTTACTTGGATTATTAGAATTAACCTCAACTGCTTCTTAGTATCTAATTAACTTCTCTCCTTAATTGCAATCAAAGTTATGATTGCTAGTTTAGGACTCTTAATTACCACACGTTGTCTTTTGAACCACTCATTAGCAGCATTCCAATTACGTTAATTCTTAATTTCTTGAGTGAGAACTTAATTAAACTAGGTTAAGAGCAAGCCTAATGTAGTCATAATGGACCATCAGTATCTACATTTCTATACCACAAGCAAATTAATCTATCCGTTGACCAATTACTTAATGCTACGCGATTCAATTGGAGGTTATAGGCTCCTTTGCAAAACCAAAATCAGTCTCAGTCATTCGTATATCTTAGAACAAATACAGCTTACAATTGAATCAACAACCATAACATTAAAGCAACCAATTATTTTCATGAAAAAAAAATGCAATCAATTAATGGTAGAAAATATCGTCCACTAATCTATAAGGGCTTGCATGCGCGTGAATATTAAGCTATCTAGTGACCAAAATATTGAATCTTACATGATTCAATTGGATGTCTAGTCTAAATTTGTCATGCCCTAGAATAAAGTGTGACTGGCACAGTATATGCATAAAAACTTACATCCCTTAGGCATTAATACCAACTCCTAATTTTAATCATAACACATTCATTGAATCGTATGGGATTCTTTTATATTTTTCATAACAAAAGTCAAAAAAATTTTGTGGGAAATTCAACAGAACCTCCCCTGTAATATAGGATCTCCCAAGAATTTTATAGCAATACTTTTAACACAAACAACAATAAGGACCTCTGCTCCTATCAATAGATAGACAAATAGTATTTAAATCAAGATGAGAATTTTAATTATAGTTTATGTGGAGCACCTAAAATATGATTTATAAAATACAATATATAAATTTAAGTCTTACATCAAGAGAGAGATTAACCAAAATAACCCTCCAACTTCAACTTTGCATTAAACCCCTCAATGAACCTTTGGAGGTGCAAGACTGGATGCACTAACTGAGATAAAAAATACTATTTTTTTAATGAATAACATCCCAATCAATCAAAAAAAATTAGGATAATAACAAATAATATAATATTGGAAATATGTAACTACTTTAAAGAAGTAATTTACTATGATGTAAACACCATATTCATCATTATTTATTTTCAATTTACACAACTATAAATTTAATATTTTCATTTAACCCATAAATCATTAGACAAAAGTAAAGATTTTTGGCAACCTTGACAATAAAAAAATATATAATGAAATTTTATGTAACAAATAAATTAAATAAAATCATGCTTTGTTGGGATTTTACTAGATCAAATAACAAACATAGATATAAAGTCCATGAGGGTAAGTAATTAATTAGACCAACTTGAAGCTATGAAGACAAACGTGACAACCAAACACAGTATAAGCTACAAAAATAAATGTGAACATATAATAGTCTACAAGAATAAATAACCAATGAGTCTATTAGGGCTAGTATGTATGCAATAGAAGAAAATTAAGCTATCTAACTATCACATCCTAAAAATTGGGTGTGGTTAGTGGAGGGTTTTCATAGAAACTTGTATGCCTTAAGCCTTAACTTGAGAAATTTTTAATTGTAAATCATAGATGTATTTGACATAAGATTGGATGTTATCAATATATATATATATATATATATCAAACAAAGAAATGTTTTAATACTTTTGTAGAAATTTTTGCAAAGCCTTCTTAGCAAATAAGACCTCACAAAACTTTTCAATAGAATTTCCAACACAACAACCATAAGGAGCTCTGCTCCTAATAGTTGGCAGGTGAATAATAATTAATCAATATGAGGATCATAACTATAGTCTATACGGAGCACCTAATCATTTTTCAAAAAATGAAATACATAAACTTTATAATTACATATAAAGAAGATAATAATTTTTCAATAAATTTCCATCCAGCACAACAGGAAGTAAAATGTCGGCTCATGGACTTGAGACCAACAACAACTTTCCAGTGAATAACATCCCAATTTGCAGTTATAGGAATTAATGAAAAGATCATTAATGAATCAATTATAAACTTAATAGAATAATCAATTGAAATAATATAAAAACATATCTCATAAATCAAAAGTCATGTAAATATATAAACAACAAACTTTATAAATTTTAAAAAAATGATTGAGCCAATTATAAAAATCCATATAAAGTAGAAAAGAATTGTTTGCTTTAAAAAAATTGAAATTTTAAGAAAAATAAATTTCAAAACTCATTCTTTAGTATGACTTTATCAAATGATTAGCAAGCGTGGACGCGAAGTCTACAAAAATGAGTAACCAACAAATGTAAACACACAATCCATAAGAGTAAGTAACTAACAGGCACAGCTCAAAGCTACAAAAACAAGCGCAAGCACAAAGCCCACGAAATAAAGCATACGCACAAGACCTACAAAAATAAATGTGAATACTATGCTCACGAATAACCATCCCTTCATTCCACATGCGTTGACCATCACACGGGGCTAACAACTCCTAAACACCCTGCTAGTTAGGTGTACCATAGCGCGTCAAGGGCTAACGGAACTACCGTTAGCAACCAGCATTCTGATTCAATCCCACATTTCAAATCAAACATGTGTGAATATAACACCAATATGATTTCTCTTACATATGGATCAAACATAACAATTGCTTTCAGATATTCATTTGAACAAAATAATCCCAAATATTTTTATAAAATTCATTTATGTAGAAAACATTTCCTGATTCAATCATTGATGATAGAATTAAAATCATAAACAATTAAGATTAAATAAAAAATTATTTAACTCCGGTGACAACATTACTCTTTCTCCAATCCATGGAAGCAGGTGCCCCACACGAGTCCTTCTGGTGTGCATAATCCGTCCTCGTTGTTGTGGTGGTGTTGGCGGTGGCAGCAGGGGTAATGGTGGTCGGAATGTTGAGCTCAGGCAGGTACACACTCTTGAACTCCTCGGGACTCATATCAGCAAACATGTTGAGGCCCGAGTAATAACCAGATGACGACTTTGATCTCTTAGCATTCATCCCTGTGATATAACTGAGATTCCTTTGGAATATCTGGTATCTAGTTTTGCTCTCTTCAGAGTTAGGGTAGATTCTTCCAAACTCCTTCATCCATTGTTGGAATATTCCAAAATCTTTTTCTACCTTCGAAGGAAAAACAAATTCCTTAGTAGAGCGTGCTGAAGAGAGACTTATGAGAATGGAACGCCAGATGAGGGAACGAAGGAAGAACCTCCCAGTGTCGAAAACCATGATTATTTGCTCGTTTCAGATACTGAGATTTGAAACTTGGAATAAGCTTGCAAGGAAGTGCAATGAGCCATAAGGTATATATAGTATTATTCCCATTGACCTGTGTTATAAATTCACGTTTTCCGGCTACTCCATTGATTAATGTGGTCGGTGTGATTAATGTTCGCAATGTGGAATGTTCTTCATTTTCTGTTTGGTCGGAGTTCATTAATATGCCATTCCTTCTGGTTTATTTCGACGACCTGAAAATAATGTTACAATTGATGCAATATACGAAAATGTCTGTGTGTGTTTGTGTATCATAATTTCATTGGTTTTTTTTAAAAAAAAAAATTGATCTCAGAACATGGTGATAAGTAATTGAACGAAAACGAAGCCATACCGCATAGAATTAAGTTCAAGCTAAATTTTCAACCATATTTTTTTATATAAATACTTTTAGCTTTATTTTCTTTTGGATCGAAATCTAATGTATAAATTCACTCTTAAGCATCTTGCATTTATTAATGGCATGTTTAACGTTTCACATGATCCAAGAGAACATGTTCCACACATTTGTAATTGGCGCTATGTGTAGCCTTTTAATGTTCCATACCGATACCGTATACGTCAAGTATGACACAGTACAAGGAGAGGTATATATATTTTGACTTAGATAATGAACATAAAGAGTGTTAAAAGTACTGAAAATGAGTTGAGTAGTAGTTTAAGCATTATTGATCCAATTGGGATTAAACTCTGACCAAACTACCTACCAATCAAAATTAAAATAATTTAATTTAATTTAAATATAAAGAATATTTGTATTGATATGTGATTTCTAGCACTAATCTGCCAATTCACAAACTGTAATGTCATTTTGGTATGGTAATGCATTAAAATTACAGCATATGTGTATATAGTTATAATTTTTTGAAAATTTCAAAAGTGATAGACCAAATTTCAACACAATTATATGATTAGTTTAACAAAACTTTCATTCCCAAAAACTATGAATGTATTATTATTTTTGAAATATCAAAACGACATTATTTTAGGCTTAGAAATAGGGGGGAAAATTATAACGTGCACCTCATTTGACCCACACAACCCACCAAATTAGCAAGATTGTCCTAGATTAACTGGACTAAAACCGGGTTGGATTGATCGATAGGCTAGTCCAATCATTGACCGGTCCATCAAGTTACCGGCCTCACTGACTGAGTTGACATTTGTATTTAATACCATGAAGAGTTCAAAGAGATTGAGGGAGGGAGAGAGAGAAGGACAAAAAAAAAAAAAAGAAAAACTAAGGGCTTGTTTGGAAATCTGTTCTGGAAACAGTTTTCTATTCTCCAGAACAAAAGAACAAAAAAATGCATTTGGTAACATGTTTTTAAAAAGTGTTTTGGAGAATAAAAAAAAATATTGTTCTTAAGAACAGAAAAATAAAAACAACTTTTAAGTGTTTTGTAATTATTGTTCTGGAGAACAAGAGAGAATGAGAAAAACACCTATTTTCATTATTTTTTGTTCTCAGAACATGTTCTATAGAACATCAATTTTCAGAATAATAAAATAAAAATAGTTTCAAACAATCCCTAAAACAGGAGACACGTATCTAATATGACCTGTGTACCCATCATCTTATTCTACGTTGGTTTTTTCTTAAAAATTACACTCTTCTTCATTTTTCGAATGGTTGAAATTTTGAGGCATTTGCAATTGAACAGTAATGAAAAATAGTTATTAACAGAAAAAAAAAAGATTACGCACACATTTATATGTAGACGGTAATTTTATTTGACAGTGGATATTTTATGAACATCTTTAGAGTTAGAAAAATTTGCGTCATTTCTTTTTTGAATTTGAGTAAACTTATGTTGATGTGATTCCAAGGTTAAAATTACATAAATATTTTTAGAAGTGCATGTACTTTTTTAATTATCAATTTTTGAGTTTCGTTAACAAATTATAATATATTAAAGATTCTAGTTTTAAAAATATCATCTCAAAATTAGAAGCTGGTGATAGCTGACTTTTTTCTTTTTACCTGAAGTTACAGCTGATTTAGAAAAAAGAAGAAGGTATAATTGGCCGAAAGTTGAACCACTATAAACGCATTATACATTTATAAAAGAAGTTTAATTAATGTTGCCATGTTCCTATTCCGTGTCACAAACGATATCACGTATAACTCAACGAGTTATGCATTCCTATGTGGTGTGTTATCGAACTTTGATATATTAAAATGCCATTCACCTAAAGGGAACATTGACTTGACTCACTTATTAATCCCCAGCCTTCAACCACAAAAGAAACCCTAAAAGTCATCCTTTGGTAGCTAAGCATTCCTATGTGGTATGTTATCCTGTGCACCTTTTGTAACAAAACCCTAAGGCTTGGTTTGGATGAAAATAAAAATGTTTAGAAAAGGGACAAATCTAGTTAAAATGAATCGAATATTAAACATGTTTAGATTTCAGTGAAGGCAACAACTATAACCAGACTCATTAGTCTCGCAAGTGCATGAAATAAATATCCCTAAGTATTCTAAGTGTCAAACCTAGAGAAAAGCAGTGATCTTTATTATTTTAAAAAGGATTTAATTGATTTAAGAGAACCAAACAATTAACCAACCAAAAAAAGAGAAAATGATTAAGAGAAATAAACAGCAAAACATCTGAGAAAATCCAATTAATTAAATGCTAAGGATTAGGATTCACTTACTAAGATGCCTTACTCTATCCAATTTCTTATTCACATTCAATTATAGTGATGATCATTACTAGAGTACTCTAGTTACTTCTCAATATATTAAGCCTATCACACTCCAAAAATAAGGTGTGACAGGCATAAGATATGTGTATAAAACTCATATCCTATAAACCTTAATTTAAGAAACTTCTAATTTAATACTTTGAACTCATTAATAATAAAATTAGAAATTCTTACCTTATTTTTTGCCACATAAAAATAATCATATACTCTTTTAAAAATTCTATAGAACCTTGTAAAAATTTCTACAATAACAAATTTATAACAATTCAGCAACAAGGAGCTCCGCTTAACAACAAACAATCAATGTATGCAATAGGTCAAGATTCTATCTATAATCAATAAAAAGCACATGAAGTAGATTATAAAAGAATACTTGAGCTCACATTTAGATCAAGTTGATATTTGTCCAAAGAAATTTTTCTACTTCAGCTCAACTATAAAGCTCCTAATAATCAACAAATGATACAAGTTTAGCTATTTTTTAAAGTTAAAATTTTTTTTCAATGGATAGTATCCCAAAATAAAATTAAAAGTGATAAAAGAAAGAAACATAAATGGAATAAGCATGAATTTAACTAAAATAATCATTTAAAAAAGCAGTAATGTATAACTCAAACCAAATATTTTCATTTAAGCATTTAATCCAAAAACATTCTCGTATGATCACAACACAACGATTAAATTTCACTTTCTAAACTACCAAGCTCATTAAGAAATGCAACTCTCTTGTGGCAAAGAAATCCATTCGTGAAAATCAACATGTCTAATAAGATTCGTTTAAAAAAATTAATTTCATATCCTTTAGCAAGACTTTATCAGAACAGATAACAAGTGTGAATGCACAATTCACAAGGGTAAGTAATAAGTGAAGTGCAACTGGAAGCCATGAAACAAGTGCAAGTACAATGTTCACGGATATCTATCCCTCTACCTCCACATGTGTTAGTTTGCACATGGGGCTAGCACCTTTCACAAACATCCTACTAGCTAAGCGCGTCATAGTGCTAAGGGTTAATGAAATTGTCATTAGCAACTAACATTTTAATTTGGTCTCACACTTTAAATCAAGCATGCATGAATCATAATAATAAATCATTCCTCAAACTGTAAAATCAAATATTGCCAATGTATTAAATAATGTAGATATCTAATCATAAAATTATTCTAACTCTTCTTATAAAACTTTATACAATAGAAACATTTTTATTCACGATAGTTGATAACAAAATTTAAAATATAATGATATAAATGATCATGAATGTACTTAACACATTATTATGAAGAAAATAAATTTATTAATAAGTCATTTGGGATGCTATTCATTTATATGAGATACTCCCATATATATAATATACTCCTAATAAGCCACTCCTTAATTCCCTAATGGCTATTGAAACACTATTGTCATCTTCACATACACTTTAACTTAGTATAAATCTAAATTATTTGAATTACTTGAGGCTAATATTCAACAACTAACATAAAACAATCCAATTTATTCTTGAAATTACCAACCAAATAATTTTTTTTCCCAAATTCTCTTATTCAGTCCCCAACAGCCACAATAGTGACAATTAAGCTCATGTTTTCCAACTCCTTTCAAATATAGAAGACTAAATTTTTCCTCAGTTTTAACTCTTACCCATAGTTCCTTGAAGTTATAAAGAGACAACTTCACCTCCTTGTTATACCATGTCATTCCAATATATTTACACTAAAATTTTTCTATCAAACCTTTATCAAACATCTTATGTGCATTTAAAGTTTAAATCATAGAGCAACATAGTAATTCATAAACTATACCAATCATACACCTCCATCCATCAACATAATCCTTCAAAGTATCTTCAACCAATTTCTTAACATTTTTCTTAAAATTCAAGCAAAACAGAATTCTTATCTTCATCTTCCTTATCTTGTCATAACCAAATAACTATAGGGAGATACCTCCATCAAAATAAATCTCTTAATCTAATATTTTCAAGCAACTAACATGCTAAATGCTTTCTTTTCTCACAACCAAAAGTAACCACAAAGGGAAAGAAAGGAATTTGGGAATACCTCTGTAATAACCATGACTAAATTTAAAATAAATAAATAATTATATAGGTTAACTTGCTTAAAGTGTGTTTATATTAGTTTTTGGGATAAATGTAACAAGTTAGAGACTTGGTCTAGTGGCAATTGAGCAAGTCTTCATACATTAGGTCCCTAGTTCGAATCCAGAAGAGACTAGAAAAAGAGTTAATTTTTTCTTTTTCTGGCTATGCGAATTTACCGAACTGCCCTTAAACCCATTAGATTTTTTTTAACTCCTTCTTCCTTCTTTCTCGATTATTCTAGAGTAGAGGGAGAGTTGAGAGATTAGACTAAATCATTGCTCTGTCACCGTCAATCTCTGCCTTCTCTCATCTCAACCACTGGTCGTGCCACTATTTATGTGAGTCAATCATCGCCGGTGTGAGAAATTATCATCGGTTTATCCACAGCTGGCAGGAGTTGAAGCTTGTTTTCTTGCTATTAAACATCGGCCGAAACCTCTTCATTCTTCCCTACTTCTAGCTCACCATATACCACTGTGTGAGTCTGTTAATGGGAAGGGAAGTACGTAAGATTTAGGGTTCTCGTTGGAGGTCTGTTACTACAATCTATTTCCCCTGTTCAGCGTTCATGAATTTTCTTTTCTTCCCTTCCATCTGCCGCTGTCCAGCATAACTAAGCTGAGAAAGAGATCTGGGAAGCACCATTGTTCACGTGGGTTGCCGTAGACGCTGCTGTTCATCCACCTTTATTGCTGATTCAAACCTTTTTATTCACTATTCATCATCGTCCTCCTTCCTTTGTCCGTGCGTGTGCGCTCCATATTGCTGCCATGATCAAAGAAAAAAAAAATCTGGACTGAAATCGAAAGAGACAAGCTTGGATATATTGTTGGTACCTATGAGATGTCATTGAAGGGCTTGTATGAGGAAATAAAATTTGACTTCTAAATATTGATAGGAATTATTAGTTTAGAAATTCTCTTGTAGCTTTGTAAAGGAATTTAATTATGGGCTTGCACACAATCATGTGTATGTTTAGAGTTTGTTTGATTTTTGGTGAATGGTTAAAGGCTTAAAATTGAAGAGGTAGAAGTAATGCACCTAAGGTAAGTGTTGCAAAGATTGGGAGAAAACTCCTATTCCAAAGAAATAGTATGGCATAGTTAAAGTTTTATGAAGAAAGTAAGAGAAATGAGTGATAATGCTTGAATTAACTTTAAATCATAAATTTGGTTTTGAAATTTTAATGGTGGTTAGTGAAGGGTATGTTATAAATTAAAAAGTTATTAAAATTGTATATATTTATATTTTATAAGGTGTGTGGAAGAACAAGACCCTGAAAAGACTTAAAAGAAGAATACTTTCGGGAATTTAGAACTTCAACAAGTAAGTGAATAGCATTCCTTATGAGTATTCATTGAAAATCTTTTATTAAAATATTTCATTTTTATGAGTTATGTTAGTTTTAGAAATTTTGAAATAATAATAAAGAATAGTCATATTATGATTCATGCATTTTCTCAAGAAATATATTTTTAATATTGATAAAGTCACCTTTGCCTATTGAATTTCAAAATTTCTTGATTACATGATTAGCGCAAGTTGTACATCCGTTATGGTGTATCGATTTGACAAGTTTCATATATTTGAATTAATTCATGTAAGTTTGATCTTGAGAATGAAAATTTGACTTCACAAATAATTATTTCTCTTGCATGTTTGAAATGGGATTTTTAAGAGAACTCTATACAGAACACTGCTACTAACGGCAGTTCCGTTAGTTCGTAATGCGCTGTGGTTAAACACTAGCTAGTTTGTTTCGTGAGTTTTATTCTCACGTTTGGTATTCGTGGGCTTCATACCCGTGTTTGATTCCGTGGCCTAAGCCGTATTTGTCACTTACCCTCGTGGACTGTGTGTCCACGTTTGTTTCGTAACTACGGCTATGTTCGGTTACTTATCCTCATGGACTAGTGTGTTCACATTTGTTTTCATGACATAAGCCGCATTTGGTTATTTACCCTCGTGAACTGAGTGTCCATATTTGCGACCTGTTCTGTTGAGTTCTCAAATTTTTAAATGTTGATTATTATGTGTTTTCAAAATTTACTTGATTTTAACTAGTAATTTGTATCACTTTGAGTTATATGAGAGCAGATCGTTTTCTTTAAGCATGATATCATAAATTGTTTTCAATTTATTCTTATTTTACAAATATGATTATGACTTACATGCTTATAAATTTTGGTGGAATTACTTTCAATTTTCTTGACACCATTATTAGAGATTGTCAATTTAAATTTTAAAAATTTTATCATGGGAATGCTATTCACTGGAAGAAAAACATTATTTGGCCTCAGATTGGTTAGCTGACGCCGATTCCACAGACCTCGAAAAGGGCAACTAGCTACAGTGGGTGGATCTTTTTGATTGGTACTGTTGCTTTAATTTAAATATATGATATGTATATCTTTTTGATTTGAAAAGAAAGAGTAGATGCTCCACATAGGTTGATGAATCTTATTTTTGGTCTGTATATTGTTTGCTGGCTGGAAGGAGCTATGCTCCTGATTTATGTTGTTATTTGTAAAAAATTTTGTTGTAGAATTTTCGGAAGATCCTAGTTACAGGGGAAGTTCTGCCAAAATTTCTACAAAAACGTCGACACTTTCTTATAATAATGAATTTAAAGAAGTTATTTTAATTCTCATGTGATTCGATTGAATTTTGTTCTTTTCTTGAAAATGGAATAAATATTCACTTAGAGGCTTACGGGAATATGAGAGTGGTTCACACCTGTGTCAGTCACCCTCTATTTTTGGGGCGTGACAACCTCACACTAAACAAACCAGAGAGAAGCGAGAGAGTTGCTGAACCAAAAAACAACTATCATAGCAATGATAAGGAGGTTCAGTTCTCCATTTGTAGAGCAGGAGCAAATTGACGCCGATGAGAACAAGAAGGATCGAAGCATATACCCATATAGATTGGCGTCGATAGAAAGGGGGAGAGGGAAAAGTGACTGACGGTATACACAAGGAAGAGGGGAAACTCATGAATTAGGCTTCTAATAGGTGCCGGCTCAACTGCTCATGCATCTACCAGCAATGAGCAAATAGAATCAAGGGATAGGAAAATATGGATGCACCCACATAGCAACATGGACGAAGGAGGAAGAAGAAGACTCTAGCGCACGCATGGTCACCGACGATGGATGGAAAGAAAGGAAGAGGGATAATAGAGATGGGAGAATGAATAAGGTTGAAGTTCTCTCTCTCTCTCTCTCTCGGGATCATGGAATGGGATTTAAGAATGAGGAAGGAGAGAAGAAGAATCCCGATACATATTAGATTTCAATCTCCTTTCCAAAACCTGATGATGAAAGACTGTGAGCAAACTTCCATTGGACCATCAATAACTCTTAATAATTTATCCCAAAATTTAGAAAAGTACCTTTGAAATACCTCACAATAAATTTTAATTCTTACTAAAATTCCTAGGCTATTACAAGGCTGTATCTAACTAGTGTTGAACTAGCTCTCGCTTAACCCAAAAGCATCTAATTAGACCATGAGGATATGATTTAAGTCATCACAAAATCTCTAAGTTATTTCTAATTCAATCATTTGTATTTATCTCCCTAATTAGTTCATTTATTATGCTCACAAGCAAATCTCATAATGGCCAGTTATATAATCAAAAATGTAGAATATAATAAAGGAGATAAATATGGTTGGAACTAATAACTTTCATAAATCATAAAAGTACAAGTTTAGATGGAGTTTTTTAAAGTTCATCCCAATCAGGCTACTCTCTATCCTAATTGAAGACTTAGAAACAGCTAATCATAGTAAAAAAAAAATTCCCAAATCTCATAACATCAGAGAAAATAGAAGAGAAAGGGAGAGAAAAGTTCAACTTCCAGATTGATCAATTCCGTAAGTGTACAGGATTGATGTAGTAATAATTTTGTATTTTAAAAATAGCTTTTTAATATAACTTATCTTTTCTTAACATTCTAGGAAACTCCAACAAAAGATTTACATATATTTAGAAAAAAGTTAATGCGACTTTCTTTGATGCACTTGCCCCGTGATGTTTCTGATTCAGAAATCAAACAAGAAAGCTTGTTCATAATTTATTCACCACAGCTAGTAAAACATGATAAATGTGGCGCGAACCCAGCTAATGCATAAACCTAACAAGGACGCTCAATCAAGAAACCAACATTCGTTTATAATTACTTTCTATAAATTATTGGAGCAGCTCAATTTAAGTTAAAGTAAAGTTATTAAAAATTAGACTAATCATTGAATTAATTGAGACAATAATTAATGGCCAGTGGTATAATCGCAATTGAATTGGGGTCAACACTGTAATATGATTAAAATAGTACAATTAAATTAAAATATATAAAAATATTCAAATATAAATCAAGCTCAAAATGATGTTTTTTAAAGCTCAGCAAGGGAAGGAAAAAGTATAAATCAACCAACCAAGTCGACCTATTCAGCCAAAACTCTTAGCTGGATCGGCCATGGGATTTTAATGCTATGGTTAAACTTTGAAAATAAGCAATTAGCCAGGCTTTAGAATCAAATATTTAATTTATAGAACGAACACTTCACTCATCATTACATTGCTTATACTGATTGATACACTTGTGATATGACAATTTAGTAATATTAAATAATACAACATATAAAATGATTTGCTATAATTAATAATATAATTTATGACATTTTATTTAAACTTTATGATAGATTTTGGTTCAAAGTAACCCACATACAAGAAAATTGACAATAGAAGTGGTAGCTTTATATGATTGGGTAGGAGGCTGCAGTGTTGATAGAGCAAACTCCATTTGGTAAATCTGTGTTCCTATGGATTAAGATGTATCCTTTCATTCCCCAACCTTCTCCCCATGAGTTCTTCGCAATCCAATAATCCTTTCCATCTTCCGAACCATATCCAACAATCAAGACTGCATGATTCAAACGGTTTGAATCCCTTGGGCAATCCTCACCTTCATAAATTCCCTAAAAATAAAAAAGTAAAAATAATTAGAGAGAAATTTCAATTGAATATTGATACTTGGTCCTCAAAATTTATTATTGTCACACTTAATTATCCCTGTCGTTGCATATGAATGTTGAAACTATATACTTCAATTCTAGAAAGCTAAATTAAAGATATGTTGTGTGTGTGTGTGTGTGTGTGTGTGTGTGTGTAAACACCCCAAAATATTAATTCACGAGAACAATAAGTAGAAGAAAAACATTGCAGATTGAATGAGGACTGAGAATACTTACACCGTTATAAAGCTGAATATTTGTTGCATCTAAAGCCACAGCAATAGGCTGCTGAGCAGTAGCACACATGAGAGCATCATCAGATGGTGTTACACGTTGATAACTACTAATTTTCACGGCACTATTCCCATTCTGCTTAAAAAAATAAAAAAACCGAGGTCAGGAAAATAAAAGAGAAGATATCAGTGTAATTTAAACCTTCCATAAACTAGGGATGCTTTTCTTTGTATATGTGTGATTGATTTGACATATATATGTTTGTGTATATGTATATATGTAGGGAGAGAGAGAGAGGAAACAAACCATGTTGGCTCTGCAATAACCCTTTTGAGCAGCATAAGGATAATCATCTTCTTTGCTTATACCACCATTTCCCACAACCCAATCAAAGGCATAAGACGGCCATCCTCCCGAACAGCCCTGGCCCTTGGAATCGCAATCGATGAGTTCTTGTTCAGAAAGGGAAACAAGTTCCCTTGTGGATATTGCGTGTGCTGATTCAATGGCTGCAGCAGCTGCAAATGCCCAACAACTACCTGCGAATCATTAAAGATAAATCTATTAGTCCATTGACCATCAAGAAAAGAACCAAAATAAATGATACTTTCACCTAAAAATGATTATTCTACGTGTTCCATTTGTGTGGGATCTTGTGGGCATGTGTACTATATTTGCGTGTCAAGTCTATCCTTTTGTGGGATATTATTGAACAAGAGAGGCTTACCACAGCTTCCCTGGTTTTTAACTCCAACGACAACTCCATTCTGTCTCCAATCCATGGAAGCAGGTGCTCCACAGGAGTCCTTCTGCTCCGCATAATCCGTCCTCGAACCAGTCGTGGTGTTGGTGGTGGTCGGAATCTTGAGCTCACGTAGGTACACTCTCTTGAACTCCTCGGGACTCATATCAGCAAACTTGTTGAGGCCCAAACGATAACTGAAAGTCGAGTTTGATCTCTTAGCATTCATCTCTGTGATATACCTGAGATTCCTCTGGAATATCTGGTATCTAGTTTCGCTCTCTTCGAAGTTTGGGTAGATTCTTCCATGCTCCTTCATCCATTGTTGGAATATTCCAAACTCTTTTTCTACCTTTGAAGGAAAAACAGATTCCCTGGTAGAGCGAGCAGAAGAGAGACCAATGAGAATGGAACACCAGATCAGGGAACGAAGGAAGAACCTAGTATTGTAGAAAACCATGATTATTTTTCGTTTCAGATACTTAGAATTGAAACTTGAAATAAGCTTGCGACGAAGTGAAATGAGCCACGGGGTATATATAGTATAATTCTTTCTACCTGTGAACGAAGAAGACAATAAATGACGCATTTATTTTCTTTTTGAATTGTGTTATAAAGTCACGTTTTCCGGCCACTATGTTAATGTTATCGGTGTGATTTTTATTCGCAATGTGGAATGTTTCTTCGTTTGCTGTTTGGTCGGAGAGTTCATTAATGTATCATTCCTTTTGATTTTTTCCTACAACCTGAAATTATCTGTTACATTTGATACATGCCGTAGAATCTTTTCGCTGTATATATATTTATATGAAAATCTCTCTCTCTCTGTGTAATTTCATTGTTGTTTTTTTAAGTAGATCTCTTTTGATAGTGAGACATAATTGAATGACAATAAGGCGATAATCCATAGAAGTTCAGGTTTCAACCTTGTTCTTTTTTTCTTTTCTATATATAGTTGTCCTCTTATCACAAGCAATTTTTATTTTAATACCTTTTAACATTGTTTTTTTTTTTAGTTGAAATCCAATATGAAAATTCACTCTTAAGTATCTTGCACTTGTTAATGGCATGTTTAGCGTTTCACATCCTTGACCCAAGAGAACGTGTTCCACAAATTTTTGGTCGTGCAATGTGTAGCCTTTACATTGTCCATGCCAATGGGATATATACGTCTAATATGATACAATAGGAGAGACAACCTATGGATAGATATTAGATGTTGACATGTCTGTGGCAGGTCCAGAAAGGGAGATTGTATTACAAAGAGATAGAGAGAGAAAAGGGGAGAAAGAGACAAAAAGAGAAGTAATTAAAAAAGGGGACCGCCTACCTAATTGTGAGACGTTGGTCGCTGGTAATTCTGGCTAATAATAAATTTAAACAAAATTAAGACTGGGCTTAACAAAATAATAATTTTTTAATATTCAGTTTTTTTGGGTCAACCCCAAACTCTTAAATACCCTGATAAAAAATTATATTTTTAAAAAATATATAAAATATAATAAATATTAATTAATTTTTTAAGTTTTAGGTTATTTTATACTAAAATATCATATACTTGAGTGCATTATTATCGATATTTTTTAAAAAAATTAAAAATATTGATATTATCATATTTTTATTATTTTTAATCTATAAAATATCCCAAAATAATATTTAAAATGTATTTTAATATCAATTTTTAGATGTTAAGACAAACATATTTTCTTAAAAAAATTGAGTCTTATATATCATTAAGTATCCAAAAAATATATTTTACATTTTTTATAAAATAAAATAATTAATCTTAAAATAAAAGATTAAATTAAAAATTAATTTTAAAAATAAAAATGCAGGTATTCAAGCCATACGAAACCTAGATGAATTCAAGTTGGGATTAGCCAGTAGGGCTTTCAAGAAGCTCGAACCTGATTAAGATGAGCTTGAATAAGTCTGCCCATCCGAATCACTGGTTCTACTCTTGTACAATCTTATTGTTTTATAGGATAAATTGGTCCCAAAAAATATGGAGTAAATTTTTAAAAATTTGGAAGTATAGCCAGTTCACATCAATAGATAAGAAATTTATCATTAATATATAAAAAGTTTATCATTGATATTCAATAGGTTTATCATTAAAAATTTTAAAATTTACAAAGAGTTTATCATTAGTACACAACAATATATCATTGACAAATATAGTAAACTGGCCATAATACAAAATATAATAAATGTTAGACTATTTTCTTAATTTGATACTATAACATGCAGTATATTTACAAAAGTCTCTCTATTTTATGTTATACTCTTTGACTCTTCGTTCATTTTGTGATTGATAAAATTCTGAGGCGTTTCCAATGGAATATTGATGATAAAAATAGTTAGTCACATAAAAAAGATTACACAAGCCACTATCTATATATACACCAAAATTTTATTTGGCTGTTAAAATTAAATATCTTTAGAATTAGAAGAAAACAAATTGCATCAATTATTTTTGAATTTGGGAAAGCTTATATTCACGTGGTTTCAAAGTCAAATTACATATATTTACAAGCAAATGTAATTTAACCAAGGAGTTAGGTTTAATGGAACAGTTAGTCCCTCACAATATAATAAAGTTCAAATTCCTGATGGGAAAGGTGCCCACTAATGCACAAATGTGTTTTGAACGAAATTGCCTCCAATAAGAGAATGGCTATAAGCAATGATAAAAACAAGAAAATAAAATTTTTAATAAATTATCAATTTTTAAAAAATATTAATTATTTTCGTTAATAAATCAAAGGGAAAATTACATATAGGTCCCATGGAGATGACTTATTTATAAATAAGTCCTGTAAAATTTAAAAACTACAACTAGGTCCCTTGAGACATGAGTGTAATTTGAAATTTGAATAAAAATATAATAATACCCTTATTAAATATATATACATTACATCAATCAAATACTTCATCAGCAATTTACAACTATAACTTCAACTTTTTACAATTGTAACTTAATATATCCAATAATTGAAATGATTAATTTAATTATAGAATATGTGAAGTTACAGTTGTAAAAAGTTAAAGTTAAAGTTGTAGTTATAAATTATTGATGAAACAATTGTAACCAATTAATGTTAAATTTTATTAATAACACATGATTATTTAACTATTAGATAGTAAAGTTATAATTGTAAAAAGTTAAAATTATAGTTGTAAATTACTGATGAAGTAGTCATAAAATAATCATTTGATTGATGTAATGTATGTTTAATAGGGGTATTATTATCTTTCTAGCCTAATTTCAAATTACACTTAAGTCTCAAAAGACTTGATTGTGGTTTTTGAATTTTATAAGACTTATTTGTAAATAAGTCTGCTCCATGAAACCTATATGCAATTTTCCCTAAATCAAAATGCCATTGTAAACTCTTAGCCGTTGATGACTATTAAATCAAATTGCATCACTGTTATTTTCTTCTACTTATACAACGTTCATTTTCGTTAAGAAATCAAAAGATATTAATTATTCTAATTTTAAAAATATCATCTCAAAAATTAAAAAGGGTATATAATTGGCCGAAATTTCAGCCATTGTAAACGCGTTATACATTTATAAAAGAACTTTAATAAATGTTGCCCATGTTCCGATTCCGTGTCACAAACGATGTCACGCATAACTCAACGAGTTATGCATTCCTGTGCGGTGTGTTATCGAACTTTGATACATTAAAATGCCATTCACTTAAAACAACATTGACTTGACTCATTTATTATTTCAGCCTCAAGAACTATCCTTTCGCACATCCATAATTTACTATAAGAAACCTTAAAAGTCATCCTTTGCACGTTGACCTGGCTTGCCAAGTTAGACCCAAGAGCACCTGGTGTTCTAAACTACTTATCATAACAATATTATCCTTAAAGTAATTAAATTGTAGCAACATTTCTTCAAACGTTAAATGGGTGAATGTTGACGATTAACTTTGCTGACTCAAAAATAAATTCAACTGAAATCATAACAATGTTGCCCTTAAAGTAATTAAATCATAGTAATGTTGACTTTGAAAAAACTTAAATCATAGCAATGTCACCCTTGATGTTAAATTTGAGAAAGCTAAGTTAACGATCAATATTATCTTATTTAATGTCAGGGGTAATATTATTATGATTTAATTACTTCAAAGACGATCTTGTCACGATAGAAAGTTTAGGACATTGTGTATTTTTACAGAACTAGTTTAAGGGCAAAAATGAATCTAACCTTACAAAAATTAACTTATGAACTTGTATAAAATATGGATAATCCAAAAGATTGAAAATGTGCTGCTTAAAAGAAGTTTATATTAGAATAAGTAATATTTGAAGAAAATATGATGTGTTTTGTTTCAACATTAGTAGAAAATCCAATGCCCATTAGCATTTTTCACTACAAAAAAATTGACTTTCAGCGGTGACATTTGTCGCCGCTGAAAGTCAAAAAGTCGCCACTGAAAGTTTTCAGCGGTGACAAAAAGTCGCCACAATGTTGCCGCGAGAACTTTTGTCGCTGATTCAATTTGCGGCGATAGTAAAAGTCACCGCTAAAAGTTGAGAATCTGCGACGACAATTGTCTATCGCCGCTGAAAGTTGAGAATCTGCGGCGACAATTGTCACCGCAGAAACCACGCATCAGCGGTGACTATTTCTGTCGCCACTGAATGTTAAGTATTAGTGGTGACAGTTGTCGCCGCTGAAGCTACCAAAAAGTTATCGCTGAGTAATGTTGGTTCACTTACACACATGGCACCACGTCACCGTCCATGTGGCACCGCACCTCACGCCACGTGGTGCCATGTCACTCTCCACGTAAGGCCCTACCTCACACCACGTGTTGTCATGTCATCCTCCATGTGTCGCCCTCACCTCACGCCACGTGGTACCATGTCACTCTTCATATGTCGCTCTCACCACACGCCACATGGTGCCATGTCACCCTCCACGTAAGGCCCTACCTCGCACCACGTGTCGTCATGTCATCCTCCACGTGTTGCCCTTACCTCACGCCACGTGGCACCATGTCACTCTCAACACACGCCACGTGGCGCCATGTCACCCTCCACATAGGGCCCCACCTCGCACCACGTGACGCCATGTCATCCTCCATGTGTCGCCCCTCACCACACACCACGTGTCATCATGTCATCAATTTATATTTCCATTTTGAAAGTTGTCTCCTGCAATGTTTAAACCCATGACCTCCTCCTTTTATGTCCAACCATTTTGCCACTAAGCTGAAATGAACCTATAGTCTATTATTGTATAATTAAATATATATATATATATATACACACACACACATATCATTAAACTATACAAACACACATATATATTATGTAATGACTAGAAAAAAATAATACTAATAATAAAAATAAAATTAATTAATTAAATTATTAAAAGGTGTTTTAAGTTTATTTTTATTATTTTTAGAGCAAATATATCAAGAGAAAATTGTGGCTTAGTAAACTTTATGCCAACTACATTATTGATAGGTCCTAAATTTGAATTTTCATGAGGCCAAGAGTGAGATTTTACCTTTTACCTTTAGCTTAAGATAAAATTACTAAGATGCCCTTCTGTCAAATTAAATAAATAAAGGGAGAAAAGGATAAAGGGCAGAGTGCACGTTTCTTCTTTCGTTTTTAGGGATCTGATTCAAGAAATATCGAGAGAGAGAGAGAGCAGAGGAAAGAGAAATGAGATCCAGAACCTTCAGCTTCTTCTCTCTTTCGGTTCCAGCGTGCTCTGTATTTTAGGAGAGAGCTAAAAAAAATTTCAATCCAGAAGCTTCAAACCTTCAGGCCTGCAATTTCTGTCCATCATCTCCATCCATACTCTCCATCTTCCTTCCGTTGCCATTCAACTCATTGGTGTGATTGAGAGTGTCTAACATGGTTCTGTGCGTCTTCCCTGTTCTAGCTGCCGTGGTGGGTCGAAGTCCCTTCCTCCTTTTATCACCGGTGTTGTCTGCGTGGGAAGTAAGTCGCTGGAAAGGTGGTGCACGGAAGAGGGTCCAGTAATTGCTGAATGAAGTTGCTGCTGGTCTTTTTGTTCTTTTCTCTGTTGCTACAGTAACTGGACGCCCTCTGTTCAGCTTCGTAACATCATCGGCATGGGTTTGTTAGCGAATGTCGTCCGTCACTACTGTCATGAATTTCTCCTTTTCCTTTCTCCGCCATCATTCATTTCAAGCCTCACATATGCATTTGATTTCGGTGTGGTCAGACCTTCTTCCTTCTTCTCCATTCTTTCTGTTCATAGGCGGCAAGCACACAAAAAAAGCTAGTCTGGTATTTTTGGAGGCTTGATTCATGAGTTTGGAAGCTGGTCTATTGCTATCTTATCCCATGTTCCGTCGGTCTCTTTCTTCTCCTTCCCTTTTCTGCTGTTATTGATTTAGGTAAGTAGCTTAAACATTTCTTCTTCTTGTTTTGTGCATGCGTGTGCTGAGATAATTAAGGTTGTGAATTTTATTCTTCCTCCCTTGTACTGTCGTACATATTGAGTTTGAAGGGGAACTTGATTTAAGTTGAAACTATAGAGATCAAGAGGATGATGGGTTGGCTCTAAACTTTATTTGAATATGATATAATTAACAATGCTGGGGAAAAAAATTTAGGCAAGTGGTTGAGGTTAGGAAGCTTTATTGAATGAGTTAGAATTAATGCCCAATGGGTATTTGTTGAAAGATCTAAGAGATGATCTTATCTCCATTAAATAATTTAGCTTTGGCTTAAGTAATACTTTGTGATGTAATTGAGGATGCTTTAGAAAACTTTTAATCATTTGGATCAATCATGTTGCGGCAAGGATAGATGGAAGTTTAATAAAATTATATTGCTTGATAGAAAGGGTGATAGGAGTACTTGAAATTTAAAGTGATTAATTATGCTATATATATATAATATTAATATTAATTAAGTTTTGTTGCTTGCACTTGACAAGAGCTGGAAAGAGTTTATCAAACTTGATTATGCCATTGAATTTTCTTTTTATATTAGATAGGGCATTTAGCAAGAGCTGGAAGGAAGGTTTGATTGGGTTCTAAGAAGTTAATTTTAGTACTCAAGCACACTTCAAGTAAGTGAATAGCGTCCCAACTAATATTTCATTAAAATCTCCTTTATTTAAATATTACATTTTTATACAAATTCTTTTTATAGCAACAATGTGATTATTAGATATTTTGTTGATTAAAGTATTTATTTTTGTGAAGTTATCTTTACCAAATTTGATAATTTTATTTGATCAGTAAATACAAGTTTGGATTTTAATTATGGGATTTTCATTCTGAAAATTATTGAATTGCTACGAAAAACAATTCATACGAGTTCGATGTTGAAAATTTTTTATTTAATAAATGCAAGTATGAGCATCGGATATAAAATTTAATTCTGGCAAGTTTTAATGCTTAAAAGTATTCATGCGAGTTTGATTTTGAGAATGAGAACTGTATCTTGAAAGTGATGATTTTCTCGCATGTTTGAAATGATTTTAAAAAGGGACTTTATATAAAACACTGGTTGCTAATGGCAGTTCCATTAGCCCTTGGCGCGCTATGGTATACCTAGCTAGCAAGGTGTTTATAAGAGGTACTAGCCCCGTGCGATAGCCAATGCACGTGAAATGGAGGGATGGTTATTCGTGAGCATCGTACTCACATTTGTTTCGTGGCTTTAAGCCGCGTTTGGTTAGCATTACCCTCGTGGACTTTGTGTCCACATTTGTTTCGTGGCTTCGGCTGCGTTTGGTTACTTACCCTCGTGGATTGTGTGTGTCCATGTTTGTCTTCGTGGCACAAGCCACGTTTGGTTATTTACCTTCGTGGACTGTGTGTCCACATTTGTTAATTGTTCTAATAAGTCCCTATAATTATGAAACCAATCATTTGATGATTTCATATTTTATTGATTTTTGTTTAGTAATTTATTTATAAATATTTATTTCATTTAAGTGACTTCTTAAAAATCAAGTGATATTACCATTTGCTATGATAGTTCAATAGTTCAAGATTTTATTCAAAATTTTATAGAATCATTTTATTTTGAAGTTTATACATTTTTTTATGGAAATTGTTGTCTCTTTAATTTACATGGTTATTTCAAACTTTTCTTTTTATTCATGTTAAATTATTTATTGTTGGGACGTTATTCACTGGAAAATTATTTTTGGTCTCAGATAGCATAATTGACGCTGTACGTCTTGCTTACTAATGATGGATGCTTGCGGAACAAAATGGAGGCTTGTTCTGTAAATATGTCTTATTGATATAAATATGAAATTTATGTATTATGTCATGAGACATATAATTAGGTGCTCCACATAACTTATAATTAGAGTTCTTAGTTTATTATACATTTTGTCTACTGGCTGAAAGGAGCCGAGCTCCTGATTGATATAATGTTTAAGGAAAATTTTTGTGATACAGAATTTTTGGGAGATTTTATTTACAGAGGAGGTTCTGTCAAAATTTTTACAAAATGTTGAAACAATTAGTATAATGATTAATATCAATAGTATTCAAATGTTAGTGTAAAACTGAGTACATTTTAATTAAAGGAAATAAACCTTGAATTTGTGGCTTACGGGATGTATGATGTGATTCACATCCTGTGCCGGTTACCCCTATTTTTAGGGCGTGACATATTAAATATTAAATATTATAAAATATCATTACTATCCTTAAATACTTCAATTTAATTCTTTCAATTTATAAAATTATAAATTATATTATTTATTTTGTTTAAAGTAAACTATAAATATAATTGATACAATATAATTTGTATTATTTATTTTAATTTTTTTACTTCTTAAGGTTGTTATATTATTTATTTTAATATTCATATTTATAATTATAATATAAAAAATATCTAAGAATAAATAGTAAAAATATTGATGATTATATATTAGCAAAAAATTATAAAAATATAGACAATCAACGGTGACACTAAAAAGTCGCTGTTGAAAGTCGACTTTCAGATGTCATCGCTGAAACTTACAACATAATTTTTAAAAAAAAATTAAAAAATGCTGACAATCTGCGACGACTTGTACGTCGCCGCTGAAACTTACAACATAATTTTTTAAAAAAAATAAAAAATGCTGACAATCAGCGGCGACACTAAAAAGTCATCACTGAAAGTCGACTTTCAGCGGCAACATATAAGTCGCCACTGAAACTTGCAACATAATTTTTTAAAAATAAATAAAAAAATGCTAACAATCAGGAGTGACACTAAAAAGTCGCCGCTGAAAGTCGACTTTCAGCGGCGACATCCTGAAACTTGCAACATAATTTTTTAAAGAAATAAAAAAATGCTAACAATCAGCGGCGACACTAAAAAGTCACTGCTAAAAGTCTTTCAACAGCGACTTTTTAGTGTCGCCACTGAAACTTGCAACATAATTTTAAAAAAAATTATAAAAATGGCCAAATCTTTCACATTTATAACAAACTATTTCTATTTTATATTTTTTAAAATTATCTTTCTAAAGGTTTTATAATATTAATTATTTGTCCATATGTTAAAACAGTAGAATTTATTGTTCTTCGTTATAACTAGTAAAATAAAAGCAAAAGAAAATATAGAAAATGAAATAGATAACACCCCTTTTGAAATAAATCAACAAAGATACATGAACATGATATCACATATAACTTATAAAAAAATGATATTGCCAAGTAAGTTTAGTAACAAACAGAGAATATTCAAGAAATATAATATTCAAAAATCCTGTGAAAGAATAGGAAAGTTAGGTAGTAGTGTTCCTATTAAGTCTAGGAAGAACAATATCAATAGAAAATAAAACTTGTAGAAATAGAAATATGAGATGGTTCGATAAGATATTAGGATCTAAGTAAAGAAAGAAGAATAAGATAAGTCTTAAGAATCTTAGTCTATAGCCAAATAAGAATAGTGAACCTGAAAGAAAAGTAGAAGAGGTAGAGATAAAGAAATACATTATAAAAGAATTGAAGAACAAATAGAAATCTCAAAAATAGAAAATAGAATAAATTAAATAAGAGAAAAATTTAAAAGAGATATTTGTGCAGAATATCCAAATTCTTTTTGAAATAGAAAAAGACATAAGAAATCATGGGTGAAAAACAAATATGATAAAAGAAGAAAAAGTAAAAGCAAAAGAAAAACAAGAGTTGAATCTTGTCAAAAAATAATTTAAGCACAAAAAAAATAAAAGGTAATTAGATGAAGCAAATCAAAAGAGCTAATTTAACCATGATTTTTTTAAACTTCTATAAAATCAGAAGACTTTTGATTTTGCAGGCATTAAATTAAATGGCCCCTTCTCTATCTCTTAATATAAACCTCTCTCCACTTGAAATATTACAAGATATGTATGTATATCTGTGCATACATATATACATACATACAACTTGGTTAAATAAATGAAAATGAAAATAAATTGAAATTTTAATAAAAAGAACATCATGAAATTGGTAAAACAAAAATATATTTTTTCCTATGAAAAATACTTTAATCTAATTTTGAAAACACAAAAAAATGCTGACAACCAACAGCGACTTCTGAAAGTCGACTTTTAGCGACGACTTATATGTTGTCGCTGAAACTTACAACATAATTTTTTTAAAAGAAATTAAAAAAATGCTAACAATCAGCGGCGACTTGTATGTTGCCGCTGAAACTTGCAACATAATTTTTTTAAAGAAATAAAAAAAGCTGACAATCAGCGGCGACACTAAAAAGTCGCCGCTGATTCTCAACTTTCAGCGGCGACTTGTATGTCGCTGCTGAAACTTGCAACATAATTTTTTAAAAAAAAATTAAAAAAGTTGACAATCAGCGATGACACTAAAAAGTTGCCGCTGATTCTTGACTTTCAGCAGCGACTTGTATGTCGCCGCTGAAACTTGCAATATAATTTTTTAAAAAAAATTATAACATATTTTAAAAAATACTGGCAACACTAAAAAGTCGCCGCTAATTCTCAACTTTCAACGACGACAATAAAAGTCATCGCTGAAAATGTGACTTTCAGCGGTGACATTTGATGTCACCATTGAAAGTTTGACAATCAGCGATGACTATGCCTTGTCACCGCTGAAAGTGTGACTTTTAGCGACGACTTTTTAGTGTCGTTGCTGAAAGTCATTTTTTTTTTGTAGTGTTTCTTGGATAAATAATATTTTTTTTTTCCGGTAAAATAAGAAGCTTATATCAGGATAAATAATATTCTTTTAGGATCAACAGCATTGTACAATCATGAGTGCCCAAGGATCTAACCTCTTACTCGTCGATATAAACTCTTCACACTGTACTCACAATCCCTGCCAACGTAAATATTTTCTTTTCCTCCTTTAGCCATAATATGTATGATTTAATAACGATATAACCATATATTATCTATGCTTTCTACACTGTTATGCCAAAAAATTAATTTTATACTTTAAACACAACTTATTTTCCTTAATGGTGTAGGAAATCCAACATAAGATTTATGTTTAGATAAAGTTAACATGCAAGACTTTCTTTCATAAACACACTTTGCTCGTGATGTTTGTAATTATAAATTCTTTGCCATAGCTATTGCACCATAATAAATGCGGCACGGCCCCCAGCTTAAAATTATACATTAACCCAACGTGTGATATCATGCAACAACTTTTATGAAGTTTAAAATTAGAGCATGCTTGTCCAATACATATAATTACATTTATTCTGTCTCAACACATATACCCATTTATTTTGAAGAATAAAACATGAATTACAAATGAAGCTTTTATTTATTTCATTACTATATAGACTTACATAAGCCTTATTATTTAGAGTCACAACGTTTACCATTAATTTATACCCAATACAACTATTTATTTACTTGGTTTCATTTACTATTTCTGGAGGTGCACATACAGAGGAATCAACCTTTAAAAGTTGTGTTTGTTTGCTTGGTTGGGTAAGCACCAGCATAATTTATGTCACACACTCCTTGAGTGGAATCAGTGTTTCTTTTGATGAAGATGTAACCACGTTGTCCCCAAGAGGCTCCCCATGAGTTTTTGACGATCCAATAATCTTGACCAGCACCCAATGAACCATATCCTACTATTAATACAGCATGATTATGTGTACTTGAACCAATGCTTGAGCAATTAGCACCAACAAAGATTCCCTGTCCACGTATAAAGAGAACAACTTTAAAATTTTTCAAATAATGTTTCTTGTTGCATGGCAGACACTGAGGTATATATAAAATGTATTTCCATAAATAATTGTAAGAAATTGCAACGTTTAGAAGCCAGATTAGCTTATATGCACTGGGCTCTGAAAAAAAAACACATTTTAATTCATTGCCTGCTTTTATTTATGGTCCTTATCATTAATTTATGGTTTTGGTTTCGGTAATTAGGTATAATTGGCATTATGGATGAACACACACACACACACACACACATATTAGTTACTTACACTCTTGTATGACATGAAATCTTGGTTTGCATAGAAGGAAACGCTGATAGGTTGCTTGGCAACAGAACAAAAAAGAGAATTTTCTGATATAGGTGTCTGCCAACAATAATTATAGCCATCAATAGTAGCAAATTTCTTTTGTTCCTACATCAAAACAAAACAAGTTAAAAGAACAGCCAGAATTTCTTTGTTTCAGAATGACACAAGCAAGGAATTGAAGTCAAAAGGGAGAGGATATTATATTAGCACTCACCAATGTGGAATTGCATCCACTATTATTAGCTGAATATGGAGTCTCTTTCTGAGGCAATACCACCATTTTCAATGACATATTGAAATGCGCCATAGTGCTTCCCTCCTAGACAGCCACTGTTATTCTTATCACAGGATATTAATTTGTGTTCAGAAAGATTTGGAAGCCATTGTGACACTATTTGATTTATTCCTTCCATGGCTCCAGTTGCAGAGAATGCCCAGCAACTTCCTATAACATGAACTTGAGTTAATATTATGCTTCAACATATACATATATGCTACAATTAATTAAATCATAAAAAACACAAGAAATTTAAGTTAAAGTTACCACACCGGCCTTGGTCTTTAACATTAGTTACAGCTCCAGACAACCTCCAATCCAAGGAAGAAGGTGCATTTGGACAAGACTCATTGTTCGACACCATTTTTCCCACCATGTTGCTTTCGATTATTGGCTCTGACGTCTCATGTAAGTAGATTTTGCTGAACTCTTCATAACTCACGTCTGAAAACTTGTTCAAACCCAAGCTATAGTCGCTGGACAACTTTCTTTCTGCATTTCTCTGTCTGATATGCTTCAAATTGTTTTGGAAAGTTTGAAATCTTCTTGTCTCCTCTTGTAGGTTTTGGTGTTCTCGTTCACTCTTCTGCTTCCAGACTTTGAATAATTGTAAGACTTCTTTCTCAGAATTGAACTTGTCTAAATCTTGGTTCAAAATGAAATAATCATCAGGAACAGAGGAAGCGAGACAAATCAGAGAATACCAGAGGAAGAAAAGGAAGATCAACTTAGTGATTTCAGAAGCCATTCTTCATGAAGGCGATAGATCTATCTCAATCGATTGGAATGCTTTTCTTGTGCATCTAGCGTCCTTATTGTCCCATATATATATAAGGGGGTAACATAATATTTTAAGCATATAAAAATTCTTTCTTTTTAGGGGGGAAAAACTTGAGTTCGAATGCACAAACAAAAAAATTGACATTCTTATATCGAGTGAAAGATAGAGATAAATTATAAAATTTTCATATTCATGATCTCCATTCATCTCAATATCAGGTTTTCAAACATTAATGAAATTGCATTTTCTATGAATTAATTCTGAAAATCAAGCAGCAGAACCGAATGGATCACTCTAAGTGAACCCTGAAAAATGATTAATATTCCAGTATTTAAGTACTACACATTTTAATAAAAAAAAAAAAGTTGTATAGTACTCCGATAGATACAGTACAAAAATATCAAACCCGTCCCCAGATTAGGACCCCAGCAACTATGAAAAAATCCTTATATTGATTCGATCGAAGTATCAAATTTTTAGGTTTAGAATATTTTGACTATATTCTCTTTTGTAATCACATTTTCCAATTACAATGTTGATTTCGTCGATAAAAGATTGATGTCATCGATATTATTCAAGTTCATAAGGAATGTTTAATTATTCTTTTGTTTTGGACCAAATTCGTTTTTTGTTGTTAAAGTTGATTAATTATTGTTTAAAACAATAAGCTATTTGCCAGCTTACTACGAACTTTTATCAATCGTTCCTTTTGGTCAATTCCAAAAACCTTTCTTGTTGTCAAGAACAACTTTCGAATGGCCTCCTGGCTCCACATTCATTCGTTAGAGACAAGATAATTTTTTTAATAAAAAGAAAGGACAAGATTGCAATCTAATTTGTTTCCTATTATTTTAAAACGTTACTTAACATTAAACCATTAGGATGAATTCAATTCAATGATTGTTGGTATATCTGACATAATTGATGTTCGGTCAAACTGGTGAGACCAAACCAGCCGCAAATAATGGATAAGGTCAATCATATTAATAGTTACCTGTAGTATTATAGTGTCGAACCCGAGAGATTTAAGCACTATTTTGATTAATTACGGATGAACAACTAAAAATCTAGGGCTTGCTACAAATGTTATCATCCACTGTGCTTGGGTTAATATAGCCTAATAAGTGTATTGATTTGAGCAATTTCTTCACAATGCAATAATCTTTGTTATCTTGTCAATAATATATCCAAGTAATCTGACGGTCAAACAGATATGATTTACGTACTTGTTCAGTCCTTTTGGTCAATTGTCACCATCATAAATTACCTAGTGAAGTGAACAACACAAAGTTAAAGCAATTAAAAAAAAAGTTAATAGTGTGGCATTTGGTCCTAGAGAAATTATTCACAATATAATCTTCATTTTGTCCATATATCACTTTAATTTGAAACAACGGCTTTCTTGGAATGTTATTAGAGACATGGTGGCGCTTGAATTTCTCACACTTACTCTAGAGTCTAAGACATGTACTACATCCATGCGAACTATAATATAAGTTATTAATATTAACTAATTTGTGTGTCTAAAAAAAATGAAGTTAAAATCTTGATTTTTTAAAATTTTTCACATATTTCTAATTGTGTTATTGAATGTAATAAATATAACATTTTACTTATTTAAAACAATCTCATTAATTACTCAATAAAGTGAAGGTACAATTAGAAACAATATATAACACCTACCCAATGCCTTATGTTTTGGACCAAACAAAGCCTATAAAAAATGACTTATTGAAACGGAAAAATAAAAGAGCAGAAACGGAAGTCACATAATGGAGCACAATAAACTCATTGTAACCTCCCCTTAATTCTTGTAACCTCCCTTTTAATTTGTAAGCTTCAGTTTCACGATCCCAGAACTATAAATGAGGCCCTTGTGGCTGTGTAAGGAGCTCAGTTTTTTGAAAAAATAAGAATTGCTTGTTTTCATTCAGTCTCTGTGCCATTTTGGTATCAAAGCAGATCCAGAGAGCGAGAGATTGAGTTACAGTTGAGAAAGTACGCCAGAGAAGAGAGAGATTCAGTGAAGGAGTCCCTGACGTCTTTGCGTTTTGCAATCCAGGCGTTTTCTCGAAAAACTAACATCACCATCATGCTTACGAGGTCCGAAAATGTGGAACAGGAGGTTCCCCATCACTGGAAACAAATCCACGCGCCGTCACGCGCTGCCATCAATATACCACGCGCCTCGCCGCTGATACGCGCGCCATCCAAAGGTTAAAGACGCTGACGTCATCTGCCACGTCATCTCTCTGACCGGTCAACGACAGGTCAACCCAATAGTTCTCTGCCACGTGTCACTGTCGCTACGTCACTAACCCCAGTCAGCCATATTTTCAAAAATTACATTTTTGCCCTAATATTTTTCAAAATTCCATTTTAACCCCTAAGCTTTCCTAAAATTACACTTCTGCCCCTTTATTTTACCTAAATTCCATTTTGACCCCTATATTTTTTATAAATTGCAGTTTGACCCCTCATTTTTTAGAATCTCCATTTTTCCATAAACTGTCCAAAATTCCCATTTTGCCCCTAGCCTTTCCAAAAATCCCATTCTATCCCTATATCTTTTCAACGTTTCCATCTGTACCCCAATCTTTCCCATATCCCTAGTCTTGACACCTATCCAAAATGCCTCCAAGACGGGACAAGTGCACGAGGTTGAGATGGAAGAGACGAGGCGTAGGATACGAGAGTTGGAAGCCACTGTGAAATTGCAGCAAACTCTGTTAAACAACAATAAAGAAAACTTAGAGGAAGATTCGGGAAGCAGCAGTTCATCATCCACTGACAATCGTCACCGTCCATGACAACAAAAATTCTGCCCTAATGATATCAAGGTAGACATTCCTAAATTCGAGGGAAGACTCTAGCCAAATGAGTTTGTAGATTGGCTGTAAATTATTGAACGAGTATTTGAATATAAGGAGATTCTAAATACGCAAAAAGTCAAAATTGTTGCCCTTAAACTCAAGAAAGTCAAAATGGTAGGAAAACCTCAGACAAAAGTGAGAACATGAGGAAAAGTACAAGATTGAGACCTGAGAGAAAATGAAACGCCAGCTCACTAGAAAATTTTTGCCAGATCATTACCACCAGGATAATTTTATCCAGCTGTAAAATCTTTAATAGAGATCTTTATCTGTAAAAGAATATACTAGGGAGTTTGAACAACTCATGATGAAGTGTGACATTCAAGAGAAGGAGGAGCAAACAATAGCTTGGTACCTTACAGGCTTAAACACAGATATCAATCATCCAATCCAGCTTCAACAATATTGGGCCTTGGATGATGTCATTCATCTAGCCATGCGTGTTGAGAAGCAGATGCCCAAGAGATCCACTTTCCAACCTTCGTCCTCTAGGGGTTATCCAGAAGGCCGTAAGGTGGAATTTCAGCAAACCAACTCCTCAATCAAGCCACAACCTACTTCTCTGCGTAAACCACCACCCAATATTACCAAGGAATCTAGTTCTAAAGCAGTCAAATGCTTTAAATACCAAGGATTTGGCCACATTGTTGCAAACTATCCTACTCGAAGGGTTGTCACCATTTGGGAAGGATCAGAGTATGAAGCACTTGAAGAAGATGAGGAGGATGCTGAGTTTTATGGCACTAATCTCGTATATGACGAGGAGGTCACACCTGCTAATCAAGGAGAAGCATTGGTGCTTAAACGAAGTCTGCGTACAATAGTAGTCAAAGAAGAACCTTGGTTACGACGCAACATTTTTCACACTCATTGCACGGCCCAAGGAAAAGTTTGTAATGTCATTATTGATAGTGGAAGCTATGAAAATGTAGTATCTGACTATATGGTGGAGAAATTAAAGTTGCCAACACAAGGTCATCCATAACCTTACAAGCTTCACTGGCTCAACAAAGGGAATGAGGTAAAAGTTTCTAAACAAAGCCCTATGACCTTTTCTATTGGGAATCGATATTGTGATGAAGTTTTATGTGATGTTGTTCCTATGGATGCATGCCACCTTCTCTTAGGGAGGCCATGGCAATATAACCGACATGCTATGCACAATGGGCAAGAGAACACCTATTCTTTTACAAAAGATGGTGTCAAGTTCACACTATCGCCTCTACCACCCAGTGAGATTAGCCAATCTTTAAGGGAATCTAGTGTCTTTAAGCCGTTAGTATCTTTGATGACTATGGAGAAATTCAAGGTTTCGAAATTCGGAGCCCAAATGATGAGCTTTATTCTTATGCTTGAAGTAAACGACGAGACGGCCAATCCACCTGGAGTCATTCCGCTATTGTCAAAATTTCCAAATGTAATATCTGATGAGATACCACCTGGATTGTCTCCCATACGAGACATACAGCATGCCATTGCCTTCGTTCTAGGAGCAGTCATTCCTAACAAGCCTGCTTACAGGATGAGTCCCCAAGAACATGCTAAAGTCCAACGGCAAGTTGAAGAGTTGTTGAAGAAAGGGTTGGTTCGAGAAAGTATCAGCCCTTGTGCTATACCTATTCTTTTAGTACCTAAGAAGGATGGAAGTTGGAGAATGTGCAGTGACTGTTAAGCCATCAATAAGATCACTATTAAGTATCAGTTTTCGATACCTCGGCTTGATGATATGCTAGACCAGTTGCATGGTGCCATTACTTTCTCCAAAATTGACCTTTGTAGTGGGTACCATCAAATTAGAAGTCAGCTAAGAGATGAGTGGAAGACCACTTTCAAGACCAGAGATGGCTTATATGAGTGGAATGTGATGTCTTTTGGGTTAACAAATGCCCCTAGCACATTTATGCGCCTGATGAATCAGATATTGAGACCCTTCATTGGTAAATTTGTTGTTGTGTACTTTGACAAAATTCTTATTTACAGTAAGAATTAAGAGGAGCATTTAGATCACTTACGGTAAGTTTTGCAAGCCTTGCATGAACAGAAAATTTATGCAAATCTCAAGTGCACCTTCCTCACCAGCGAAGTTGTGTTCTTGGGTTACATCATTACCACAAAGGGTGTTCACATTGATCTAAGCAAAGTTACAGCCATTAACAGCTGGCCAATTTTAAAATCTATCTAGGAGGTTCGAAGTTTCCACAGATTAACTTCTTTCTACGGGAGGTTCATCTGTAATTTTGGCTCAATTGCTGTACTGCTTTCAGATTGCACTAAAGGAGTGAAGTTTTAGTGGACAAAGCAAGCTTAGAAAAGCTTTGAGGAGCTTAAGAAGAAGTTAACTGAAGCTCCAATCCTAGCTCTTCCTAATTTTGACCAAGTATTTGAAGTTAGTTGTAGTGCTTCTAACATCGGCATTAGTGCTATCTTAAGCCAGAAGGGCCATCCTATTACCTTTTTTAGTGAGAAGCTCAATGATGCCAAGCTTAGATATTCTACCTATGACAAGGAATTCTATGCCATTGTTCGAGCTCTCCAACATTAGAGTTATTATCTCCTGAATAAAGAGTTCATACTTTTTTCTGATCATGAGGCTCTCAAGTATTTGAAGTCCTAGCAGAAGATCAGTTGCAGACATGCTTGTTGGAGTGAACTTTTACAGTCTTATCCATTCCTTATCAAACATAAGGCTAGAACTCTGATCTCCATAGCTGATGCCCTTAATCATCGCCATGTGCTACTTATAACACTACAAACCAAGGTTGTTAGATTTGACTTTGTGAAAGAGTTGTATCAGGATGATCCTGATTCTTGAGGAGTATGGGAAGTAACTGTAAATCAACCTTTCCACCAGTTCTACAGACACGATGAGTTTTTATTTCGAGGTAAAACCCTCTGTATTCTACAGGGTTCCTTAAGAGAAGCCATAATTTGGGAAGCACATGACGGTGGATTAACTGGACATTTTGGATGAGATAAAACAGTTGACTTGATAAAGGAGAACTTTTACTGGCCTCGACTTGAACGAGATGTCAACAGGCATATACAAAGATGCAGAATTTGTCACTTGGCCAAATCTAAGGGTCAGAATACAGGATTATACATGCCTTTGCCAATTCCAGAAGCACCTTGGGAAGATATAATTATGGATTTTGTTTTGGGTATACCACAAACTCAGAGGCAAAAAGATTCTGTCGTGGTGGTTATAGATCGTTTCTCAAAAATGGCCCATTTCATTCCATGCCAGAAGATTAATGATGTTGTTCAAGTAGCAAACTTATACTTTAAGGAGATTATGCATCTTCATGGCATTCCAATGACTATTACTTCTGACTGTGATGTGAAGTTTCTCAGCTACTTTTGGCGGACACTATGGAAGAAGATGGGAACTAAGCTCCAATTTAGCAGCTCTAGTCATCCCCAGATAGACGACCAAACTAAAGCTATAAACAGGATTCTTGGTAATCTTCTTCGTAGTTTCATAGGAAAGAATTTGAAGCAATGGGATCTCATTCTTGCTCAAGTTGAGTTTGCTTATAATAACTTTGTCAACCAAGTAATTGGGAAGTGTCTGTTTGAAGTTGTTTATGGCACTCATCCCCTTAGCCCACTAGACTTGACCCCTTCACTTGATAAACAGCAATATAGTTCTGATGCTGACCAAAGGGCTAAGGAAATCAAGAAGTTACATGAACAAATTTGTGCACAAATACAAAAGCAAAACTTGAGATACAAGACTCAACGTGACAAGCATCAAAAGTATCAAACTTTTAATGTGGGTGATTTGGTTTGGATACATTTACAAAAGGAATGATTTCCTAAACAATCAAATGCTAAGCTGTCCCCGAGAGCTGATGGTCCGTTCAAGATAGTGCAAAAGATCAACAACAATACTTACAAGTGGAATTACCTGATTCTTACGGTGTATCTGCCACCTTCAATGTTACTGATCTATCTCCGTACGTTGATGAATTTGACTTAAGGGCAAGTTCTGCCCAACCCGAGGAGGATGAAACAGAAAAATAAAAGAGCAAACACGAAAGTCACATAATAGAGCACAATAAACTTTTTGTAACCTCCCCTTAATTCCTATAACCTCCCTTTTAATTTGTAAGCTTCAGTTTCACGATCTCAGAACTATAAATAGGGCCCTTGTGGTTGTGTAAGGAGCTCAATTTTTGAAAGAATAAGAATTTCTTGTTTTCATTCAGTTTCTATGCCACTTATATTGTGATTTAAAGGGTATATGTTATTAAGTTATTTTATTAGTGCATGTTGACAATGCTCATATTTCATATCAAGGAAGCCATGTTAGTTGTTAATAAAAAAAATCCAAAGGGATTAGAGTAGATGGCTATAAGGAAGAGTGTATTTAGGCAAATTTGGACCAAAACTCTATTTTTAAAAAAAATTAAAAAAGTGGGCCCACCCCCGCCATGTGAGGGCAAGAGGGAGCTGAGAGGGGGAGCACCAAGAAAGAGTCTCTCAATAAAGTTAGGATATTTAAGGTATAATATGATTGTGATATATGCAAAAGAGTTTTCTTGCACTAATCCTATGTTAAAGGATTTCTAATCCATAATGCTAAGTTGTTCAAATATGAGTTGACTTAAGTTAATGTGAAAAGTCTCTTTTAGATAATTTAAATTGGGTTCAACAATTAATATATAATAAAAAGAGAAGAATCTATAAACTTGAACCTTAAGACTTTAAATTAAGATGTGTCACTTCATTACTTTTCCTAATTTGTTCTCTCCCTCTATTTTTGTATGGTTGCTTCTCATTTTTAAAAGATGGTATTAGAGTTAGGTTTTGTCTGAGATTTGAAACCTTATTACTACACACACATTTGAAACCCAAAATAGGATGAGTCATAATTGCAGTAAGGATTCGTGTGCATTGCACCATTTGAAGCCTGAAAATGGGGCTAGTCCTGATTGCAAAAGTATGGACTTGCTATTTGTGATATCTTTGATATGGACATTTGAGGGGGACATTGTAAGGTGTCCAAATGGGTTTTTCTTATTCTTTTGATTATCTATTTTGATAATTACCACACTAAGATGGAAAGTGGTGGGTCTTGTTACTTCTATTTTGCGTCCTTCGTCCTTAAAATGTCATGTTGTATGGAAAGGTGACCTGGGTGAGTATAAGATGGAAATGTGTGGATCCTCTCGTTACCTCTAACATTGTGGACTCTCCAATGGTTTTCTTTTTAAAAAAAAATCGTTCAAACAATTTTTTTATATTGTCATTCTTAAAACTTGTTCTTAAATATAGGTCTTGTAAACAGTTTCATGAAAAAAAAATTGAAAACATAGTCAAACAAGGCCAACTTTTATCTTTTTATTAAATAAATAAAGGGAATTTATATAAATGTCGATATAATTTTAAAAAAAAAGAGTTAGATATTTAGTCTTATATGTTTAATATACTTTTGTCTATTCAAATCAAAACAAGTAAACTTTAAAGTGTTAATAATATTAAAAACAATATTTTTTACAGAATGAATAATATATCAAAAAATCTACATATCTTAAGTTTTCTGGTAGATTACATATCTTGATTTGAAAACAAATATCTTAAGTAAGTATATATATATATATATATAAGGCTTAGTGTATAAGATTTTCCCCCTTTTTTTAATAGTTGAATTGGTTTTTAATACATTTCTCTGTTTATTTTTAATAGGTAAACATATGTAATAACTCTTTTACCATATATATATATATATATATGTATGTAGAGAGAGAGAGAGAACGGTAAAGAAAAAAAAATTTCATTACAATTAAGAATCACAGTCTTTGATCGAAATTTCTATAATCCAAGGGCCTAAATTATCATTACCTTGCTTATATATCTCTTATCTGTTGTTCTAACCATATTCCGATTAATTAATGTATCGGACAAACAACCAATAATCATCAGTTGCTTGAGTTCCTAAATAGTCTTAGTTCATATATTTGAGCAAGTTTTAAATTCTCTGAAAGTAAGATTAATAAATTTATGTGAAGTTTTCCTCTTCTCGTGTTTTTGCTCATTTTATTATTTTTTTATAAAACATAAAATCTTCTCTCTCTCCAGTTAAAAAAAAAGGTAACCTTCATGAAATTCGCGGATTCTCAACTTTAAAGAATTTAAATCCAAAAGAAAAAGAGGTTGACAATGTAATTAATTAGCTAGTGCACTAATTTTTGTTTGGATGGTAAGCCCAGGCATTTATGGAGCAAACTCCACGTGGTAACTTTGTGTTTCTTTGGAGAAAAATATAGCCTTTCATTCCCCAATCTTCTCCCCACGAGTTCTTCACGATCCAATAATCTTTGCCATCTTTTGAATCATATCCAACTATCAGAGCAATATGATTTGTATTGGTTGAATCCTTTGGGCAACTGTCACCGTCATAAATTCCCTGGTGGTGAAGTGAAAAAAAAAAAATAACTAAAGTGATTTCGAGAGAAAAGAGTAAAATACACACAAAATTATTGAATATAATGAGTGTTGAGAGAAAAACTTACACTATGATAGAATTGAAAATCTGTGGCATTCAAAGACACAGTAATAGGCTGCTCAGTGGTGGCACACAGAAGAGCATTTTCCGTTGGGGCTACTTTTGTATACCCATTAATTTTCACGTCTCTATGTCCATTATGCTTCAGAAAATTTCAAATTAAATGAGAACCCACAAATTAGTCAAAGAAAAGATATCAAGATCATGTTTGCTAAACTATAATATTATTCTTATCTTAAAGGAAGTGTTATAACAACAACAATAAACCTTATCTCACTAGATGTCTTCAATGGTGGAGCCACGTTGAACCCAAGGGGGCGGATGCACCCCCTCAGCTGGGGTCATGCACCCCTCATCTGGGGTCAGTTCAATATGTGTGATGAGGGAGAGAGAAACTTGAAAGTGTCTAAATGTTAAAAGTCATGCCACATAGGAAAGAAATATGGAATTGTGCACCTTGTGTGCACCTTGCATGGTTTTTCTGCTGCACTGTGTTTGACAAAAAAGTTACTTAACTTGCAATAATCACCTCCTTTCTATTCATTTCACTAAATACTTTTTATTTTATATTAAAAATGCAAATACTTCTTTTTATAACTAGATTGTGTAAGATTTAAGCTTTTATGGCTTCTATTATTTTGATATTTTGCACACCCTTATTATTTGACAGCCACCTAGTCTTGATTATCCAAATATATTTAATTCAAATAGCTAGGTTTTTCATATATACTATATATATAGATGTGCGTTCTAACTTACAACCTAATAAACTTTAAACATAAATTGTAAACTCACTAACTCGAATATGCCATTATTTTTTTTTATTTTACATATATCAAATAAAAAAAATCTTCACAACAAGTTTTTTTAAATTATTTAGTTTTTTTATTTCTCATATTCAATGTTTTTAAAAACATGAAATCACAACTATAAGATATAAAATTAAATTTTAATTATTAAATTTTATTTTTAAATATTTTTAAATTATATTGCACCCCCTAAGCTAGGATCCTGGCTCTGCCACTAGGTGTCTTAAAGGAAGTGTTATGTTAAACAATATTTATCCGTAAGTTATCAATCAATTTATAAGAAATGATGAGTTAAATTAAAATAAAAACAAAGAAATAAAATCAAAAATAGAAAATTAGCCGGAACAAATTTGGACAACTAAGTTCATACTAAAGAAATTAGAAGATATACCCTTTTGGCAATACAGGTACCGTTTTTAGCAAAGTAAGGATAATCAGATTCTTTACTGATCCCACCATTTGTGATAACCCACTCAAATGCACGAAAGGACCATCCATAAACACAACCTTGGCTTATGTGGTCACAATCTATGAGTTCTTGTTCTGAAACAGAAATAAGTTTCCCTGTCTTTATTGCATTTATTGATACCATCGCTCCCGTGGCTGCAAATGCCCAACAACTTGCTATACAACACCGTGAAACAAATATATTAAAATTGATATAAATATAATTATGGGGAAAATAAAATATAATTCTGTCCTATTCATATGAGACCCCTCCCATTAGTCTTTAATATATATAAGACATTCCCAAAGTTGAATCTTACATGGATAATATGTAAGATATTCCCAAAACTTAATGTAGAATTTTAGACTCATTTACAAAAAAAAAATTGCAAGTCTAACCATCTCCTAATAATTGTGGGAAAAGACTTATTATTTTTGGAAAATTACAAAAAAATTTACACTTTTAAATGATTTAACTGTTTGTCCTTAATATAAGTAAGGCACTCAAAAAGGAGTGGAGGAAGTATTAAATTACACAATCTTCTTTCAAGTATTGTTAAAATTATTTGCTCTCGTCTTATATATACAAGTTACCTTCTAGAATAATTTTGTGGTCTTAAATATAAGTCATTTTACAAAAGCTTGTTTGGCATTAATAGCTTTATTTCAAATTTGCCCTTCCTCTCATCAACTTCCAATATGAGGAGACAAAGAATGTTTGTTTTTAAATATGGTCCTTTGCAGGGGTAAAAAGGAAAATCAAAACAAATTTTAGACAAGTGCAATTATATAACTAACTTTTCTTAGTTATTATGAGTTAGTTATAAATAACTTATAATTAATATCAAAGTGAGTACATAAATTATGTCTAGGGTGATTGTTTGATCAAACATACTTACCACAGTTCTTTTGGTTTTTAACTGGAGTCACAACTCCTTTCTTTCTCCAATCCATGGTAGGAGGTGCTGCGCAAGAGAACTTCTTCTTCTGCGGTTTACTTGAGCTCGTGATGGCGGCGACCGCGTCCGCAGAAGGCATCTCTATTTGGTGTAGGTACGTGTCTCTGAACTCTTCAGTACTCATATCAGCAAACTTGTTGAGACCCAAACGATGGTCAGAGAACGAGTTTGACCTCTTAGCATTCGTCTCTGTAATGTGCTTTAAATTCCTCTGGAATATCTGGTACCTAGCTTCTCCCTCTTCAAAAGTTGTGTAGATTTTTCCATGATAGTTCCTCCATAGTGGGAACAATCCATGGACTTGTCTTTCATCTGAAGGGAACTTGTCCAGATTAGGACCTAAAATATATTCTTGAGAAGGAAGCTCAAAAGAGACACGTATAAGAACAGAACCCCAGATCAAGGAATTAAGAAACAACCTAGTATTGCAGAAAACCATGCTTATTGTTTGTTGTTTCAAAGTACTGAGAGTTGAAACATCAAATCAGCTTGCATGGACAAGGAATCAATGATGAAGATTGCGTGTATATATATAATTCTTTGAGAAAGATTGTTTATATATGGAATATTCATTCGTTTGTCTCGTTTACTACAGAATTTCTTTATTTTATCATTTATTTTAGTGAATTCCAATAAGCTAAAGGTAATGTTTTCCATTCCATGCAATAATACCAAGAAGGAACTGATTCCCACCTATCTCAAATCGGCAAAATGATGTTGCATGTGTGTGCGTGTGTGAAATAGAAACAAAGAATAGACGATAAATTTAAAAAAGAGAAATATTTTATATTTTATGCAGGAATCTTTCATGGCCGAATGTATTTTGGTTAATTCCAATATATCGTTGGCCTGGTTTTAGAACAATGTTTTTCGATGACTTCATAATTTAATTTAACTAAACCAGTGTGCTTTTCAAATATTTTAATGGAATGCCATGGAATGTGAATTAACGCTGTAAAGAAATGCCTCCTGAAATTACAAAATCTTGACATCGGCCAAACTATTTTCTTATGAAGTTAATCGAGGACAACATTAAAAGTCAAATTTAGTTAGCGCTTACGAAAATTAGTAAAAGTTTGCTAATTGTAAAAAAAAAAAATTATAACTTTCCAAAATTACTCAAAATCAAATTAAATCCATTATTTAAGCTCAAAATAGTGATAAAGATAATGACATTTTTAAAAAATGACTCACAAATGTTTCATTAAATTTTGTAAAAGAAAATCATATATTAAGAATCAATGTGTAGGATAATATAGAGAGAGAGAGCAGATAGAGTATTTGTCAAATTCCTTCTTTGACTTCAATTTGAGATCAGGAAAATATAGAAATTTCATAAATTGAAAAAGTTGCTCTAACTAAGATAGCACAAATAATTGATCTTTTCTTTCATAATTTTCTCAGCTTATTTTCTTCTCATTCAAAGATGAAGCTATCACGTGGCCTTGTAACCACGTTGCGGCATTTCAAGAAAGATGGCCTTTAAGAAATCAAAGTAGAGTGGAAACTGTGCCAATACAAAACATGTGACAAAGAGGGAAGTCACCACATAGAGAGGAAAAGCAGCATGGTGAAGTTGATCCTTGAGGAGGAAGAAATGTCCAGCACAGAATGACACCAACATGGAAGCAATCGACATAAGCAACAATGTCAAACCTAAGAGTAACTTCTTGGGCAAGTCTCTGTAAAAGTCTTGCTCTTGAAATCGAGATGTGAGTAATGATAGGAACGTCACCACTGCCATGATGGAGCAGCATAAGGCTATGAGTGATGAGATGGCAAACGCTTGGAATGCCGGCTCCTTTTTGAGCACTGGATAGCCGGAATCTTGATTGATGCCGCCAGGCACAGTGGCTGATGTAGCGAAGGCCACCGTAGCAATTAGCGCGGCCACAACCGAGCAGGATTCTGCAGCTTTGTTTAGCCAGTCGCCACCACTTTTCACAAGGCCCTTGTGAGTTTTGGTGAAGACTTCTTCTGGAGTTTCGTAATTAGAGTTGTGTAGTGGAAAGAAACCAAGTGGCATTGTTGATTTTACAAACTGCATATCCAATATTATTAGATGTAATTCAGAATTAAATATGAAACCAGAAGTTTCGAAAATAGAAAAAAAGAAAAAATATATATTTGGTGGACTAATTTATCTTTTATTATATTAAATTCCTATTGTATGAAGTTTTTTAAGATACGTGTTTGGAATATTATTTTAGCCAACCTATTTATTTAAAAATTTTTAAAAATATTAAATAAATAAATTTAAGTAACTAAAAAATTTAAAATATAAATTAAAAAGGTAAAAATATATCTATTAATTTTTTTTGATAACATTTATATTTAAAGAGAGGTATTTTGGTCAAATATATGTAATTCAACAGTTAACTAATAATTAGGTAGATGAAAACAATTTTAAGGCAACGTGGAGTAATTGATTTTTTGTTAGTGGCCAACTACAATTTGAAAGGAGGACAAGGGCAATTTTAACATAAAGGTAGGTGAAGTTTTTGCTAATTTAGTTGCCCCCACTTCTCTCAACGTAGGTAAGTACGCCCTGCTATTCCTCCTCTGATGCTTAAAATGTCAGCCTTTCATTTAAAAGAATTAGGTGAAATTTCTGTGACCTAATTTTGAGCATTAGAAGGGATAGCAGAAAGTGCAACAGAAACCCCCAAATCAAAGGGCCAGCTATTCTGATCAGTTTCTCACCCTTACCTCATACCACTTGATTTCCCATTGCATTTGAAGAGCTTCGCCGGGAATGAGCAAAGGCCTGTAGTCACCGAGTGTGGCTGCCAAGTGCAATGCACTGTTACCCTCCTTATCTACCTGACGAAACATGCTCTCTGTATACAAGTTCTTATCCATCAACAACTTATACACTTGTGTTTGCCGGTGTTCTACTGCCAGTAACACCATGTTCTTCTTATCTCCATTCTCCTCGTTAATAGCCTCCGGTGTAAATTCCAGAATTTTCTCTATTATCTCCATCAAACCGTTCCTCGTAGCCACTAGTAGCGGCGTCTCCATCGCCCCACGGCCTTCTGTAGTAGGATTTCAATTAATGTGAGATGCAATCTTCAAAAGCTTTAAGGTTATTCAATCTTTTTACCTCTGTCCTTTATGTTGCGGAGCTTGTTGCCTTCATGAATCCAGTTACCTAGTCCGTCCGATTCTTTTCTCATCGGAATAAATTCTATTTCATCGTGGTCCAAAGAAGAGGAGTCGTCCTCCCAAAAATAGCTGTGATAGAAAGACGGCACATCTTAACCCAATCTCAAAATTTAAGTTTATGAATTTTTTTTCTTTTATTTTATTATTAATTGTTAAGGTCAATTTTTATCTGATAGATTTCCCACCCCATCTTAACTCCACTCATATTTTGATATCTAACAGTAACATTAATCAATCTTCTTACCTTTGTCTTTTATACAATCTCCATTCAAACTCTCCCCAAGTCATACAAAATATAAATCAGCCTTTTTACCTCGGTCCTTCATGCTGTCGATCGAGTTTGTTTGTTGGGGCAGCGATGCTGAGAGGTCTCATAAAGCCTTCGTTGTCTACCGGTTTGATGCCAGGGCTTTTGCCTTTCACTGAAGATAAGCTGAGGGGTTCGCACCCATTATTCTTGTACTGATACAAGGAAGCCCTACAAAGAAGTTCCTCAACTATTTGGACGGACCATGTATGACTCTCCTTTCGTTGTATCTTCTTAAATCCGTCAGATTTTAGCAAGAAATATCCAAAGCCTAATAGGCATAAATCGAGCGTGTCATGTGTTGCATCATGTTTAACATGGAACGTGTCAAATATACACAATAAGTTAGCTAGCATACCCTTGGCAAAGAACTTGATCAAATCGCAACAGGTTGTGTAATTAGCTGGAAATAATGGATTCTCCGGCTTACCCCCATGGCCAGTGATGAATCTTGAGTTTGCCACTTCTTCCGGATCCCCCACTTTGTCTCCATCAACTTCATCTCTTTTTCTTACAACCTTATCAACTAGAGGTTGCAAGAAGCTGAAAACATTCCAACATGTATCCTCGACAGTATTTGGGCAACTTTGTGGTTCATATGTTAGTTGCACCTTAAGCTCTTCAACGATTATACCTTCCCAGGCCAAACCGAAAGACAAACAATAAGGCATGTATATTGGTATAATATTACTACATAATAACTACAAGCTAGGGTTCTGAAAAAACGTGTAAGTGAGCTTAACACCACGTTTAACGTAACCCAAAATCTTAAGTATTAAATTTATGTGTTTTTTCTACTTATATATTTCTTTTTCAACTCAATGTCATTCGATGTAAGACTTTTCTCCATATCAAGTCAAGCCAACTCACACTTAACATCCTAATAGAACCAAGTAGATTTCCATGATAAATGCAGGCTTACAGTTATAAACGATGGTCTCTATTCGTCCTAGGCGGCTTCCACTTCTGAAAGCAGAAGGCTTCATTGCTAGCAGATGGAGAGGAGATAACCCAACCTCGTTCACACAGCCCACAAGATCTGGATACAGGTGAATTATTTGAAATGCAAGATCTGCAGCCAATATACATACATGTTTGTGTATTGAATTAAATGATGCTGTTATAATGTTCATGGAATTATAAACAGTTGGGAATGAATTTACCAAAATGGTCTCCGGCTATTGCACAGTGAAGACAGGTGTCGCCATTGTTCCTTCTACAGTTAACATAGAAGGCAAAAAAGACGTGAGGATTTTGCGCATAATGAAGGCAAAGAAAAGCTTGTTTTTGGCCATAAAAAGAAGCCAAGAAGAGAGGTGTTTCGCCCTTGACGTTACGCTCATCCTAGTGAAGGGTGGACGCTAGCAATTATGTGACACATTCTGTCATTCCCATTTGCAGCAGCTAAATGCAATGCAGTGTTCCCTCCAACATTACGAGATCGCAGAATTTCTCTAACACCATAATATCTGCTTATTTTTTCATAATGCGTCACAATATCCAGTATCTGCTTCACCACTTCCTCGTTCCCATCAGATACTGCTATCTGCAACGCAGTGTTTCCTGACAAGCCATTAAATCTGACCTTGAGAAGACTTGGATCATCCTCGTACATCTTAAGCACCTCCTTCCATTTTCGATGAACAACAAATCCGCACAGTCGTTGTTCTTTTTCCCGCCTGAGCTTCTTTTCTTCCGCTTCTGGACGAGTATAGTGCTCCATAGTTTGATGAGTTAGTTCGATGTATCCGTGACTCATGGTTTATAAAGGCTAAGAAAGGCATCATTAATAGCTTACAATTGGGCAAAAGCTTGCTTGGTTATCAAGTTATTCCCCGACCAGATGAAGGCGAAAGATGATAAAGAAAAAGAGAAGAGAGGAAAGGAGGAACGTTTACTCTGGAGATTAACGTTTGTGCAACAATGTGCTTCTGCCAAGCCTATAAATCACATCCCCCAACATATATATAAACACACAATAGGATAAAAAGATAAATTGGCTCTTAAATTATAGGTACAAAAGTATCTTGGACTTTAAATTCATTTTTAGTACAATTATTTCCTTAAATTTTTGAAATATAATCAAACCCCTATCATTAATAAAAATTAATTTTGACTGTTGGTTGAATAAAAAAATTATAAAAAAGGACCAGTAAAATTTTTGGACGTTTTCTATAATGTTTTGGGTCTTATTTGTGATTTATAGGTTTTACACTGTAATTTCTTGTCCTTTTCTCTAATTTTTTAAATCATTTTTTATCATTGTTTTAATTAACTAATTGTTAAAACTAACAATTTGCTAAATGTCAAATTGTACCAAAATGAGTTTAAGATCTCAAATACTTATAAATCAATTGTTTAGGACCCAATTTGTTCATCTATCTTATATACCGCAACAAGTTTCATATCATATAAATATGTGGGGACACTCTTTCACTCCTTTCACTTACTTTTTTTTTTTTTTTGGGCCAACTCACTCTTTTCACTTAATTGTGACTTAGGATTTATGAAAGGAATGAACAGCCTTCTAGGGTTTTTTTTTTAGAATAAAAATAAAAAGCTAAATCATACAAGAAAAGAATGAGTTTCGGTAAGTAAGCCCAAAATACTCGTCTTATGACATATTATATTTTAACAATCTTGTTTTAAAAAGGAAAATATTATGTTTTTAGAGAAAATAATTTTTTAAAAAATGATTGTGGAAAAATATTTTAATAAATAACAAATCTTCTGATAATTTATTATTAATTACAAGTAATTGATTGACTCGTACATTCCGCAGGGACACTCTCTCACTCTTTTCTTTTCACTCAATTTTGACTTGAGATTTAGGAAAGGAATAAGATGTTTCCTTTGACTAGTATGTATCTGTCTTCCCAAAGAAGCCTTCAATTTCTTTTGGAAAATAATAAGAAGCCTTCAATACTACATACAACTAATATTGATTAACTGGCATTAATCCCTGTGCATTTGCACGGTGCCGACAAAAATATCAGTAGAATAAACGGTAATGATAAAATAGAAATTACATTAAATATCATGGATAAACGTCATTGTTTTCATTTTATATTCATCAGGAAATATATAATTTGAAATCTTCTGCCACAAATCATTTGTGTTGCAAATCACTACAGCCTTTAATTTGTAATTATTTGTTTGAAGAAGTCTATGTAATTGATGAAAATTTCATTGTAATGCCTTCAGTATATCTAATGTTACATTGCATTCATTCTAAGTGTAATTTGGCGTGAAATCTTTTGCCACACAAATCATTCGTGTTGCAATAATCACTATTACCAATAACATTAAAAAAAAAAAAAAGAGCATATTGGATGCTTCTTCTTGGAAAGTTATGAGTACAATGGCAACTATGTAATATTACAGACAAATATTGGACTGTTAGTTTAAAAATCATTCAATATGTGTTTAGATTTTTAAGATTTTTAATTGAATTAGATAATGGACAGTTAAATAACATAGCCGTCCAGTTTGGCTAGCTTACATTGGACATTAAATAATATAAACATTCAAGTAAGGACCATGATTTATTATTAAAATTTTAATAATTTAAAGTGTGCAATTGTTATTATGGGATCTCTACTTATCATTTTTCCAAATATAAAGTAAAAATAATAAAGATTTATTTATTTAGATTTGATGAAGAATTAGAGTCTAGATGAATGTATCATTCCTTTTTTTCTCAATTTTTTTCTTTGAAAAATATATTTTAACAATCTTGTTTTAAAAGAAAAATATTCTATTTTTAGAGAAAATAATCTATAAAAAATGATCATGTAGAAAAATATTTTAATGAACATCAAATCTTCTCATAACTTATTATTAGTCACAACTTATTGATTAATACCTAAAAACATACCCACACGTTTGATTCATAGAAAAGTTAGTAATGAAATCGAATGATAAAAAATAAACAAATAAAGGGAGAATTGCGTTCAAAAATCAATACAAAATTATTTATTATTAAAATAGTAACAGAAACTTGTATGTGAATAATTTTTAAAAAAAAATCTTTGAATTCTCCCAAAAAAACATTAATTAAGACTCTCGGAAAGAAAATTATTTATAGTATTTTGTTAATAAAAATAAAAATGAATGTACCAAAATACCCTCAAGTAGAGACAGAAATAACGGGAGAAAGAATGGATAAAGTATAATTGTCTGGATTATAATTCACATGTTAACTAGTCAAAATGACCACGAGAACATGTCACATGACTATATTCGTCTTCTGAGAAAATATTCAATGTGTGCTTGCTCAAAATGCAATACAGATACCATAACCAGAACATTTGCTGACATATTAGCAAATTATTATCAAGTCCAAGCATGGACCATTGGGGGTTCAGTTTCAGTGCTGAGTAGGTCATGAGCACTATTGTGCTTGTCACCAAACACATGAATTAACTAAAAATAATAATAATAAAATCTCTTTAAATTATGTAAATGATAATTTAATCCCTTAAAATATTATAATATTAATAAAATATTTATGAACCTCTTTGTCAATAATTTAAAAAAAAAGATCATTTTATTTTTATTGATAAATTATAATTTTTTATACAATTTTTATGATTTTTTAAAAAAAGTTATAATTTTTTAAATAAAATTTGTGAATAAATTTTATTATTTTAAGAACTTATTTTTTAATAATAGAAATTACACTTGATAAATTATAATTTTTTTCAATTCTTTTAATTTACAAAACAAAAGTTATAATTCCTTTAATAAAAATTATAATTAAGGATTATTATTTTCAGTAAAGGTAAAATAATTTTTTTTAAAAAAAAGTCTTTAAAAACTCCATTAATATTATGATATTTTAAGAGATTAACTTGTCAATTTATATAAGCGGAAGGATTTTATTATTATTTTTTCATAAGGAAGAAAGGATCTTGATGGTTGATTATATTCAATCTCAGCCGTTCATTTATTTATTCCTCTCACCACGGACTTCAATGTTCCCTGCTTCCAAAATCAGTTCGGCATTCACTTGGCCACCTTGAGTTCCCCAATCTTTAGTTCATCTCATTGGCAATTTCTTTCTCCGTTGGATCTCATTTGACGCTTTCTTTATTGGCCATCATCATCGCAGCTCTGGATGTAATTTTGCTCTTTTAAGCATTCCCTTATTGTTTTACTTTTCTCTTTTCACCGCTTCTGATGGGGAAATCTTTGCGTCTTCTTATTTTTTTTTATCAAATATTGATTTTTAGAATTATAATTGTTCATTATTACTAAATTAATGGTCAAATATGGAAATGATTGAACTTTTTTCCCGTTGATATATGATAAATACATCAATGAAAGCTTATTATTACCTTCTCAATCTCTGTCTGTGTGTAATGTTATTATGAACAGTACTTTGACTTGAATTAAAGATGTCTAAATTATAGTTTGACAATATAATCAAATGAGTGTAGCACATATGGTAGCAATTTAGATCCCTAAAACATCAATTCCTGAAGGTATATATAGACAACATCATTTCGGAGTGGACAACTCCTTATTGATGCTCAAATTCTTCAATGATTGGTCTTATAACTGCCGGTTGTGAAGATACCTTGGGAAACAAGGAAAAAAAGTATGACAATATATATTATGATAAAGATATGATGTAATTTATGAAGTTTAACAAACGTTTCTGCGATTTATACAACTATGCTACTTGGTTATGGTGGAAGAGCAAAAAATATACCATGGTGTTTGATTGTGCTGTTAATCAAGACTTGCAGGGTATAGCAAGAGGAGGAGACATTTATAACACATACAAGCAAAGAGGGATATGTGCTATTATCCTATGTCTGCACTCAAAGCTACTGGAATATAGCAAGGAGAGGCTTTTGTGGGTAACATGGATTGTCAAAGTTTAAATGCAGGAAAAGAGGTTCTGTTTAGTTATATTGGAGTGATTTTGTTAGATGTTGTGCCAAATCAACTGTGCAAAAGGGTAGTAATCTGTATAGTGATCTGTTTTGCACTTTGTTTTAGCCAGTTTGTTCTGTGCAAAACGGTAGAAAGCCCATGTTGACTTGACTTTATTGTGTAATCTTTATTGAGACATCAATGAAAGTTGTTGTAACTGTAAGTTACAGCAATTTAAAGTTCATCAAAATTCAAAGCAAAAGAAGTGGCAATGAAAGCAAATTTAATTTTCCAACGTTTCTATGTAGTAAGTTATGGCTTGAAATGAACCAAGAACTAAACCTGCAGCAGTTTATCAATAAGTTATGGCATGATAACAACTAAGCAAATTTCAATAAGTCATGCAGAGCATTTGGAGGGCAAAAAAAAAAAATTGCATTTACTAATAGATTTAATGTGCTCTGCTTAGGGAGGGCAAAGTTATATTTAATGTAGTTCTGGAAATCATTAAGCTTATAAATTTAGCTTTGTGTTCTTTCTTGGCTGTTTATTCTTATTCATTGGTACGACAGATTATAATAAGAATGTTTAAACTATCATAACTTAAAATTTCAGATGATGATTTGTAATTTGTTGACAGTAAGACCCTTCCTTTTGTTATATTTATAATTCTATTCCTCAAATACAAAACCGTGTCTTGACAAATACATATACAAAACTCGTCTTAAAACGCAACACGTTATTTCAAACAGCATATAAATACTAAATAATCTATTTGTTGTCTGCAAATACCTGTGTTTCAGGGAAAGAGGATCCATGAAAAGTAGAAATAGCCTTCTGAGTCCAAAGTCAGAATCTGTCTGTCAATTCTGTGAGAATAGCAACTATGGACGGTTCAAGATAAACCATGTCCTTTTTGCCAAAGTTATCAAGGGATTCTAATGGCAACTATATTGCCACAGTTCACAGTGTATACACTGACTGTAATTCTGTGGCAAACTTCATGCCATGGTCCGAAAAAGAGCAAGCTTTTTAACTTCAGTATTCTCTTAAATTAAACAACTAGACATACAGTATTAGCAAAGAAACCCAAAATCACAAATCAAAAGTAAAGCTCCGAGTGAATTGCCAAAGATAAAACAGAGGACCTCCAATTTCATCCAGAAAAATTGAAACACCAAGTAAATCTTTCGTCTGTCAGGTGAGTGATGTATCAATATAAGAATTTTATCCACCATGTCAACAGTGGCTTGATAGAAGTAAATGCACTTCTTAATTCCATTTCAGGAACTTCAATCCCAGTATGAGCTAGTGGAGAGGTATGAAATTTTGATCCCAAGGCTCTCTTGGCTGGACCACCATCATTTACGAAAGTCATTGAACCAATTAAAACAATTACGGAACGAAAAGCAAAGGATGATTAGCAAAAGGACTCCGAGGAAATATGATAATTATTCATGAGCACGACAATTATTGTGCCTTAACAGGACAAACAAATGAAGTTCTAAAGTGCAGCAATAATCTGTTGCTTTTCAGTTCAAACAAAAGATCTATAAATGCAAGAAGCTAAAGTGATACTGCAGAACAGGACAACCACCAGAAGTAGAACTGGACACATTAGATATTTAAATGATCACCACTCATTATTTGTAAGAGAAACATAACAAGTTATCCTGCAGCAAGATTGTAAAAAAAAAAAAAAAAAAACACACACACACACACAAAAGAAATTAGGCTTGTAGTGTAAAAAGTTGGATTTGAATTTAATAGTCAGGTGTGGAGATGCATATTCGTTTAGATTGTCGAATGTGTCCTAAGTGAGCTCGAAGAAGGTTCACAAGTAAAAATGCACATACAAATCACTCAAAATTTTGCAAATCTTAAAGTGAATCAAACAAGGTGGACCTATTACATCACATATCATGTTACGAGATATTTAAATTGCTTATGCTTAGAATGCCAATTGAAAATTGTCATATTTCCTGTTAATAACAAAAGTATCGTATGAATTTTTGTTTATCTAATTCTCCAATATTCAATCACAAGTTGAATATTTTATTATATTTTTATTTCTTCAACCACCCAGCCAATATCCTCCCTTGCAAGGATCAGATTCAAGATAATCTCATTGTACATACATTAAATTTTACACCAGAGATCTAAAATTCTAGTGTCAAGTGAAACACAAATTTGATGAGTACAAGCAGAGGTCAACTCCTAAAGACCAACTTTTAACATGTTAGTCTAGCTCTTACCCTATGAACGGACAACGAACTTCAATCTTAATCTTCAAATAATGTGTTCTTGTAGCATGACGTCCAATCTGAATCATCTCTTGAAGCAACCAGACCAGTTCCATCAGTGCTTATAGACTCGGCCACTGAACAAGATACCAAACCTGGAAATATTTCTTTGCCCAACCCCTCAATTCTCAGCTCTTTATCATCAGTTTCAGTGGTTTTGACATCACTACTCAACTTTTGATCAAAATCTACTTTGTCATTGACTTTAGGACCATGATAGATTGATAATTCATTGCTATTACAGTCATTAGCAAGTTCTTCTTCATCTGACAAGCACTTGCAACAATCAACGTCATCCATCTCATAAAGTTGGCTCATTAACCCTTCCCTCCATGATATCCTCATTTGGGACTGTGATGCTGTCTCAATTGTAGAACTCGATAACCAAGGAACCTGATCATCCAAAAATTTTGGAAGTTTACAGAGATCAATTGAATCAGAAGGCACAGTAGAACAATCGAATCGGAAACTTGAATTAACAGAATCCTCAAATGGCAAAGACATGAAGCTTGCTGATGGAATAACTTCACCTATGGAATCAAGGTCAAGCTTAGGACCATTTTTCTTCAGATAGTCTCCATGAACCCATGGCACTCCAACATGGATATCTGAACTGGAGTCTGACTGTGGAGTTTGAATAACATTTCCACTACTCAAAGAATTGAGTGAGAATGGAGAGTTCTCTTCAATAGGATTGAGTTGAGAAGTTTTGCCCATTCCTGAGCCACCGGCCATGCAGCTGGATGTTGAATTGGGAGAAAAGAACATGGGTAAATAAGAAGGTGATAATAGGGAATCTGAAAATCCTTGAAATTCAGAGAGCCCACTAGGAGAAATTGAACTAGTTGCTTTTCTCCTGATACAGTAACCCGCACTAGACAAATCAATGCTATCATTTAGGCCCAGAGAAACTCTATGGCCGGATGATGGTGAAGAAATGGAGCCAAGAGCGGTGGACTCTGCTTGCCCCTGAACTTGACTAGCTCCATTTTCAGATGTCCCCGTGACATCTTTATTCCCATTCTTATGAGGTGAACAAACCCAATACATTGAAGCTTCACTTGGCAAAGGCAACAAAGAGGTGCTGACATTGTTGACCATGCCCACCATTTCTTTCACATTCTCATCATCAAGACTATCAGCAGCCACATTATTAAAGTTGGGGTTGTCCTCTCCGACAATAAGAATGCCTCTAGGCCTGCACTTTCTCTTGTCAGTGACACCAGAAACTATATAGCCAGCACCATAACAGGCTGGTGTAGTAGCTGAAGCCAAAGAAGAACCACATTGTATCTCTGGGGAAACAGAGTTTTGAATTGGAGGTGTTTTGCTCAGGCTTGTGTTTGAGTTCTCTTTAGCATCCCCTTCATCACCTACAATATCCAAATCTGAGTCAAATGCTCCTTTACTCAAAGGAGTCAAAGTTACTTCACTATGACAGGATTTGACCTGGGAACACTCATTATCTTTGTCATTTATCCTCTTGAGTCTATCTTCCTGTAGCCTTGACTGTTCAGATGCAGGTGGCAATCTAGGAAGAAAATTGCAGTGGTCATTCAGAACAGAAGACAACTTGGATTTTTGGCCAACTTTAGAGCCAGATTTTTTCCCGGATTGCCACTGGTAGAGGCATGGGGGATTCTTCTTAAATTTCTGAGCCTTCTCGAATGCAAACTTTTTAGTGTGCTCCCCACTATTACCTTTTGCAAAGTTCTCTTTTGCTTTAGGCTGCCTCAAAGGAGGCACATTGGGGATTGAGTTTGGAGTTTTGGAGAGGTATTTTGGTCTACAGGCAGAGGATTTTGAAGAAGGAGAAGGAGAAGAAGCATGGGAGAGGAAAAATCGGAGGCAACCTCTTGAGGCTTCAGCAGAGACGCTGGAAGAATCACTGCTATTACTGCCACTAGAAATGCGGTTCAGATCCTGCAACGGGTTCCGAGGACTCTGCTTCCTCCTTTGCGCTGACTTTGCAAAAGCTCTTGGAGGTGGCGCTATGGCAGGAGGCAAAAAAGGTTTTTTCACTGAAGATCCTCGGCTCATGGTGAACCCTGCAGGTTCTATCTTACATTAAATTGACCTGAATGTGATAACAGACTGCTTGCATAAGGATAACAATTTTGGAACTCTCTCCGATCTGTACATTTTCCATGTAATGTAAGTATACTCAGTTGCACGAAACATTTAGAAGCTAATTCAGACTTTCAGCAAATCAGGTAAAGCAAACATTTTAATGAAGAAAGACGTCTGAATAATTGAGATATCTACAAGAAACTTATTGCAGATGAATGATGTGTTTCATTTAGTTCTTAATAAAATCATCTTGGAATTGTAGTAAAATCAGCTGGACTGAAGTGTAATGTAAGAAAGAAAAATCACATATAAGAAAAGAACACACAATAATAGAACCAAATAATCTTCACTAATACCTTTCCCTTTTTTTTGCCATCAACTAATTCCTTTCCTAATTACATAAAAAAGCTACAAATGGCAGAATCATCATAAATGAGCGGCCGATAAAGCCGTGCCAATTCATTAAAAAGAAATGCACCACAAGAAAATTAGGGAGCACCAGGAAGTCTAAAGTTCACGACATCAAACTTCAAGAACTAAAATTTATAACGTCTTGATAGACATGGTGGACCACTGAAATGTGCTTCATTCCAACATTGTTGAAAGACCAAAGAGAAGATGCAAACATTCTGGGCTGCATTTTTTCCCGAAGAGCCAAACTACTTCAGATCACGGTGTACTAAAAAAGACATTGAAGAAGAGGGGCAGAGGCATAAGATCCTAACACTATTCACCATTTCGATCTACGAGAGTGAAAGAGAAGATGAGAGGGAAAAGCAGAGATCTGAAGATTGCTTACTTTTTGCCAAGCAGTTAGTCTGAAGACGGAAGCGAAAAGCACGGTGCTGATGAAGTTAGAGAGATCGACAATGACGAAGCCGCTGAAAATTCAAACAAGAGATTAGAGGCACCTGGAAACAACGTCGTTTTGTCAAACGGAAAAGAACACAGAGCTCCGCTACCAGTACGAATAACGGTGTCGTTTTACAAAACAGAAACAATTTGTTTTCATGAAAACTAGCATAAAAAAGTATTTATATATCTAACTTTGTATATTTAAAGATATATGTTTCCAGTTATCCAGATACGTGAAGTTTTTATATAACACCGTTGAATAATCACTGAAAATGGTTTCACTCATTCATGCCAAATCATGTACGTTGCTAGTTATATTTTTTCACTCTAAATTATTAATCATATTTAAATAAGGTTTTATTTAATTTTTTTAAAATTTATTTAATATACAGAATTAAAAAATAAAATTCCAAGTCATACATATTATTATACTTTTTTTATTTTATTCTTTATTCTCAATCTGATTTGAATTTTATTTCCCTTTTCTTTTTACAAAACTTTTGGTAGGGTTTTATGGCATATTTTATTTTTATATCTTAACTAGTATTTGTATGATTTCTCACGAAGAAGAATAGTTTGTGCTTATGGGAGAGAGTGAGAGGGATTGTGATAGAGGGGCAGAGGAGATAGAAAGTGAAATTTTTTTAAAAAAAAAATACACCTAAGTTTCATAAAATAATTGATTATCAATAAATTTTATAAAATTCACAAAATATTTTTAAGTTCTAAATTTCACACATTTACAACTTAATAAAAAGCATTTACAACTTGCAATTGTACAAGATTTGAGATTTGAAAGTTTTTTATAAATATTATGGGACCTCTTAATAATAAAATTTTTTTGTGACAATTAAATATAATTTTCTCATTTTTTATCATTGTTTGAGCATATTTGTCTCTTATTTTTTCTCCCAAAATTTCTTTCAATATATCAATTCTCAATTACCACTTAAGGTTTGCAATTATCATACATGTTAATCAAGATTCTGTTTGCAACATCAAACAAAATTATTTATTAGCAGATTTAATTCAATGCACAAAATTGATTAGCTAGAGTGAAACTCTAATTGTACAATAAAATTGCATTAAAACATTTAATCGCACACAAAGATATGCATTTAGATAATTTTTTGGTGGAAAGTATGTTACTATATATGGCAATTTTCCTGACAATTCCAAAAGGAACCAAAGCATTGCAAATGCATACTCCCTCTGTTGCTATATATAAAATATTTTTAATTGAGTTATATAAATCAATAAAAATTGACTATTTAATTAAAAATGCAGCAACATTTCAATTTTGCCGCTAAATAAAAAAATGAATATCTTTTTCAAAAGTTAATTAATGAGACTACCTAATCTTTTTCTCTTTTTAATTTAATAAGGATATAATAGTCCATTCATTAAAAAGTATGTTAAAAATCTCTTATATTAAGGGATAAAAAAATTTTATAAAACTTTTTATATATAGGGACAAAGGGAGTATATACATTTGTTCTTCACACCTTTAGGACAATTGCACAATCTTTCAATTAATGAAGAATATGCAATTGATTTAGCTGGAAAAAATTTTATGGTGGCTCCTGGACGTGGGAGATAATAAACTAGGCCTACCACATGACATGATAGTGTACAATAGAGATTAAATCCCTTCTAATTGTTGATAACTAACTACCCATATCTAATAAATACAACTGAGGTATCAATGTATCCATATCTTTAGAACAATCTATCCAACACTAAGTACTTTAATGATAGAGCCATTCTTGTGCCTATTATTATGAAAATGTTAACCAAGTCGTGATTTCATGCCTTCTCTGACACCAAGTGAATTAGTTGAAAATTTTAGTTGTGATTATGTTTTGAAAATCAACTTAAGATAGTGATTACTACTTTGATGATTATAGACTAATGAATTCTTGAATATAATTGATAGCTCTGATCTATACCCTTACAAACTTACTTTTACTTTTAAAGATGGTTCACCTATCATGCTTCTAAGAAATAGTAATTAAGTTTTTAAATTATACAATGGAACTCATTTATAACCATAACACTAAATCGATCGAATTTAAATTAGAAGGTGCTAATTCATCATATTGATATGAATCCTTCTAAGAGTATATTAATATTTCACATGTAGTGAAAACAACTTTCAATTACTCTTTCTTCTATAATAGCTATTAAAAAAAGTCAAGAACAATCACCACTTCATGTTGAGTTGCACTTATCAAAGACTGTACTTGCTTTGGACCAATTGTATGTTGCTCTTTTGAGTGAAGAGTACGTATGGATTAAAGATTCTTTTGGATAATAGTGACGATAGGCTTAAATCAACAACCACCAATATTATTTATAAAGAGGTTCTTGAGGAATTTGTAATCATCTCAAGCGTCAATTGTACAATCCAATTTTTCTACCCAAATGTGTGCTTATGAAAACGTCTTTCTAAGTATCAAGTTTTTAATGGTGATGATTAGCAATAACATCTTAATTTACGTTTCGATTAACAGGTTTAAATTGTATATGGCACAAGTCTCCCTTTTGGATTATGGCAATTTGATTGCAATGCTACCAAAAAAAAAAAATATTTTCCCCATACGCTACACTTTTAAAAGCATTTTTTCATATACTATAAATTTAGAAACCAGTTTGATGCAAACTGAGTTTCATTTTTTTTTTTTTGATATGAAAGCATGAAACTCTATTTTAGTCAAGCCGAGTTTTATACCTTATAAAAAAAAGTTGATATGATAAGCTGACAGCCTTCTTTTTCTTTTCTCCTTTGTGTGAATAATTATTTATTTTTTTATTTTTTTTAGTCTATTGCTTAGTATCTTGAACAATCTGAATGTATTATCACTTCCTCCATGTGTGATTGTTATCTATATAAATTTGGATATAGATTTTATATTTAAAATATTGCATTTTAAATCTGACATTTAAAATTCATATGTTTAAAATTCTTTATTTGAATAATTTAAAAAAATTTAAATGAAAAATAGAGATAAATTGATATTTGAAATAAAAATAAAAAATTGAAAGTGATATGTTAACTTTTCTTTTTCATTTGAAATTTTTTGAAATTATTTAAATAAAGAATTTTAAACACATGAATTTTAAATGTGAGGTTCAAAATGTGATATTTTAAATATTAAATTCATACCTAAATTTGTATAGATAATAATCACAGGGAAATTCACATTATTTTGAGTAGGCCATGATAATATCTTCAAAGTTTTCAAGATGCCAAATAATATAATAAAAAACAAGGAAAAAGAAATAATTACTCATATAAAGGAAAAATGAGGGAGAAGGTTAACTTCCTTTTTTAAATAAATCAGCATGATTAAAATTGAGTTCCATACTTTTACATTAAAAAAATGAAATTAAATTTGCATCAAATTGATTTCCAAATTTAATGTGCACGGAGGAATACTTTTGAAAGTATAGCATATGGGGAAATTTTTTTTTTTTTTGGCAGTATTGCAGTCAAATTGCCTTGGATTATATTTGACATTTTTTTATTTTATATCTTTAATGACTTTTATCTTAAAAATCCAAATAAAATTAAGAGATTAAATTAAATTCAAATAAAATTAAATACTAAAATAAAATTAAACCTGAAAAATGGAAAGTACCCGTATCAGTTGACGCATAAAGAATATGTTGTATTTTTCATAATTTTTATATTTTTTAAAATATAGTTTCTATATATAATATATAAATACATGTGAACAAATATATGTGCATATATATATACACACACACACACTTCCTATATTTAAAATTATAAGATATTTTTAACTGAATTTTACCTCTCAATAAAGTGATTACCTACTTTTAAACTAACATTATCTTTCTATAGTTATCTCTATTAAACATCCTACAATAAATATAAAGTCATTATTAATATGGGCATTTAAAAAAAAGACAATTATTACATTTTAAAAGATTAAAAATGTCTTATATTTTTTAATATATAACTCTTAAAAAAATTTTTATATTTTTAAATGGAAGGGATATGTTTATAAACATTATCAATATAGTAATATTTATTATTGTTGAAAAAAATCAACATACTATCCAAAATTCAAAAAATTTAATTATAACTTAATTATAAATTTTAAACTATAAAAATAGCAAGGTTTCTCGCGAGTACATGATCGACTTCGACAATTTACTAAATAATATTAACAATTGTTGTTATTATTATTATAATTATTATCGTTATTAAATGTTAAAATATTAAATATTGCAAATGTTAAAACTTAATTTAAATTCTTCTGATTCTAATTTAAATTCAAGACTGGAATAATTTCTAATTAATTAAAAAAATGAAAAAGATAACCAGGCAGAACACAGAGCCAGAAGCCCCAATTCCTTCGATGAGTATTTCTGCTTCTTCCCCACTCTTGTTTTCTTCTCCGACTTCGAAACCTAGCCACCGCAAGCCGCTGCTCGTCTCCATTCTTTGCTGAGCCGACGCCGTTGTTCTGCGTCCAGTTCTTCACAGCGTCAATTCCTTTATTTCCATCTTCGGATTCTTTTCCCTCCAGGTGAGGGTTTTCGGTTTCGCCTACCATTTTCCCATCTGTTCCCATCTGGGTTCCTGTTGAAATTGTTAAACTATTTGTCGACTTGGGTGAAATCAATTTCCGATTTTTGATCCATTGTTAATTACTAGTTGTTTGGTAGTGAAATCAAGTTTTGATTGTTTGGCCCGTTCTAAAATTGGGTTAAAACGAGTCAAGGAAATTGATGTTACGGAATTTGAGCTCTTAAGATATAGTTGTTACTGGAATTGGGTTAGCAAGGTTCTTTTGTGTCGTTCATTGGCATAATTGCGTGGAACATAAATAAAATTTTGTCAATCATCTTATTTTTCTTTGGCTGAGACTAGTGGAGTAGATTCCCAGTTTTCAATCCACTATCTAAATTTCCAATTTGGTTGATTATCACGCAAGATAATACTCATATCCAGATGTGTAACTGAAACTGAATTTGAACTCTTAAAGAGTTCTATGTTTCTTCTTTCAACCTCTCAACATATTCTTAAGCTTCACTTGGACCTACACACTTTTGAGTTTACTCTCCTGATTATGCCGTTCTCTGGTCTCTGTATTGTAAGCAAGTATAAGAAGTGTCTTCTTTTAATTTTATAGTACGTTATTTTGGTTATTGTTGTGTTCTTTGAATTAGTATTCGTACTTTATTCTATTTTATAATTTATTTGGATATACATTTTTTAAAAAAATTCTATTATTCTGGGGTCTCTCTGGTAAGGTATGGAACAGGGAGGGGTTGGGTTGGCCACACACCCTTGCTACCTGCTTTGTCGGATTGCTATCATCAATCCTCTTTCTTTGCATAGCTTGATGAAGAGAAAAATGTTGGAGAATCTCGCATCTTATAATTTGTGAAACAGGGTGTGGTGATGTTGTTAGGAGATAGTGATTTAAAGTTTAATGATATCTTTATTGATTGTATTATTCTACCATGGTTTAACTTCTGCCCATGGTTTTTGGAAAGAGTACTGGTTAGTATTTAATGATTTTGTTGGTAGACCTGGTGATACAGACTGGCGTCTCTTCTTTGCTAATATAATTTTTCAAATTTACATAATTACTTAGTTTTTCTGTTAATCTCTGAGTATCCCCATGAACCTCTGCTTTGCTAATTTTTTCTTTCTAGGGCTCTTGAAATTTGTGTAGGAGTCTCTGCATCTTTTTCTCCGTCTCAGTGCACAGTTATCCAACTTGCCTGTCTTCATCAGGCTGCCATGCAGGGGAATTCATGTTGTGAATCACTACTTTGTCTTTGGAGTTTCCTTTCCTTTGCTGTGATTAAGGTATTATGTGGCCAAATCTTGGAACTCGTAATTCTTTCTGCATTTTTCTGGAGCTTCCTAATTCATGTTCATTCCTTTATCTCTTTCATGAAATGTATTGTGGGTTAAATTTTTATTTTATTCAAGATTAAGACTTAGTCATTTTTTATATTTGTATTCTTCATGCTAGGATTTTGATTGAGATTTATTTGGTGGGCAACCGATTTTTTATTGGGCTATTGGAGCTGCACTTCTTCCGTGAATAAGATTTGGCAGCAGTTTGGTGTTAGGTACCATGGCAATTGAGAAGAACAACTTTAAGGCATCAAGGCTTGATTCTGAGTTTTCACCCCATAGTAGGGAGACTATGTCTAGTGATGAGGATGATCTTCAGCGGCGTAACTCAGCTGTGGAATCTGATGATGACGATGAGTTTGATGATGCAGATTCTGGTGCAGGGTCAGATGACTTTGATTTGCTGGAATTGGGTGAAACTGGAGCAGAGTTTTGCCAAATAGGCAACCAGACTTGCAGCATTCCATTGGAATTATATGATCTTCCTGGGCTTGAAGAAATATTGTCAGTGGATGTTTGGAATGATTGCTTGAATGAGGAAGAGCGATTTGAACTGGCCAAGTATCTTCCTGACATGGACCAAGAGGCTTTTGTTCGAACCTTGACTGATCTTTTTACTGGTTGTAACCTCCATTTCGGGAGTCCCATTAAGAAGTTGTTTGAAATGCTTAAAGGGGGTTTGTGTGAACCAAGAGTTGCTCTTTACAGGGAGGGTTTGAACTTTTTCCAGAAACGACAGCATTATCACCTTTTGAGGAAGCATCAAAACAACATGGTTGTCAATCTCTGTCAGATAAGGGATGCTTGGCTTAATTGCAGGGGATACAGTATTGAAGAAAGGCTTCGTGTTTTGAACATTATGAGAAGTCAAAGGAGTTTGATGTCCGAGAAGATAGATGATTTGGTGGTTGGTTCATCAGATGAAGACTCTGGTGAAGGAATATGGAATAGAAAGAACAAGGATAGGAAGAATGTGCAGAAAATGGGCCGTCAGTCTTCTCATGGGGCAGGTTCTGGTTTAGAATTTCACTCAAGAGGACGATCAGTGGGTATGGAAACAGAAAGGTTTGGAAAGCAAAACCCGAAAGGCATGCTTAGGTTGCCTGGATTAAAGACATCTAAAGCCAAGGATCCAACTGATTACTTGTCTTCTGGGTACCATGGTTTGGATATGAATCCTGGGCTAAATGGTTCAACAAGTGTGTTTCCTCCACAAAAGTCATTGGGCTATGATTCTGGGATGATGATGAGGATGAGAGGTCATATGAGGAACGGTGATGCTGCTGAGGAAATGACATATGAACTTGGTGTCCAACAAGATCGAAATGCATTATGTAGTAAAATGATGGATAAGTCCGGTATTATGAGAATGGGAAAGAGGCATGACCTTCTAAGAAGTGATGAAATAGATAATGACAATATGATGGGTCTATCTTTGTCCTCAAAGGCTGATCTGCATGCCTACTCTCGGAATGCAAACCAATCTTCAGATATGAAAATGTTCACAAAAAAATCCTTATCTACAAGAGGTTCTTATGATTTTTCTAGAAAGGCTAAGTATACTGAAAATGGCCAACAATTTGATGATGATCAAATTAAGCCTAAACTCAGGGGATCTCAGCTCCTACCTAAAGGAAGTCTTGTTGATTCATTAGATCATGATGAATTTTTTGGCAATAGCAAAAACCCAGGAGATGAATCTGCTATGGATTCATCATTTCAGTGTGATGATTGGAATTTGAGGAGCAAGAGGTGGAAGGCAGGGAGGGAGTCTCCTGATCTTAGTTATGCTGCGTATAGATCTTCTTCACCACAAGTGAGTGATAGACATGTTCCCACTGACGTCAGAAAAAAATCATTGCAGGAGAAGGTTAGAGGGGCTTTTGTACAGAATGGAGGACAAGATATGCTGGCTTCAAGAGGTAAGAGGATGCTTCATAGAAGTGAAGAAACTGAATCAGATTCATCAGAACAATTGAATGATGATGAGGATGCTTATCCATTGTTGCAGAGCAAATTCGCTTACTCAGTTAATGATGATTCTCGCACGACAATTTTGAAGTCTCGCCTAGAAGGCAAGGAGGCAAAATTTGCGAAGAAAGACTTCAAGGGACATGGGAAAGCTAAATCCAAGAAGATGGGTTATTTTGGAGAGAATTCTTTGCCTGGTGTAGAAAATTTCCTTTCAAAGGAAAAGAAGAAAGGTAAAATGCGCAAAAGTGGCCCTTTGCCAGATTTTTCCAATAAACTTTTGGAAGAGAGCTATCCCTCAAGTTCAGAGAAGCTTAATGACGGTGATGATGATTGGAGAGAAAACTACAGGTTAGGCAAGAATGGTCGAATAACGCAGGAATCGATTGAAAGGTTAGACATGCCTTTGTCAAATGCTAACAGTTATCAGCTAAAGAAGAAAGGGAAAGGCAGAGCGGAGTATGATCGTTCCATTCTCAGGCCAAAATACATGAATGATTTCATTGGTGATGAGGAGAATGACTCACATGATGCAAGGTTACTGGTGGATGATAATGGAGTTGGTCAGAGCAGATATAGGAGGAAAGGGAAGAAATATGATGGATACAAGGATGACCATTATGGAAAATCTGATGCAAAATTTCTGGCTTGTAACTCAGTGACAAAGAAGTGGAAAGTGAAGGATGATGCGGCAGATCTGGATGGAAGAGAAAGAGATGCCAATCCTCTGTCTAACTTTCAGACTGATGATTCAACTTCCTTCAAGAGAAAGTCAAAGAGAAAAATGGAAATTGAGACAGTTAGTTCAGATGTGGATATTTCTGAACTGCCCATTACAGATTTGGGAACAGCAGATACAGAGCATGATGCAAAACCACAGAAAAAACCATTTACTTTGATTACACCTAGTGTTCATACTGGATTCTCTTTTTCTATTATACATCTTCTTTCAGCAGTCCGTATGGCAATGATTACCCCACTTGCAGAAGACAGTTTCGATGTGGGAAAACCTAGAGAAGATCAGAATACAGCTCATGAAGGTACTATTAACGGTATTCCCTCTAATGAGAAGGTAACTACCAATTCTGAGCTTGCTGGTCAGGTGAGTACTCCTCTTACTGTCCAGGAAATTGTTCAACGTGTCAGATCAAACCCTGGTGATCCTTGTATTCTTGAGACGCAAGAACCTCTACAGGATTTGGTCAGAGGGGTTTTGAAGATATTTTCTTCAAAAACGGCACCATTAGGAGCCAAGGGTTGGAAGGTGCTAGCTGTGTATGAAAAATCTACAAGATGTTGGTCATGGACTGGTCCAGTCTCTCATAATTCATCTGACCATGATTCCATTGAGGAGGTGACATCTCCTGAAGCTTGGGGCCTCCCTCATAAGATGCTTGTTAAGTTGGTTGATTCCTTTGCTAATTGGCTAAAATGTGGTCAAGAAACACTTCAACAAATAGGAAGTCTTCCTGCACCACCTTTGGAATTGATGCAAGTCAACCTTGATGAGAAAGAGAGATTTAGAGACCTCAGAGCTCAAAAGAGTCTTAACACCATTAGCTCAAGTTCTGAGGAAGTCAGGGCTTATTTCCGCAGGGAGGAAGTTCTCAGGTACTCAATTCCTGACCGAGCATTCTCTTATACTGCAGCAGATGGTAAAAAGTCTATTGTTGCACCCTTGAGAAGATGTGGTGGTAAGCCAACATCAAAAGCCCGAGATCATTTTATGTTGAAACGTGATAGACCACCACATGTTACTATCCTTTGTCTTGTTAGAGATGCGGCTGCCAGGTTGCCGGGAAGTATTGGCACTCGAGCAGACGTTTGCACATTAATTAGAGATTCTCAATATATTGTTGAAGATGTCTCTGATGCACAGATTAACCAGGTGGTTAGCGGGGCATTGGATCGGTTGCATTATGAACGTGACCCTTGTGTACAATTTGATGGGGAAAGGAAGTTGTGGGTTTATTTACATAGAGAAAGAGAAGAAGAAGATTTTGAGGATGATGGCACCTCATCAACAAAAAAATGGAAGAGGCAGAAAAAAGATGCTGCAGATCAATCTGAACAAGGAGCAGTAACTGTTGCTTATGATGGGACTGGGGAGCAAAATGGATATGACTTGTGCTCAGATCTCAATGCTGAACCATCAGGTATTGAGGATGATAAGGGAGGAGAGCTTGTGTCTGATGATGTGAGGCTAAATGTGGAGGACAATGTTGATGCCAATCTTGCATCTGAACAAGGCAATGCCGGTCAGGATAATTCAATGGACTGGGAGACAATTGGACTGAACTCAACTCGTGAGAGTAAACTTCTATGCCAAGAGAATTCTGCAAATGAAGACTTTGACGATGAATCCTTTGGAAGAGAGAGGTCTGTTGGAGTATCAAGTGCAAGCTTATTGTGAAGAACTCTTCAGGTAGTTCTTATCAATGTAATTCTTGTACGAGATTTGTTCTATTTTGCACTATGCCGGTGGTGGTGTTTTTTTTTTTTTTTTTGGGAGCCAAACTCTGCTGGTGTTGAAACAATAAAATTTTTGCCTTTTCCTTCCTTTTTTTTTTTGTCTCTGGAAAAGGAAAAAATAAGTGCAAGAAACAGATGCAATATCAAAGGGGAGGAAAAGAAATTAAGCGCATTGCTCAAAAAATAATTTATCTATGACTGTATGAAATTATCGTCACTGTCATATTGTCCTTGAATATTGTATTTGTTTAATATCTTTTGGTCTAGCTATTCACTAACGATGATTGAATTTCTGCCTTGATAATTTAATTTTTGTTTGCTTCATTTGTTGTCTTATAATGACATATAAAGTGAATGAATCATACATAGTAGTAACTCAGAAAAATCGGGAATTCACTTGGAGCTTCTTATTGCTTGTATAAGGTTGGCCTCCTTTTTACAAAGAGGGGCCTAAAACAGTTGCCTTGATGTGACCTGAGATAGGATGTCAAGGGTGTTATGATCTGTTACTTGAACGAACAATTGAAGATCTATGGAGACAAAGTACCGTTTCTTCATGGTTTTTTTCTTTAATTTTTTGCATGGTTTATTTTTCCTTCCCTTTTGTATACCCTAAATGGTCTAGAAATGCTACTCAGATATTGGATACTTCACAAAGACAATCCATGTTTGCTACGCAATTGTAACACTTCAATAAAACCACTAACTTACGAAGTTTACTTGCCACCTTCAACTGTCAAGAAATGTTGCTTGTAATGATGTTTACTTATGCAAAGACATTTATGTTTCTGCAGTCGTCAGCCTACCCGCACTGAGGAGCTCAAATTTCCTTTTTCTAGTTGTGCTTGTAAATATTGCAGGTGCAGTATCATTATATATTAATTTTATTTGGAAGTATAGAATATGTATGTTGTTGAAGATGATGGAATACTATTAGGTGGATGCCTCTGGCTTCACATCCCAAAAATAATTTCTTTTGAATCTCATTATGTAGGATCTGGAGTATATCCTTTTGTACACTGAAGGACCAAGGAGCCGAATCTTACACTGTATTGCTTCACAATATTATTATTTCATCTTGTATATATGATTCAGTTAAGAATCTTAAGATCATGATACTACTACAAATAAGCTTGTGACTTCTTGCCGAAGATAGAAGAGGAGAAAATCTGAAATACTCTCAAGTGAAATAGCCCACTCAGATTTTAAGATGAGATTTGTTACTCATTGCTCGATTGACATTGATATTGTCTGTGCTTGAGAAGCATACCCCCAAAAAAAAAACAAAGAAAAGATAGAAAGTTGTAACTCTGTCAACTTGAGTTCAAATGACCAATCTAATTTTTTTTTTCAACCTCAAAAAAGAATGCATCTCTCTCTCTCTCTCTCCATGTCCTTGAGTTGCAGGTCTTGTTACGTTACAGATTGCTGCAACAGTTTGTGCACAACTTCAAGCTGTTGAGCTATCTTTGAGACTGACCTTGTGAGTAAGTATTCTGTCTTCGTCTTTAATAATTTGTGAGCAAAAGTATCTCGTGTTAAAGGGAAGGTGCTGACTTCCACCGAAGCTCCAAAAGTTTAAAAAAAAAAAACCTAATAAGATCTACACGAGAATGATATTTATCTGTTGTTCTTTCTGAATGAAAGGCCATGACAAAGCCATACATGAGAGAGAAATAGCATCTGGCTACTTATTACAAGATCATAAGCTGGGAAAGGCATATATAGCTAAGGTGGCTTCCATGAGAAAATGTATTCTGATTCTGTTCAATGAGCTTCCTTTGCATGCCAATTTGTGTAGGGAATTGCTTCTTTAAAGCAGTGATGATCGATGTATCACTGTCCAGTTTTGTATTAACTGGTGCCTTGTTTGTTATTTCACTCGGGCATGGGCATTTTTGTTGGTTGTTATCTGTATTAGCAAATAGGCTTGAGCTTGACAAACTTGTGAAAGCATTCCACAGCTCCCTAGTTGTAGCTTAATTGAACACTCTGGAGAAAGCATGCGTAACTGTAGGGAATAAGACGCATAGTAGTCTTTTGAAGCACTATCTTGAGTAGTAGTAGTAGTAACATAAAAATAGGACTTCGTATTTTTTGTTTTTTCATGTGCAAGGAAAATAAAATATCCTAAGGTTTTGGAACTCTGGGGAAAAGATGAGTGATATGGATGGAATTTTTAGTTATGTTTGGATTAATCAGTTTGTAATTTTTATTCCATTTAATAGGAAATTTGATGGAACTATTTGAGTGAAATGGTTCTAGTCAATGGTTAGAAAGATTGAATGGAATAATAATTGTAACATCAAATTTCCTAAAAGTATCTTACAAATTAAAAGATATTTTGATACATTTTATTCAATATATTGTTGTTTGAGTTCTGTTTAAAGTATCTTTTATTGATTAAACAATTAAAAGGTTTTAATTTTTTTTCCTTTTTGCATTCAAAATAGCACAAATGTTTTAAGGTGGAAATAAGTTTTTTTTTTTAACATTTTACTTAATATCTTGAGTTATCATAATTATTTTCTTATTAATATCACTTAATTTGATGAATACCCATATTTATTTTCACACCTTTTTTAGCTCTTCTTGAAATTGGATAATTTCGACATCACAATCACATACATATATTATTTAAAAAATAAGACATTATTCCCAAACTTGAATAAAGGTTAAGGATTGTATTAAATTCTCGATGGCTAACCTAAAATTCTATCAAATATCTATGGCATGTATAAAAAATGCTATTATGTCAATGTCGTCAAGTTAGGTGGTTGAATTGAAAGGAAGAGGGAAAACTAGAGTCATGTAACAATAAAACTATTCGCTAAGAAGTTTTATGAACATAAGACTATGATGCTATATACACATGATGGTAAATGTTTGGTGCTAGAAAGACAAGAAAGAAAATTGTGGTGGTAGATATACTGTTAATGATTGTACACAAGAAATAGTTTGTTATTCATTGAAGGGAAAATGATTTAAAAAAAAAAGTAGTTTAAAAATGATTTGAACATTTGCTCTTTCAGATTCATATTATAAGGCACCTTTTGGAAGGATGCTTGGATCTTAAATATAAAACAATTAATGAAGTATTAATTATATTTTTAAATTTTTTTAAAATTTATTAATTATAAGAGAGAATGTAATGCAAATTTAAAATATTTTTTATTTAAACAGGGATAAAATTGAAATTTTATTATATTTTTTTAAAAAATTAATAACTTAATTATCTTTTCTTAATTTTGATAATGTAGTTACGGATGCTTTATAATAAGAATAGGAAGACGTACAAAGGAGGAGATGGAAAATGACACTAAAAAAGAAAAATCATCAAATGAAATCTTTTGATGATTGACATATATTTGAAAGATTAGTTATTGACAGATCTTAATGCCATCAGAAGATTTATGTGGCCAAGCACAACCAAAAAAAAAAAAAATCATGTGAGTTTGATTATAAACTTATTGGAACTAAGACATGTTTTTAAGTTCCAAAAATATTTATAAAGGCACTACAAATTTCCTGTTAACATTTTCACATTGATGGTAAAATTTAATCATATAATTTTATAAATTATGAATTAAATTTTTATCAAGAGTGAACTTCACACAGTGTTAATAATTTTTTTTTTTATTCTTGATGTTGTTAAAGAAAGTCCCAATATTAGGCCTTTCATGGTCTGACTGATCTGTCATTTGGATGCCTTCAGCATTTTTTTTAAATTTAAAACTTTATTTTCTTCTCAAAAAATTGTGGGCCTACATTCTACAATAATATGCAGATAGACATACGTGATGAGCATACCAAATATGGTTAAATAATTAGAAGAAAGAAAGACGAGAAATCCGGAGGAAAGGACGATATAATAATTTCAAATATTAAATAAACTTGTATCATCCTGACAAAAAGTTATATGTGCTTTATCAGTATATATAACAACCAATTTGTCTGCTTTAGTGTCTGACATTAAAAATTCATCAAAACGATATGAGAAAGGGACAAGAACAAATACTATATATATATATATACCAAGTACGTAATTATTGCTGCCACGAAGGGGACCGTATCTGATTTGTTTAGAAGGGATTAGCTAAGAATCTCACTTTTTTCTTAATAATTAATTAATAAACAGAATTTAAAAATCAATTTTATTATGTGGAATTAGCCTATAGGAATTGGTATAGTGTAATTTGTTATTAAAAAAATTGGAAGTGGCTAGCAAATTAAAGCATGATTTAGGAAGCAATCAAAGGCCATATTATTCAATTTTGTAGGCTTTTAGCTTTTGACAAAGACGCAAAAATGATGCCTCAATCTATGCTCCACACTACGGAGTCAACAGTCAACGGTCTTTGTCGTGTCTCTTTGTTTAACAATTTCACATGGGAATGAATTTCGTGTACTTTATTCATACGTAGATTATTCCCATTTGACGCAGTCAAGGGAGATATTATTTATTTATTTATTTATTTTAATTAAATAATTATTATATTGCCTCCTCATGAGTATTGATAATGCTTAAATTAAACTTAATAATAACTAAATATTAGATAATAATATTAAAAAAAACTTACCATGAGTGATGTGGCTGGTCAAAAATTGATAAATTAGAACAATAACAAGTCTTATATATCTTATTAAGTGGACTCGATTATATAGATTATATGATGTCATTTTATATCTCTGCAAGATTTGACTGAGTTTTACTTTGATATTTCAAATAAATAGTAATAGCTTCACTGATCTTTTCTTAAGTATACATATAATGGAGTCTATAATTACCATGGTTTTTTATTTTTTTGCTATTGCACCTTATATCCTGAAATGTTTAGATATGTTGGATTCATTGCTCACTAAATTCACTAGAGTAATCTAAATTTCCACTTATATAAGACTCTTTTTTGAGAGAGTTACATAAGCATTATTAGAGAGACATGCTTTGCAACCACATTACTTCTATGCCACCTATCAAGGGCTTAACACAACCATCATTATTTACTTAATTTTGCAATTGGTTATAAGATATATTTTAAATAAGATAAAAGATATTTTCTCAATTAAATTTGACAAGATGTTATAAAATGCACTCATTCCCTCTTTTTTTTTTTTGGTCTATATCTTGCTGCAATGGCTTGTTTTCTTAGGAAAAGATAAACACATGGGGTTGCTGGATGGAGGATGAGTCCTATCCTATCTCACATGTGAGGCTCACTTATTTTATGTACTAGGAGTTCATGATGAATTATTTGAATTGTGTCGATTTAATCTTAATAGTATATATTACAATTTCTTTGATTTTTTATATATGATAATGTAATTTCTCTCTTTTTAACCACATGGGAACCAATTCCATCCAAAACCTAAACGCCTCTATATTTATATGAGTTTCAAGAATTATCAAATCAAATCAAATGGCTGATTTCTAAATATATTTATTAGTAAGTATAATGTTGAAAAAAATTTAGCAAAAAATTTATTCATAAATAAAGACTAATAACAAATTTTATATAAAAAATAAATTTATATTCTCATTTTAATAGTAATTCATTTTATATTAACTTTTATTTATAAATAAGTTTTTTATTAAATTATTGGATATGATTTTTTCTTTAATCTTTTAGTATTTTAATAAAGGGTGAATAATGGCAGGCTTGAGCTATCAAAGGGCACGCGCGGCTTTCAATTGCTAAATCATACAAATCTTTCTTTTTCCTTTCCGCAATTTAAGGACCTACACAACTCTCACAACACTCACACACACACACACACACACACACAAGTGGACACGTGTAAAACGCAAGAGCATAACGTCAATTTGAACTGTGTGTTTAAATTTGCATGTGATGTGTCTAAATTTAAATATAGCATTGAGAGCGCAAGCCTTTGTCCATCCTCCATTGGGTTTGGGGCCCTCCAATGAGAGAGGTTATTTATTAATTATTTTTTTCCACATTATTACAATACTTTTATTGTAACTCGAAAAAAATAATTAAAAAGTGAATGGTTAAAAGTAATTAAGAAGATAATTACCTTTACTTGAATTGTGTTGTGTAAACTATGTACGATCGATCACCAAGTGGCTTAAAAATAGGTGTCTTGAATCATTGAAAAATAATATCATAGTCTAATGTATTATTGGATATTATATATGTTAAGTAAATAATTATTGAATGTGTTACAATTAGTAAAAGTTTAGTCTACCTACTTATGTTGGATCTAACAACCAAAAGAACAATTCATGTATGTTAACAAAGTTAAATATATATTTATTGGAAAATTACGTGAGTAACCAATGTAACCCATCCATGAACATTTTACATCAGACGAAAGAGATATACTTTTAGAAGTGAATCATGTGAATTAATGTACGGATTTAAAATTAATTAGAAGTTTTAATTTTGTAAGAAAATTATGGCAACAATTTCAAAATATTTCAAAGGCATATACTTAAACTTAATGATATCAAGTGCATTTTTGAAAATCATGCATTATTATTGCTTCATTAAATTTTTTACAAGTTCTATTCCCTCTATATATTCTGCATAGATCAAGAAAATTTGTTGAACATAGTTAATTGTCTTAATTTCTTTAAAAATTAAATTGGCATTCCCAAAATGCATATGTGGACATCACTATTTCACTCATAATTTTTCTATCTCTACAATAAATATTGATAAGTTGGTATTTTTGGAAGAACACAATAAATGATTCACTTTTTTCTACAAAAGATCTTACTATATATAAAACAATTAAAACTTTTAGCAGAAATCTTATAATTTAGTAGAGGGAGCATTGAGAACCAAAAAAGAAAATTAAAAAGATTTCTTATAAAAAGGAACGGAAAAAATGTATAAGCCATATCTATATTAACTGAACTTTAAACTTAAATTCTTATAAAATAAAAACTTAATTCCTCACAATTATATTTTTAAAAAATTTATTATTTACATTCATATATTTGTTATAAAAATTTTGTAGGACGTTGAAAATATTTTCATGGAAGGAACTTTTTTAAAAAAAAGTGATAATGACTGTAGGGCTTTTTCTGCTTTTTTTTTTTTTTTTACATATAATTTGTTGTCACATGTTCCTGAATAGTCAATCAAAACCAACCAAATCGAAAGTAGGCATCATCATGTGGGAAAAGCCTCAACCAATATGGTTTAACCGACAATTCAACTACCATAATGATGTTTTCCTAATCTATCTCTTTTTTTTTTTAAACGAAAAACAAAATCTGACTATTGAATATATTTCCTGATTTTTTTGTAAAAATATTAATTATGGTGTCCAAACATGATTTTATAGTTCGTAATATCTCTTAAAATATTATATAAGTTCTAAAAAAAATGAAAGTGAAGTAAAATTGCATAACAACAAAGTCTTACAAAAATGTTGTGAGGATAAACAAGTCAGAAGTGTATTGAATGTTTTAGGTTACAAAGACGTGGGGTAGCCAAAAGTGTATTATTGTATGAAGATCTAAGAACTCAACATATCAACATTATTAGGTGTCAGTGGTTGTCATTATATATTTAGTTTTATATGCTTGATGTGCATGTTTTTAATTAAATTAAAATATATAGATTTTTTATATCTTATTTATTCTATAATAAACTTTTATTATTAATATTATTAACACATTAAAATTCACTTGTTTTAATTTAATTGAATAAAAGTATATTAAGCACATAAAGTTAAATATCTAATTAGTCTTCTCATTTTTTCTAATTAATAAATATTTTTATAAATAATTATCATACTTATTTATAAATAATACTCCATCCGTTCAAAAATATAAGGCATTTTTAATCAAATCTTTTTCCCAATAAAGTAGTTACCTACTTTTAAACTAATCCTATATTTTTATATTTATGCCTACTAAATACACTACCATAAATATAAAATCACTCATCAATAGAGACACTTTAAAAAAAAAGGCAATGATTACACCTCAAAAGACTAAAAATGTTTTATATTTTTGAACATTCTACTTTTTAAAAAATATTTTATATTTTTAAACGAAGGGAGTAAATTTTTATAAATTATATAATATATATGGGCACATTTTACTTGATTGATAAAGTTTGGGTCAATGAAATTAATACCCTCCATCCAAAAATGTAAAATATTTTTTGAGAATTTAGATATTTAAAAATATAAGGCATTTTTAATCTTTTAAAGTATAATTATTGTCTTTTTTAAAAAGTATCCTATTGATGAATGACTTTACATTTATTATAAGATATTTAATAGGTGTAAATATAAAAAGATAGGATTAATTTAAAAGTAAATAATTATTTTATTAAAAATAAAATTTAATTAAAAATATTTTATATTTTTACACAGAAAACACCTTTTTAACTTATATGTCATATCAAACATTCGAGTTACAAACAACAATGACGAGGGATGTCTGCTTGATTCCTTTGCTTTGCCATCAAGATATTTCACTTTTCTAACTTAAGAAAGAGAAAGGGCAGGGAGGGAAATTCAATTGAAATTTGATTCAAATATTATCACTCCCAATGATGGAGCTTTTTTCTTTGATTTAAATTCAATTTGTTACATATATGATAACATCAACAAATTACTCTCTAAATTTTAAATCTAGTAACATAAAAAAATCTTAACTCATTTATTGTGTAAATTATTTTTTTAACTTTTAAAAATAATACAATTTAACTCTTACTCTTGATAAAAGTTAATTTTGACTATTAATTGATTAGAAAAAGACATATTTTTTATTATTTTGATCATTATCTATAATTTTTTAGTTATTTTTTAATCAACTAATGGTCAAAATTAACTTTTATTAACAGCTTAAGTCAAATTACATCATTTTTTAAAGTTAAAAAAATAATTTACACAATAAATATGTTTAGGGTTTATGATTTTACTGTACCTAAAATTCAAAAGATAATTTGTTATTTACCCATATATCTATATATATAACAAAAAAAATATAGTCAGTGAAAAAAATTATCTTCTCATAAAGTTTTATTCTTTTATATTATATTACTTTTTCTGGTAACAACAAAAATCTATTTTTGTTCCTTTTTATTAAGTTTTAAAAGTAGAAATATAATGGAAAAAATTTAATATTAAAAATTAAAAAAACACTCTCACATAAGAGAAATGGTAAGAAAAGAGTGACGAAAAGAAACGAATTGTTGAATCTTTTATATATTTTAAACTCTTTATATAATTTTCTCATTTTCAAAAAATAATTTGAGTTTAAATTGTCAAATCAATTCTAGATAATTCTCCCGTAATAATGTCCCGAAGCATTCAAATTTGAGAACGTAGAAGCCACAACTTGGACAAAATTTGATGCACCAGCTTAAAAAATTTTAAAGTCATATTTAAAAGTTTAAAATATTTTTTTTATTTTGGACTTATTCAGACTGTCTGAATAAGTTCGAAGAAATTCAAGCTAAACCCGAACTCAAATGAATTTAGCTTGAATACCCAAATTACTTTTTTATTAATAATAAAATAATATAAAAATTGAAAATATTAATTTTTTTAAATTAAAATTAAAATTAGATAAAAAAATAAAATTTAATAATTTGGATATTCGGGTTAGCTGAAACCCTTAAGGATTAGGGTTGAATTTGATTATATAAGTTTTTTATATGTTAGATTTAATTAAACCCAATCCAAAAAAATTCGGCTTGCTTGAATTATTGACTTTAGAAAAAAAACACATGTGCATATGAGAGTTGAAATAAAATGCTTATTGTTTACTCTCTTCGTTCAAAAATGTAAATCATTTTTAATTAAATTTCACCTCAATAAAGTAGTTAACTACTTTCTAACTAACCTTATTTTTTTATATTTATTCCTATTAAATATCTTGTAATAAATATCAAGTTATTATTAGTAGGGATACTTTTGAAAAAAAAAGATAATAATTACATCTCAAAAAACTAAAAATGCCTTATATTTTTTAACATCTAACTCCTCAAAAAATGACTTATATTTTTTAACAGGTGGAATATAAATAATACACTCACGTTAGATTAGATGCTTTATTTAATTAATTAATGATACAGGATCTAGATCTCTACATTTTATTCCTCTATTATTGAAATAGATGCAACTATTTACTAAACAAATTAATTAGCTAGAAGAGGACGATTCTCTTGTCATAGCATAAATATAAGGAGGATCGCACCAGAGTGAAGCTATAGGCATGTTACTATTTTTTACACTTATTTTTTATTTTATTCATATAGATTTTTTTAAATAAATAAATTATTTATAATTTATAAATAATGTGATAATAAATTTTATTATACAGACATGTTCTGTAAAAAATTTATTATGCAGGATGATATAACATGTCATGACATATTGAGATATCTTAAGATGTAATCTATTTTTTCCAATAAGCAACGGTCAAGTAGATGTTTCTCCCTCCATTAAAAAATATAAATCAATTTTAATAGATTCTTATTCTAATAAATTAATTAATTATTTTTAAACTAATACAATATTTTAAAAAATTACTCTTATTTAATAGAGTATTTCACTTAAAAATAAATATTATAAATATTATGAAGTGATTCATTTATTAAGGGTATCTTTTTAAAAATTATATTAATTATACATTAAAACACTAAAAGTGGTTTACATTTTTTAATATTAAACTCTTTAATACTTTACATTTTTTAAAGAAAGAAGCATGGATTATGGTTCTTAAATATAATATACTCCATCTGTTCAAAATATAAAGAATTTTTAACCGAATCTTAACTTCCAATAAAGTAGTTATCTACTTTCAAACTAACTCTATCTTGTCATATTTATCCCTATTGAACACTCTATAATAAATATAAAGTTATTCATCAATAGAAATACTTTTAGAAAAATGATAATAATTACACTTTGAAAAACTAAAATTATCTTACATTTTTTAACATTAAACTTTTTAAAAAATACATTATATTTTTAAATAGAGGGAGTATTAGATTTGAATGGCCATGTAAACCTTGAGGCCATTGAGGCTATTGCCTTAAGCCTCATAAAAAAATTATTTATATAGAAAACCTAATGATCTTTCTTCTTATAAATTAATTATATCATGATCTTAATTGCAGTATGATATGTTGAAAATATATGTTATAGTATTATTTGTTTTTTTATTAGTAAAATATTATCACTCATTCATGGAAAAGTTATAAAAAAAATGATTTTGCATATGCTTTGAAATTCAAAAAAAAAATTATTGAAATGATTTTTTTTTGACAAGCTGCTGTTAAAATGAATGTAAAACTTCATCTTAATGAAAATTGTATGACTCATAAATTATTACACTAATTCTCTATAATAATTTCACCTTAAATTTTCAATATTCTTCACACACCCTATTTGAGTCCATGCAAATGTGAAAAATGTCTTCCAACAAATTGCCTCTGATTATAACCTCTATAATATTTAACTGTAGCCCAACAATAATATTATGTATGTGATAGCTATAACAAAAAAATGAAAGACCATGATACATTTTTATTCCTTTTTAACTATTGTTTTAGAAAAGTATAATACTCTCTTCGTTAAAAAATATAAGATATTTTTAATCGAATCTCACTCTCAATAAAATAATTACTTACTTTTCAACTAACCCTATCTTTTCATATTTATTCCTATTAAATACTTTATAATAAATATAAAGTCATTAATCAATAGGGTCACTTTTAGAAAAAAGGTAATAATTACACTTCAAAAGATTAAAAATGCTTTATATTTTTTAATATCTAACTTATCAAAAAATACCTTACATTTTTAAACGGCATAATTTTTAGTCCCTTACATTTGGAGAAGTTATTAATTTATCCTCTCAAATTTAAATTTAATTTTATTACAGTCCTTACCGTTTAATTTGCTTCAGTTATCGCGTCCGTACTCTAAAATTTGCAAAACAAATTATCCCTAAAAGAACATCCGCATAAATTAGGTTGTTAATATAGAATCCATGCATTAATTAATACACACAAGACAAATCTTCTAGTCCTATGGCTAATGTGTCATTGATTTTACTTTTATAATTCCTAATTTAACCTACGTGGATCTTTTTTTTTTTTTTTAAATCTACATGACTTGTTTCATTGGATATATTGTTTTTTTCCTCATCCAAGTCAGCATCTTTCTTCCCACATTATTAATTTACATAATAGTTGCCACATTGTTATTTTGTTCGCCATGTCAGCTAATTTAACAATGTTAATTTCTCTCATAAAATTCAGAACCATATAGTTACATAAGTTTATGAGATTTTAATAATTGAAATGATAAAATTAAATTTGAGTGACTCAGCTGATAACTTCCATAAATATAAAGGACTACAAAATTTATTATGGCTTTTGGAAACGTACGACTAATATTTAGTCTATAAAATTAATTTTGCACATATGTAACCCTAATTATAATATAAGTTATTTTTTAAAAACTTTGCTGGTTAAAATATAAGATATTGAGTAAGTGTTTTATTTTTTTCAAGTACACCCTTATTTTATTAAGTAATTAATGGGAGTATTTTAAATAAATTAAATTATATATTTATTATACTTAAGAGCATAATTGAAAAGAATTATTTTTTTAAATAACATTTTAATTAACTTTTCTTATAAATATAAATCAATTAATAATAACTTATATGATTTAAAGAAAATAAATACCGTAATTGCAGCCCTCATGCTTGACTTCCTAGTCCCTACTTTTCCGAAGTAGGGAATAGCCATTACCTAATTGCTCGTACTGGGGGACAATGAAAGGAAGTGGGGCCCACCCCGTTACATTTGTGACCCTTGGCTTTTCATTAACGTTTCTCAACTGTATCTCCGTGACCACTCCACCCACTTTGCTCTTTAGTTTGTAAATTTTGTTGATTAAGTAGTTTTATTTTTCTCTCAGAGAGTTCACCTTCTTCTTCTTCTTCTTCTTTTTTAATAACCTTGAGTTCAAATTTTTTTCATATAAAAATTTAATTGAATTAGATATGACTATTGTTGATCTAATTAAAGAAAGCTCTCCTAATTTTTTTTTTACATCCACACAAACTTTTTACTTAAAGACTAATAGGAGTATTCTTTGTATAATAAAATATTACCGACAAGAACATAATTAAACTAGTTAAAAGTTATGCTAGCTTAATTAGAAGTATTGATTTTGAAACTTGATACACAGCTGCAATAAATATTCATTAGAAAGGCTTATTGCTCTTATAGACTAACATACCTTGATTCATATTAGTTGAGGGTTGAAGGATTCCGAATACTAAATTCACATCTAAAACAAATGACATTAGGGTCTCAAACTCAATCAATAATAAAGAGCAAGCTTCTTTAATTTAGATTTGCTTCAAATATTTGAGGCCTATCACCTTTTGAGGCCTCAATTACTTATTTGAGGCACCAAAAGCTCCTTCAATTCATGTAAATATAGCTCAAACACTATCACTTTTTTTCTCCCCAAATTGCCTCTGGCCAAAGGCCCCTTTATATTTGAAACTTTCATGGATGGCTACCATGCTTTTTTGAGTTGAAAATTTAATTTAAAGTGAAAATTGGGTTGATTTTTTAATTGAATCCATTTGGAAATTTTTTTTTCCTTTTTCTTGTTTATACATGCTTATGTGCCTAGTATTTAAAAAGTATTTCTGAAACTTAAGTTTTTTATTCCCTCCATTAAAAAATTTAAGACATTTTTAATTGAATTTTACTCTCAATAAAGTAGTAACCTACTTTTAAACTAATCTTATCTTTTCATATTTATCTTTATTAAACACTTTATAAGACATATAAAGTCATTATTAATAAAGTCACTTTAAAAAAAAGCAATGCTTATACCTTAAAAGATTAAAAATTTATATTTTTAAACATTTAACTTTTTAAAAAATATGTTACATTTTTGAATTGAGGGAGTAATTGTTATTAACTTATAAGATCTTCAATTGCCAAGCTTCCAAGTAGATAACATTCCATGCACTTCAATTTCGGTACTATTTTTTTACATACCACTACAAATTTTATTAAAATAAAACTTATGTATTTAGTCTTATATACTTATATTCAATTAAATCATGATAAATAGGTTAAAATCTCTTCAGCCAAAAGAAAAGTAGGTTAAATCCTCATTCATATACGTGATGAGTAATTTAAGAATATTGTAAGAGGTTGTGGTTACGTGTTATTAAAAATAAGAATACAATTAGAAAAAGATACATATTTTAAATATGAAAATTAATCAACTTATTTAATAATAATTGGCCATCTCATGGACCTTTGAGCCGGAACAGACCTAAAAATAAATATTTTTGTAATAGAAAGAAAAATTATGAGGCCTAAAGGCGCGTGACTTCAAGCCCCATAATAAAAAGAAAAAGTCCTGTGAATATAAGCTTTTTATTTTTGTTGGCAAAATTTTTTAATTCTTATTTTCTAATTATACAGGAGTATGTTGTTTTGATTAAATTAGATTACACAATTTTAGGTTTTATCAAAATTACAAACTATTTCTTAAATATAAATATGTTTCATAAAACAAAAATTATCTTATGCTTAATTATTTTAGCTACTTGAAAATTCAAATTTATGAGTAAAAAGTTTTATATTTAGAATTTTTTGATAAAATTATATATGAAAAACAATAGAATACTTACATATTTGAAAATCAAGATAGAATTAAAAATAAATTTTGGCTATAGGAAAATTATTTTGAAAGTAAAATAATTTTCTTACAACAAAAAACTGAATATTTGAAAAATAATACTCCTTCTGTTAAAAAATATAAGGCATTTTTAGTTTTTTAATGTGTAATCATTGCCTTTTTTAAAAGTGCCCCTATTGATATGACTTTATATTTATTATAGAGTGTTTAATAGAGATAAATATAAAAAGATATAGTTAGTTTGAAAGTAGGTAACTATTTTATGGGACGCGAGATTCGGTTAAAAATATCTTATATTTTTAAATGAAGGGAGTATATGTTTATATATAATTTATATTTTTTGAAAAATGTTATATAAAAAAATACAAAATTTTATACTTTTGTGAAAAATATAAAAATTAATTATGTTAAAAAATTAATCTGACTATATCAGTTTTAATAAATATACTATTCCATTTTACAGAAGTTACATGTTCAAATAACTTTGATGATCATTTCCATCCTCCCCTTGGTCTAATAGTAAGCCTTTTGTAACTTATAATAAAATTGATCTTTAAAAATTATAAAAAATTATCATATCCTTCGATGAAACAATCAATGTAATTTATGATCCTAGCCCAAAAAAAAAAAAAGAGAGAATGAAATATAAGTTTTAAAAGATTGACTTAACAATAATTAAATTTCTATTAATAAGTTTTAAATATTGATTTAAAAAACTATAAACAAAAGTTTTAGTTATAAACTAGAGTTACATTTAAAAATTAAATTCTTATTTCTAATTAAAATTCTTACACTTACAGTTATTTAAATTGATATATGCTACCTATTTTTAAGGAAAAAAATAATGAGTTTAACTATTATTAATTTACTCTTTTATAACATAACTGATATTATAAAAAAACTAGGATTAAATAAAAAACTGACTCTTAAATTATAGATATAAGAATGTCTAAGATCTTAAATTTATTTTTTATACCAATATAATGCCGCAACCTACCTTTAACAAATTTTTTTACTATCAATTAACTAAAAAATGACAAAAAAGCTTAATTGTTATAGAAAATGACTAAAGAATTATAACAATAACTCAAAATTATAGGAAAAGCACTAAAAAATTTTTATTAGCCCTTTTTATAATTTTTGATATCCTTATCTATCAATTTTTTGTCAATTAATAATGAAAGTTAAATTTTATTAATGATAGAAGTTATATTGCACCATTTTTAAAAATTGAAAGGTAATATTATATAAAAACAAGTTTAGAGCTTTAGACACTTCTTGATCTCAATTTAGAGCTTAATTTGCCATTTAATTCAAAGAATAATTTTTAATAGGGGGAACTTCCTTGGATATATATATATATATACATACTACCTCAGTTTAAAAATATAAAGTATTTTTTGAAGAGTTAGATGCTAAAAAATGTAAGGCATTTTTAATTTTTTGAAATGTAATTATTTTTTTTAAGTGTCTCTATTAATAATGACTTTATATTTATTTTAAAGTATTTAATAAAGATAAATATAAAAAGATAGAGTTAATTTAAAAATAAATAATTATTTTATTTAAAAATAAAATTTAATTTAAAATATTTTATATTTTTAAACAGATTGAGTATATATGTACATTTTTGTTTCCTTCTTCCAACCATAGATCTTCTTTGGATTATTTTATACCGAACGAGTAAAACGCATTCATACTCTGTTCGGGTCTAATGGACTTCAATGAGATTGCGACTCAGGCCTTCCACACTTACGCCTTCTGCGGTTCTGCCCGTTTCTTTTTATTTTTACTTTTCTGTTGTTTTAATAAAAAAAAAATAAGTGTCTCACATCTCTCTACGCTTTCAGAGGAGCCAAACTTTGAAAAACTGAAAATACAAAGAAAGCAGATGAGGGGGAGGAGCTCACTGTAAATCATCTTTCCTTCTCTCTCTCTCTCTCTCTCTCTCTCTCTCTGCGCTTCTCTTTCTTCTGTCTTACTCATTAACCCCACACTCTCCGGCACCATTTAGCGCCTCACCATTCCATTCCCCGTGATCTGTTCAAGATATTCCCCTTCACTCTCACTCTCCCGAGGTGATCTTGCTTTCTCTCTCTCTATTTTCTACTATTTTCTCCATCATTTCCTTGATTTGCCACTGCCTTGTAACCTCTAGATCTCATTGTAAGTACTGGGTTCTCTTTAGGGATATTTTACTTCCATGGCCATGCTTGCTTAGTGCTTTTAACGAGTTTGATTGGATTCAGCTTATGATGAAGCTCTTCTGTTCTTTCTCTGTTCAATTATGATTCATAGATGTTGACGTCAATTCTTTCTATACTATTTTTAACTTCATTCATGAGGCTTTTCGTTGTTAATATGTTATTGACGAGAATTGAAGAATTCCTCGAAATGTTTTGGCTTCCAGTGCAAAGGGGATTTTCTTTGATTTTCCTCCAAGCCCTGTTGTTTAATCTGAGAATCTGCTGTTTGTATTTTGTGGTGTGTTTGCTGGCAGGATATCTCGAAACGTTATTGATAAAATTCTTCCATTTTCTATTCTTTTTTCCCTCTCCAGATTTTTCATCAGGGATTTTTCAATACTATATTGACATTGTCTTGAAGTGGGACTGTAAAAAGAGGGGTTACATCTAGAATAGTTCAATTCTGGAGCAGCATGGCTGAAAGGAAATTGAACCTTCATGCTCCTCTTATGTCTGTGAGACGTTCTTCTGCTACCTCCCCTTCCTTGACTGAAGCAAAGAAGAAGATATTAGAGAAGCGGCACACTCTTCCAAACTACAAATCAGACTCGAGTTTGGATCTGGTGACTGAGCCCGTTGCTGTTCCTTTCAATTGGGAGCATATTCCGGGAAGGCGAAAGGGAAACGGTGGATCTCAACCTGCTCAGCCTCCTAAGGAGGCCACAATTGCTCCAAGCCCAAGGCTTCCCCCAGGCAAGTCCACAAATGCTACTAAAAAGCCAGTGGAAAAGGAGAGTAAAGTTACAAACAAATTCAAGTCAACAAGCAAATCAAGTTCATTCAATGTTAATGCTGTTAGATTAGATTGTGACAGAGAAAGAAAAGAGGAGAAAAGAGTATCAAATTTGCAGGCGGATGAAGATGATAATGACGACAACGACGTTTTCTCTGATGCCCTTGACAAACTGTCTTTCACAGGATCATTCTCCATGAATTGTAGTGCTAGTGGTGTGAGTGGATTAGATAATTTTGACGCAAAGAAGTCTGGAACCTTCTCTACAGACCCGCAAACTCGAGACTTCATGATGAGCCGCTTCTTACCTGCAGCAAAAGCAATGACTTTGCAGCCTCCTCAGTATGCTACAAGAAAGCATTCTGGACCATTAGAGCAGCCTCGAGAAATTAAGAAATTGGTTCCTGAGGAGAAGAAGCCTTTGCTTAATAAACATATTTCTGCCATCATACCGTATAATGGTCCGAGTCAAGAGGAAGAAAGTGAAGATGAAGATAAAGGTGATCATTATGAAGAATCAACAGATATTTCAGCTAAGGGTTGTGGGTTGATTCCCCAATTACGGATTGGGAATTCATTGTGCTCATCAAATTCTGTTCCTGGGGTGAAAATGAGCAACCAGGCTCCATTGTCTATCACCTATGAGGTTGAGAAACCAACCAAAAGCTCTCAGAGACGATCTTTTAGCCCAGTTCCTGCTGTAAAGAAGGTACGACACGACTCTTGCTCTCTGCGCTAATCGTGTATGCGCCAAAACCTGATCAGGGTCATCTGTTTTTAGAATATCACATCACAGTCATTTTATCTGCATCAGACTGTTTATTTTCAATCAATGATAAATTAACAATTATAAAGATGCACACCTTAAACTATTGAAAAGCTTTTTAACAGTTTAACATCTTAGTTTTCTGCAGGCTTGGGATGCTATTTCTAAGAAAAAATCCAGCTCTAGAGCTGCATCACCTGAGAAGCAAGAGGTTAGGAAAAAGTGGACTAGTGAGTCGAACAGGTTTAACTACTCGGGTGAATTGCAGCAGCCAGGTAGGTTATCTCCCTTCCGACGATCACGAGCTGCTGCAGCTGGTGTTTCTCCATGTCGAAGTAAACCTCAGTCACCATTTCGTGGAGCGACACTGGACCCTAAAGAAGCTGTGAATAATCTATCTGGTCAACTGAGATTCCTGCAAAAAGGCCATGTAAACATTCAGAAGATGGCATCTCAAGAAGGCAAGAAGAGCCCCACTGTTGAAAAGACATTGTACATAGATACTGCAAGTACAGTAAAATTGTCACGTGCAAATTCAAGTTCTGTAGATAACACGGGGAAAATAAACACTGAAAATTGTTCCAGTACAAAATCTTCTCAAGATATGAAGAAAATAGAAGCTTTGGAAGGTAAAGGTATGTCGGATTCTACAGATGCCAAATCTTTGATTCTTTCAAATAAGTTAATTACCAGGCCCCTGTTGGAATCGCAACAAAATAGAGCGGAACAACTGGTAATAAATAAAAAATTCCACCGAGAATATGCATCTTCACAAGTTGTACAAGGGAAAACTAGTGAAGATTCAAATATCAACAACCAGCAAATTGTTGTAGCTGAAAATTTAGGAAATGGTAAAGTTGATTCTGGTCTGTCTCCTCTCCCCCCACCATTGCCAAAATCACCTTCCGAGTCCTGGCTTTGGCGTGCTCTGCCTTTAGTTTCTATAAAGAATTCATTCCTGCATTCAAATCAGGGTGCTCAGCCGCATTCTAAAAGGCCGGATTCTAATACAGCATCCAGCAATTCCAAGTGGGAAACAATAGTGAAAACTTCGAATCTGCATCATGATCATGTGCGATATTCTCAGGTAATCTCAAAGCTTTTTGTCAATCTATTAGTCTGGTCAGTTGTCAAGTCGTGACAATGGCTAAAACTCACATCTAGCTTTCTCTACAGGAACTAACCACAAGAAAATCTCAGCATTCGAAGTCATAAACACGGAACTTGGTGGCCTATCTTTCACACTATGGTCCTAGATTTTTGCGCCCTTTTGTTGGATCTACTCCTACTACTGCTTTTCCTCATGATATCATAGGTACTAGGCCACATTTGGCATGGCTGATTAGGTTCTCATTTTTATAAGAAATGTGAGTGCTGGTTTTTCTTTCACTCCGTGCGGGGCTGAGGACTCGGTGTTTTATTTTCATCTGTTGACGTATTACACTCAAGCCCTAGTGACTTTTGTTTTTATTATGTTTGTATAGAGAGATATCGAGATCCTTTTGCTGATGCATAGGAAACAAAGCATTTGGATTCGTTGCAAGTCTTGGTGGATCATAGTTTCTTAACTTGAGAAGATTGAAACCACCATTTTTGCTGTGTGTACTATCACTTTGTTATCTAGTATTTTCATTTCACACTGCTTGCTTAGGTTTAGGTTCCCTCTTTTGGTCCTGAATCTTCTTGTATCTGCAATTTTCATGTCAACTACACGAATGATTGATGCTACTCATGCTCAATTGTTTATTTATATCGGTGTACTTATCAAATTGATTCTGAACTGAGATGAATCTAAAGATATACTGTCTTGCATTTCTGGTGTTTCTTGTGCTATGCTATTAACGAGCTTTGACAGGCTTATAGTAATTGTTCTCATCTTTTTTGTTTTTAAAGAAATTTTGCGAGTATTGAGTTGTAACCTACCATGTGTTCATTTTTTATTGAAATCTTTCGGGTCTTTTGTATGAATTTTGTGATGATGCTGTAGCAACATTGTGAGCCACAAACAATATGATCAAAATTTAAAATAAAAGATTTAATCAGTATAAAATTATATTCAAAACAATAAATAAAAAATCTTTGAACATTTCAAAATTTAAAATTAAATTTAGGCCTTTTTTTAACAAAAAATAAAAAAAAAAGTTTGTATAAATTATATGTTAAATGCAGCAAGCATATTTCGTGCTTATCACTTTAAGGGTTCATTTGAGCCCGTGATTTTATCTTCCGTTGATCTATACTGTTTATTTTAAATTTAGTATTCAGTGTTTTAATACTGTATTACTAAAATAAAAATTTATAAAAAATATGAAAACTATTAATATTAAATTTATACAATATAAAATATATTTAAATAGTTAATTTATGAAAATTATAAAAAATTTTAATATTAAATTATATTATCTTAATTATGTCTATAATGTTCAAAGTACATTTGAATAGTTAAATTATAAGAGTATAAAAAAAATATAATATTAAAATAGATAGTTTAGATTAAATTTGCACTAACCAAATTGATTATAAATAAATTTATTAAAAATTTATAATTTTTATTTTAATAAATATAAAATAAAAATGAAAAATTTTAAATATGGAGAGTTTAGATCTCTAGCTGAAATGAGTCACATGGTACTCATCTCCTGTTGAGCTTAAAAGACAATCCATATTAAATATTAAATTTTTTATATTTTTTATAAATTTTTATTTTGATAATATAATGTTAAAAATAGTAAAAAAATAAATTTAAAATAAACGGCTGAGATCACATGCTGTTAATAATAAGATGATGCGCACAAAATGTATACACGTTTAATGCAAAGAAATGGAGACACATGAGAGTGACTTGACGGAACGGTAAGAAGACGAAATAGGAAACAATAATGGAAGAATGAAGAAAGCGATAAGCCAAGAAAACAATAGCCAAACGGTATGGTCCTGTTCGTATTAAGATTCTGGACAAGCAGTCAATTGGCCACCACATACTCAATGTGCCCTAAAACAATATATATATATATATATATATAGAGAGAGAGAGAGAGAGAGAGAGAGAGCGCAATAATGCAAGGTGAAGTCCCAATATAGAGAGAGAGAGAGAGAGAGAGAGAGCGCAATAATGCAAGGTGAAGTCCCAAGCTTTCACATCCTTTATAAAACAAAAATTGGATTAGAAAAATTTACTTTTAGCTGGAGCCTAATTTGACTTGAATTTGAATTAGCTAATAATTCCATATAACGTAATCTTGGGACACTTTGAAAAGGATTAGGTTTGGCCCATTAAAGTGTTAGGTTGGACAAGTCCAATAAAAATCATCTAAAATCTATTCATTAATCCAACAGAGTAAGGTTGAGTAGAAAGAGGGGGAAAAAAATTCCAAATACTGTCAAGCCTTGTAAATAAATAAATAAATAAAAATATTAGAAGAATCACTTCTAATACGTCATAGTATCTAAATTCGAGTCAACCCACCTAGTTAAGCTAATAAAGTATTAAAGAATGATTTAATAGAATGATTTGTTTATAATCAATTTGATTATAGTTTTTATTATTAACCATTGAACAAGTACCTTAATCAGTCTGGTTTTTAGTGTTTAGAAGAATGGGCAAATCCTATGACCCATAGAACCTTAGGCTTGTAAGTTTTTTTTTTTTTAAAAAAAAATTTATACCGGTATCCTCCTATTAAAAAATAGATTTTTTTTTTTAATAATAGTTTACCATGTTGAAGCTATAAGTACATGGGTTGATTTGTAAGCCCAAATGTTTTCCCTTTCATTTTCTTATTAATGAATGATGAATAGTTGAACTCATTTATTTGATATTTTGAATGAAGTGAGATATGTGACGGTGAGTACAATTAATTGATGACAGGTAAAGTTAACCAAAAAAGCCTTTGCCATAAAGAGAGAGAGTGCATGAATGATGAATGCTCAGTGGCCCTACTTGCAACCACACCTGCTTCACACCCATTCTCTGGATAAGATGATACACTAAAAGGGTTTTTCAACATGTTTAACTGAAATTAAAAAAAATTTAAAATATATTAACTCTATTTAAAAATTATTTAGGGTTTTTCAATATGTTTAACTGAAATTAAAAAAAAATTTAAAATATATTAACTCTATTTAAAAATTTAATAATTTTTAAATATTATTCTTATTAATGTATTTTCTTTCACTAATATTTAATGGGAGTAAAAGAAGAAACTTTTGATAAAATTTAATGACATAATTGAAATGAAGTATTCCTTTCGTCTCAAATTATAAGATATTTTTAGATAAAATTTTATATACTAATAAATCTTATTCAATATACTTAACAATATTATTTTTTTAAAATAAAAATATAAAATTTTAAAATTAAAATACCCATCATTTAATATATTGAAAAGAGAAGGGACAGAAATTAATTATAGAAAAAAAGGATAATATTAAAATCATCATATTTAATAAAAATTTAATCTACCCAAATTATCTTATATTTTAGAATAAATTTTTTTAAAAGTATCCTATAATTTAAAATGAAAGAAGTAATTTATATTTTATTATTTTAAATTAGCCTTGATGAGGGTAAATACTTTATTTATTTATGTGGATTTAAAATAGAGGGGCAAGATGGGGACTTATAAAGTTGGTCAAATGAGAGGAAGTGGGCCTCCCCCAAAACACACACACAAATTAGTCTGTATCACTTTATGTGTGTGTGTGATTTATATCACTTATTTTTTTCATAAATTAAATTATATTATTAGCTATGTGTATCGATTGTGTCTCTTTGGTTATTTTTTTTGTTGGAGTGGAAAGGATTGTATTGCTTAAAAAGACTGTACAGGAACAAAAGGCTAAGAGCCAAGATTACAATAAGCATCAAATATCCTACAGGTGTTAACAGTGTGATCTACTAGTGCTCTGACTTTAAATAAGATATTATCAGCAGTAGAAGATTCATCAGCAAAGATTCAAAGATTTCGTGCCTCCCATAATTTCCAGCACAGTATAGAGACTCCTATTTTCCAAGAGATGTTAACATGCCGATTGCACAAAATGTGAGACAGCCAGGCTTCAGGCTTCAATGTTCATGCTGTAGAAGTCAGTTTGCATATCTAGAGGGAGCACCTTCTTCCAAACAGTAGTTGCTAGGTGGCACTCCTTAAATACATGATTAATATTCTCTTATGGGCTATTACATAGAGTACACATATGGTTCGTTGTCATTTTTTGCCTGAGACGTTCAGAGTTTGTAAGGAGACGGCCTTTGAAGAGAAGCCACATGAAAGTTCGAACTCGTTGAGTAGTTGGCAATTTCCAAACTTGCATCCAGTTGAATTCCTCAGCTTTCCAGTGAAGAGACTGAGAATCATTATAAGCTGATTTGATACTATAACTTCCATCCTTAGTCAGATTCCAAAAACAAGAAGGCTTATCGTGGGGATTAACACTCAGAGTTACATTTGCAATTTCCTTAAGAATATTCTCTGGAAGAAGGTGACCAAAAAGAGGCCATTTCCAATTCCTGTTTTCATCAACAAAATCTACTATGGGTCTTTCTAACTCATGGCTAGGTATATCAGCAAAGGATAAGAGGTTTAAAGGACCCGAGTCACCCACCCAAAAATCTAACCAGAAGCGAATGCTATAGCCATTGCCTAGCTTCCACTTTCTATGGAAAGATGTATCCTGCCATACTTTAGTAATGCTTCTCCATAAGTAGGAAGATTTATTCCTACTAATATCATGAGGAATGCCAGTAGGTATTCTGTACTTGCTTTTGAGAACACGCATCCAGAGACTATTTGGGTCAGTAACCAACTTGTAAGCCAATTTAGATATGAAAGCTCTATTTTATGCCTCAACATTTAAGAGATCGCAACCTCCATGTTTTAGAGGCTGACAAAGGTCTTCCCATTTGATCAAGTTGACCCCATGGTGGTCCTCTGAATAGCCCCAAATGAACTTCTTGATAAGTTTTTCGATGGCATGACAGCAAGACAATGGAAGTAAAGTGCTCTGCATGGTGCAGAAAGGAATTGAAGTGAGGACAGATTTAGCAAGGGTAATGTGTCCTGCTAAGGATAAAGCTTGGCTCTTCCATCCAAAGAGTTTGGTTTGAATTCTTTCTAAGATATAATTGTAAGTCCTGCTCGAGACCCTTCCAATGACAAGAGGGACTCCAAGGTAGCGACCCAAAGAATCTGTTCATTGGAAGCCCAAAGTACTACAAATAGCATTACTAATTATAGTTGAGACATTCTTAGAAAAGTAGACCTGTGTTTTCCTTTGGCTTATAACTTGACCAGAAGAAGCGCAGAATTGTTGCAAGACACGTTGAATAACTGTACACTGTTCTATAGAAGTGTTACCAAAGAGGATGAGATCATCGGCAATAAAAAGGTGGGAGAATTGTATATAAGCTTCTGAAAGTGTTTTTATGGAAGAATTGAGGTGATTCTTGTGAGAAGTAAGATTTGATAGCTTTTGCAAAATTTATGAATGTACCCACAGATACTGTAAATTATATAGGAAAAATATATATACGCGTTCTTATAGTTTTTTCGATTTTAAATTAGATCATTACAGTTTCTTTTGTTTTGATGACTCTTATAGTTTAATTTATTTAATTTTTTAATCATTAAATGTTAAAATCCTTAAAATTTTCCTTTAGAAAAAGAAAATTAAGAACATTTGTATTTTATTAAAAGATTGTATGACTTTAGAATTACTTATATTATTTTTATAACTCAAAATTTATATAATTAAGTGGTCTTATAAATAATTTTTATAAATATAGAATTTTCATAAAAGATTGATAAAAATATAAACAGTATATTAAACCAAATAGTCCTTTTTTGATTTCAAATAAAAGTACTAAATCAATTTTTCTATAAACTTCAAAAGTATTTTTATTTTGGGAAAAGTTAATAATTTATTATTAATTTTAACAAGGATTAATATATTTAATGGATCAAATTATAAAGACTTGATTAACATAAATAAATTGCAGAAACCTAATTTAAAATTCAAGAAAATTATAAAGAGTAACAGATTAAGTATCCCAATTATATATTTGTGTTGCAAGTTTTTTTCCTTTCTTTCTTTATTTGTCTTTTATTATTGAAATTTGGATATTTTATGTAGCATTTTGCTTTTGAAAAATACTTAAGAATAAAAAGTTCAAAATGTAGAAAATATAAATTAAATGTGAGATGCATCACGGGGATAGAGGAGAGAATATATATACCGTCCACACATCCAAATTCGATTGAATCTATTATTCTTTATGATAATCAATGAAGCTCATTCATCAACCCACTTGGGCCGTAGTGTTGATTAACATGAAAGCTGTGTCAGAAGATAGAATATTAATGCTCATTCATAGTGCTCACCAACTATCCCCAATTCAGAGAATGTTTCTGTTATGATAAATTAATGGACAAAGGATTAAAATAATAGTAGTGCTATTAAAAATTATTACTCCATTTAGACCATAATATAAGATATTGTAACTAATTACAATTCTGAAAAAATTATTGAAATCTTAATCTCTAAAAAAATTTACATCCTTCTAATTATACTCTCATTAAATATCCTATATAAGTAACTTCATAATGACAATTTAAATTTCAATACATCACTTTTTTTCAAAAAGAGCAATATATAAATGCCCTATATTTTAAACTAAACAAAACTTTGAGAAGATACCCTATATCTAATTTCATTGGAAACAAACGTGTGAGAGAGAGAGAGGAGGGATATGAAATATGTTTTATTTTGGACTTTACTAATTTTTTTCTTAATATATTATATTGATAAAACATTAGAAATAATCATGGATAGTGCATAGTAAAAAGTAAATTTTGTTTATATCTATATAGATGTTCTTTTGGGGAGACAATACTTATAATTATTGGATAAATTAAACAAGATTTTGTGCACTGTGCAGAATGTGAAAAATTTTGTTGCAATGTTCACAATATTTTTATTATATTCTCTTCACTTTTAATATAATACAAATTTAACTTTGTGTTTATTAAGACATAATAGTTATATACTTAAATTATTAAAAGCATAAAAATTTTCAATTTTGTCATTATTTACAATTAATAACTATATTAAATTATTATCTAGGAATTCAATCAATGAATAAACAAGGGTAAAATTTAAAAAATATTCATTACTTCAACCTTACCTTATATTAAGAATAAAAAAAGTTTTTAAAATGTTCTTTTTATTAAAAATTAAGAAATACTTAGGTAGACCAAGTGTACCACATTATTTATAGTTTGTCAAGTTAAAATACTCTAAGTAATCTAAATAAAAGCTTGTGTGATTTTTTTAATTGATTTTATTTTTATAACAAAAAGCACATTTAATTTCTTGTCTTTTCTCTCTTTACTATCATTATCAAAATTAATTTATATTTAATGTCATTTAAATATTATATTTTTATTGGACAAACTACAAATAAATATTTCCCTTAAGAATTGGAGAGAGTACTACATCCACCGTTGGTTAATTCATATTTCATATACATTACTTATTAGATATTACAAATTTTTACTTTTCTGAAAAATAAATAATGGACTCTCTGATGTTACAAATGGGATTCAGATTTTTTGAAAAATTAGTTTTACGACCCGCGTTGAGAGATACTTTAGGCAACCACCCAAAAAAAAAAAAAAGAAGACAAAAGAAAAAGCAATATGACGGTTCTCTGATGTTATTAAAATTAACGTACTCTAGATTTAGTATTTAAAACATCGCCTTTATCTTTCTTTGGCAAAGCCTATTATAATATGATGGTAGAAAAATATATTTAATCACCATACCAATTTATTTTTAAAAATTCATATAACAGTTATAACATACACAAACTCCAATAATGAATAGCACTATTATTAGCCATGAATAGTACCGCTCATTAGCCAAACTCTATCTGCTTAAACACACAAGACTTACAGCAGTTACAAGAAAAACTCATATTCAAGCTATTAACTCTTATTAATCAAATGTATTAATAATAATTTGAACTACACAGTAAAATTTATCAAACCCAAAACACCACACATGTAAGCTATACCCAAAAACTCATATTCCTGAAATATTTAATGCCTCACCCGTACTATAGAATAGCCCATGGGAATTCACTAGCTTATATCAGGTTATCAATCACATACATTTCACTTTCAGGTCTAATCCTATTCCAAAAAAAGAGAACAAAATTTAGATACATATACTAGTTATAAGCCCACAAAATTAGGTCTTGTAACTCTATGTGTACCTGTATTTTTGTTTATGAAAGATTATCTCTGAGTTCATTGTTGTATATATATATTTGCACTATTGATCATATATATATATATATATATCTATTATATGTAACTGAGAACTGAGAGATATATATATTCTAAGAAAGAGAAAGCTTAGTGTTAATTTCTTGAGCTTCTTTGCAATCATCAGCATTCTGATAATTCAATCCTAGTTGCAGATCAGGCAACATTCGCTCGTCTTTCTCCTGTTTCTCTTCATTTAACTGCAGGCATACATATCATCATTCATCAAGGAGAATATCATTCATTAATAACTATATATTAATGTTGGAAGAACAGAAAAATATTATATATTGTTAATATTTTTCTTGGCCCTGCTTATTTCTCGTTCGAGTTTGATATGAGCATATCTAAAGATACCGTGAAGACAAAATATCAAAGCAGCATGTGTGCTCAAGTGTTAAGGTTCTACCATAATCCCTTGGCTTCTTTTTATTTCCTCCCTTTGATTATAATATAGCGCACTGGATAATTTTTCTAATTGTTTTTCCAACGATATATATATATATATATCCCTGTTTTATTTATTACTCTTTTTTGAAAAAAATAATGTATTGAAATTTTAATTATCATTATTAAAATACTTATATAGGATATTTAAAGATTGTATAATTGGAAAGATGTAAATTTTTTTTTTAAAAAAATTAAAATTTCATTATTTAAGTATTTTTAGAATGGTGAAGAAGTTACCGATAAACTTCCTCCATTCAAAAATATAAATCATTTTTAACCGAATTTTACTTTTAATAAAGTAATTACCTACTTTTAAACTAACCTTATCTTTTTATATTTACCCCTATTAAACACCCTACAATAAATATAAAGTCAATATCAATAGGGGTACTTTAAAAAAAAAAGTAATGATTACACCTCAAAAGAATAAAAATGCCTTACATTTTTAAACATCAAACTCTTCAAAAAATGTCTTATATTTTTGAATGGAGAAAGTATACTATATTGTAGTCTAGAAGGATCAACGAGTAAGCTTTTGACACACAAATTAAAAAATACAGTTAAATATGTCAAAATTCTTTTTTCCTTTCTTACATGCCCCTAAATTATTTTAGTAATCATCAATACTACCACGGAATTTTTAAAATTATAAAAGTGTATATAATTAGGAAATAATAATCAATACTGTCTTAAAATTTTAACTGGCAGATAAATAGGAAAAAAATCTGTTGCAAAAGTGATAGTTAAAAAGTAATATTAGCATTACCTTGATCCGAAATGGGGGCTCAAATTCAAGCTTTAAACTCTTGGAATTGTTGGTACAAGTGTTGACATTATTTCCAAATCTCCAATGATCATCAGGTGGCTCCACAGATGCATGCATATTGGCACCAAGTTGGTGAAATCCAGATTGTGAATCAGCCCAAGTATTAATAATATGGCTACTCGTAGGTGACATCTTATTGAACTTCCAATAATGGTTATTATTGTTGTGATTACTTAGAGTGTCTAATAATGGAGGCCACTTTCTCTCTTCCAGGAATTGGCTGCCTCTAATTGGTGCAATTCGGTCTGTTATTGAGGGCATCATCACTTGGTTGCTTGTCATGCAAATTTGCCTTCTATACCACTCGTTATTTAACTGCCATTGTTGATGCCTGCAATCATATTATATATATCATTCGAGAAGGAAATAGTTTTAGAGTCATCCCACACCCACCTTAACATGCAATGATAGGGTCAAGATCCTAAGTCAGAGGACACATAACAATTTAATTTAAAAATTTATAATTAGTTTTTTCTAAATATCATATATCTAAAATTTTAGAGTTAAAATATCAAATCTAAAAAAAAAAAATTGAGCGCAGGTATGGGTGGTAGAATATATGCAATATTCCTATGGGGAGGGGGTCGTATTTGCTCCCCTCACATAAATATGGCCCCGCCATTGCTAACATGTTCGTGCGTTCATGCAAAATTGTATGTGTTCTTTGTCTTAACTAGAAAGAATAATTCTATGTGGTGGAATGGTATGTATTAATGGAGGCGAACATTAATTGAGAAGATTCTCACTTAATCTAGTTGTCAAATTTAACTTATATTTGATCTAGATGATTTAAACATTTTATTTTTTTACTTAGAGTTTTGTTTTTTGGGTTTCGACAAAGCAGGATGCATGATGGAAGTAATTTTCTAATTAACTGCAAACTTAATTATTCATAATAACAAATAGATAAAAGAAATATAAAATATAGACTTCATCTATATATATATATATATATTAATTCTAAACACAATTCAAAGAGAATTGAATAAAGTATAAGGATGCTCTTAATTGAGGACAATTGAATGGAAACTTATAAATGGACTTTCAATTTGATTTTATGCTTTTTTTGGGGGGTTAAAATAGTTCCTCAATTTCTTAAATAATGTTACGTCATAGTTAATTTTATTTTAATTTGCACATGAATGGGAAACTTTAGTCTTTAACTTATAATAGTAAAAAATCATTACTTGTATGTATTGGATTTTGTATGAAATTAAATCCCTTTTCCAAGTAGGTCTCAAGTGTCATGCATTGTTGTATGAAAGGGAAAATCACACCGAAATACCGTTTGCCAATGTTATTCACAAAAAAAAAAAAATTAATAATATAAAATTGATTATCGTTAAAAAAGAAATAAAGAGTGATTTTTTTATGAATAGTAACTTTTTATTAGTCCTTGTGAAATAACATTTTATAACGATTCTTAAGTGCGATTTTTCCTATGTAAAAAGACATGTCATTCTCTCTTGAACTAACCTTCATATATGGATTCCCTCATTTTCATGCAGAAAACTGAATTATTTTGAATTAATTTTGACTATCCAACCAACACACACATGTATGTACACAGTAGAGCATCCTTTTATCATAAATGAAAAGCATTCTGAATAAATTTAGACCCTCCATGTCAACTGAAAACACGGTTACTTTTCAGTCACGATGTGAGGTATTTTTACATCTAGCCTAGTGCATGCCTGAACACATATAAGATTGTTTCAATTATTTTCAATGCATAATATATAACTAAAGAGATATATACAATTGAATCCGATGTGTTGGTCCAAAGAAAAAAAGAATCCGATGTTACCTTGACTCTGTAGCCATTGTATGTGGGTGGGTAAAATAAGGCTTGGAGAGGCCATGAACAAACCCACTATGGTCGTTGCAATTGCTCGTTAGAATAATTCCACCATTTCCCATCTTGAATTGTTGTCTTGTATTCACAGATTGATACGATAACTGCGAAACACGACCAATTTGGGAGGATCTGTACGTTTGATTTATCACTGCATTGTAAAACTTAACTAATTAATTAACTTATCAGATATCCTCAGAGACTTTTGGTTTTATATACAGATAGTTTATGATGATGAAGTACATATATATAACCCTAACTAGCCCTCGGCCCTTGCAAATTCACTTTGAAGCATGTAGGAATTACTATTTACTAATTAGCATGACAATATCATATAAATTAGAATTATTAATTATGCTATTATAAATATAGTGTGTGTTGGAGTTATCATTGTCTTTGAGGTACAACATCTAGCTAATTTTCCTATATCTATCTCTTTTTGTGTTTTTTTTTTGTTTTAATTGGCATACGATTCTTTATCAGAAAGAAGAGTCTGTTATATTTTGAAGGATACTTTAGAATAATCCTTAACAATAATATTTTTGGATATTACTACGTATACTAACAATCTCTGTATACTCTTAAATTTGTAACTCCTTATATAGATGCGTTGATATATGAATGGAGATATATATAGAAAATGATAAATAATTTTTAATAATAGTACAGCGACGAAGCTGCTTGTTCTCCTTTTCAGTTTGATTTTGATAAACGTCTAGTTAGACGACAAAACAAATCAAATTTTGACTACTACGAGTGTGCTGTCAATTAATTGTCTCGAACAGCACAATTAATAGTAAGTACGACGTACAACTAGCAGTCTGTATAATCCTAGTCCTAGCCATAGTTTCCCTAAAGCTAGATTCCTATCTCTGATTTTTGTTATTGAGGCAAAAAATTGAGATTAATGAAGGTAAAATAGTAAGATTACTCAGTAATTAAGAACGTTTTTCGCTTTAATCAGAGGTTACTGTCTCTTGTTTGAAGTTTGAATATCTTACAAACTATCTCATGTCAGGAGCTCACAAGAGAAGTAAAGTTTATGAATTCATGTCTAAGTCTTTCAGAACAAACTTTTTTTTTTTTTTTTAAATTTGTACCGGTAACATTGGTCCTTTCATTAATAGGCCCTTTTCATGAACAACATTACTCACATAGCCTTCTAATCAAGAAAATACTGAGTGAAGTATTGTAGAATGGAAATTCCAATCATTAAAAATGGGGGTGCATTGTTATGAATCTCATATAAAAAAGATGAGGTTTATAAATTTAAGGGTTTCTTTTTAATAAATTAGCCTTTTAGGATATATACATATATATATATATATATATATGAGCTCTCTTTTTGGAATGCTCATAACAGAAACTCTAGAACGCACATTTACATATGTACTGAATTATATGACAAGTCTTATGAATTGAATTATTCGAATATGCAGTAAGAAATTAGTAAATCGACATTATAATCTAATTTTCTAACTATGCCTTTGTCCACACATCTAGGGTTTGAATTATCTTAGAAACTGAATGACAGTGCAATGCTTTTGGATCCTCTCCATTTACAAAGTGAATGAAAAAAATTTATACGTAGAAGATCTAGGTTGGTAATGTAATATAATAGAAGAAATAGAGGAAGCATATATACCAGGGTTCATGGAGATCATGTAAATGCATAAAATTAAGATTATTAAGATGTAAATCCGCACCTTGCCCAGCCTCATCAAGTTTTTTGCTCCGATACATCTGAAACAGAAAATGCACAATTATATAATATTTAGTTCTTGTGAAACATTAACGCGCACACACAAACTTCACTGCAAATCTGTATCTGTTACACACACACACACACACACACACACACCCACCTGCAAGTGACTCTTCACATGAGCAATGCTGAGTCCTCTCACATTCATCAGCTGTAGCACCAACTTGGGTGTTGCTCCTGCACAATCTCTTTTCTATTATTACAGCAAAATTAATCAAGATTTCACTGCTTCCTATAAATTATGCTTATTTCAATGAACTTTAAAATATTATATTCAGATCCGTTTAAGATTATTCTTAAAATATAGATAAATATTGTACTACTTAATTTGATGTATAGTATGATTACATGAATTCATTCACTTAAGTAACTTAACTATTACCAATCGTAGGGTCCACATAAACATTTTCACCGTAGTTTTATTGGCTCATTAAACTAATCGAGCCCTTGATTTTACGTTTTGTTATTTCGAAAACCCTCTATTCACCTGTGTGTTGGGCAGTGGGCACACACTGAGAGGCTAAGAATAATTTTGAGAAAACACACACACACACAATGTATATGATATGTGTAAGCGCGCACACACACCACACACACACACAACTCTTACTCTCTTGACCACCGAGCCGTTTAACTGCATGAACGAAAGAGAGATGAAGATCTGGGGTCCACCGAAGCCTAGGCATCTTGGATCTGACGTATTGTCTTACAGTGCTTTTTCCTTCATTTCGTTCTCTAGATGTGCTTCTATTTGTCGATGAAGTTCCCTCGTGTTCCTTCATTTTCTCGTTCTCTTCTTCCTCCTCCTCCTCCTCCTCTTCTTCTTCCTGTTCTTGTTCTTCTTCTTCACTGGTAGCTTCCTCATTCAAGTCAAACGATGAACACTTGTGGGAACAAGACCCCAGCGAAGTTTCCTCATTACACTTATTATCTTTGTCATTATAAATCTCGTGTTCGTCTTCTGACATGTTAATATTAGCCAATCGCTGTCACACCGCCAAGTCTGATCCAACCTCTTTGTCCTTTAAGAAGTTTGCATTTCACTGGTGAAACATGGAGGCGAATTTATAAATGCACACACACATATATATTAAAAAGTTTGGTATGCTAGGCAACAAAGTGACTTATTATAAATAAGAATGTGTGAGGACAGGCTGTAATGTAATGAGAAATTAATTACAATAACATAACTTCTCATAACTTCTCTATCCACAATAATTAATATAAGATTTAAAGATTTTTAAGTGCACTCAAAATAGCTGTACGATAACACAAATTATACAGGGTGTTGGTAGATTCGCACAGTAACAACCAACAGTAAAGAGAACCAAAACCTACTTCTCTGCCTTCAAGCTGTGAATAAATTTTCTGCTCAATGTCAGGCTTTTCTCATATGTGTATATATATCAGACTTTGTGCTGGGCATATAAGTTTTTTGGTAGAATTACGTATAGGTCTCAAATAAGAAAACTAATTATCTATAAGTTCCGTTCATTTGTAAATAATGAAATTTAATGATAGAAGTTTGACTTGTAAATGGATTGAAAAATCATTAATTTTCTTATTTGGGACCTGCTTGAAATTCTCCCTATGTAAGTTCTTCTTATTTTTTTTTTCAAATAAAAATATAAGTTCTATTTATATATAAGCAACCCAACGGAACTTGGGACGAAACTCAAAGTACAAGCAGGCAATAGAATGGAAAATAAAGTCCGAGGAAGAGACGTCTGTATTATTCATTTACGTAACTATATATAAGAAGCGAATAATTAATTGTGTGTGATTGTGAGAGACAAAACCTTTTGTTAAGGTGATTTCACTACTAAATTAGGATTAATTTCAACAAGAATAGATTTTTATATAAACCATAATCAACAAAGATAGAATTGAACATAAAAAACAAAGGACTGTGTCTGTTTATGATCAACTAATAGGAAGAGAAGGCTACAACAAACCAGCTAGAAATAAAGAGATAGAGTATGGTTTTTTTATGGTAAAAAATTTACTTTTATTGTTAATTGAACTAGCCTGATGAACTCACACCTAGGAAAGAACCATCGAAAAGAACTTGTAATCATGGGAAAACATAAAAACACACTAATTTCAGCAGCAAAAAGTAGTTTCAAAGAGATTACCCAGCAAGAGAATACTGGATGAAATCGATACAGAAATCTTCAGCAAGTCCTGGTTAATTTCGTTTCTTATAGAGGATATCTTATTGTTTCAGTAGAGATTGAAAAGTCTGCATAATATTCACTGCTTTGGGTCAGAATTAGAATTAAGGAGAGAGAAATCATTATGATCATAAACTATGGAAGATCAAAAGTCCGTATTACTCACACATACATACATGATTGTAAACCCAGAATCACGAAAGTGATATCTTTAGTTATTGAAAACATAATCGCAGGAATCAACTAACACAACAGGCACATATGATATGCCTCTATATACGTGTTTTCTCTTCCAAGCCTATATTATATTGGTTGAGCCATACGCGAGAACGAGAGATAGAGAGGGGGAGAGGGAGAGAGGGAGAGAGAGAGATTGGTACCTGGTTTAGGTTTGAGGTTTTGTATCATGCAGGAGAAGAAATAGAGTGATGGAGATTTTCAGAAGAGTGTAAGATATTAGATGGAGAAAGGACTTTTAGGTTTGTGAAGAGAGAAAATTGATGAGGAAGGAAAAATATTCGGACAGATTTCTTCTTCTCTTTAAAATTGTCATAAACTCACATAATGGATACAGACGCGAATGGTCCCTTTTGTACTGTTGGAAATCATGTGACAGCTCCTATTGCTTTACTCTCTCTCTCTCTCTTCTTTCTTTGACAGTTGTAAAAATCTACCTCTCTTGCTTCTGACCCTATCTTGCTTGCTCGTGATTATCTTTATTGTTTGACCTCTCTTTTAGCTACACAATTATCTCCCTCACTCTCTTTTATTTTGACATGTACTTCCTATATATAGCACTAAACATATAAAGTCCTCTTAGATAATTTGAAGGGTTAAATTAAGAGAGTAGATAAGTTGATTATTTATAAATAATCTATTGTAGAGAATTTGTGACATATTATATTTTAAAAAATGTCGTTTCCATTTAATGATTAAAATTTAATACACTGAGATAAAAAAAAACCAAATGAATAAGAATATTATGGGAAAGAAAAAATTAATATAGGAAATAAGAGGGAATAAGACCCTATATTTAGGACCAAATAAACCTTATCTTTAGAACAGGAGGGAGTACCGAGTGAAATGAAATGTTGATTTTCAAAAGATGGATTATAATTTACTTTAATTTTCCATGTCAAAATCCTTGAAATAACTATTTTTCTTAAAAAATCCTCTTTATAAAAATTAATTAAAGGATATAGGTGACATGACCGAACAAAAAGTTAATGTAATTTTGTTATTAAAAAAAAGTCAATGTAATTTTCAAGCGTTTGATTTTCACTGAAAGTAATCATCACAAAGAATCTATACAAGTATGAATGGCGAATGATTATGATTATTAAATATCGCATTAACTTCTTGTTTGGCCAGTGGTCTATGTCTACTAGCTTAATGGAGTTAACATGAGAATGTGAAATTACATGTAAAGTATTATTTAAAATACCAAAATTTAAACTTTTCAAATCTTAAAAGATTAAATGAAAGGTGAAATGCATATTTGAAAATGATCATTAACCTCAATTCACCAAGCTAGCTATATCTCAATGCACAAAAAATTTAAAAAATGAATTATATTATTTATAATTTATGAAAAGTATGACCTATATAATATATATTATTGAGTATTGATCTATCAATGAAGTTAGCACGAGAATGAAATTTATTGCTTGAAATTCTAATTATACATGATAAGTTGAAATTTTAAAAGATAAAATTGAACGTCAATTCAACAAGCTAGGTATAATAATGTCAAAATATGCATAGGTGTAACTTGTAAGTATATCGAGTGGTCCATTCATTGATCAACCCATTTCCATTTTATTCTCACCTAAACAAAGACTTTCTTCACATATCACTGTTTCTTTGTCCCTATGTGCTGAGTTCTCAAGGCTTATACGTTTTCTTAATTTTCCTTTCTTAAAAAATACATATAAACATGTGCACTTCTGACGCCTCACTTTTGGTCTGTTTTGTCAATGATTATCATCAAATAATTAATCAAACCTTAGTTACACAACAATTCCAAGACTATATATATTAATTATTGTGTGCCAATAATGGTCAAATTTGGAGGGAGATGTGCTTAACAAGGACTCTTATATTTTATTTTTCGAGGCACTTTGAACATGTGTTGGTGGTAATATACATACATATATATAATTCCATAATTTCACAAATTGCAATTAAAATTTCCAAATGCTTGCTTCATGAGCTTTGAGCTATGACTCAAAGATTGACTACAACTTAATTATATATATAAACTTTAATTTCCATGCATGGGTAGGCCAAAGAAAAGATAATACAGAAGATTTGTCAATTGTTGCTTGTATCCAAATAAATAAACAAATAAAGAAAAACACAAGTCCAAGCATATATACAAATAGATACTCCCTCTATTAAATATTGGTGAGAAAAATATATATTAATAGAGTGTGTGTATGTATATATATTTAATAAGATACAATAAAGTTGAAAGCTTTTAAGATTTTTACAAAAATTAAAGCCAATGAATTTTAATTTTTTTTTTGGTTTAAGTAAAACATGTTAAAAATGATTTACAAATAAAGCTAGGAAGTATTATATAGATCTAGAGAGAGAGACACACACACACAAACAGGTGTTGCATACATAATGAAAATAAGGCAGGGAGTGATGAACTTGACTGGGAATAGGTAGGATCAATTATGATTAGTAAGTGAGGGTTCACTTTTTTAACCTAAAAAGTAATGAATTGCTGTAAAGAGAATAAGGGTTTAGGTTTACTACCAAATTGGTTGACAAATGAAGTTATTTTCCGGTAAAGGAAATGAAATCTGAAGGTCCAGGCGAGGCAGCAGTTGAACTTGAATTTTAGATCAAACTTTATTGACTTGTGATCATTTTGTACCCAACCACACATGTGCCTTAATTCCTCGTAAATCGTATAATTAATTTCCTTCTCAGTCTTATTATATACTACTAGCCTGTTAAGAGAGCTCGTGTGTTATCTATAATCTATCAGTCAAATAATAGATCGGGAGACAATTACAACTGATAACCTGGTTATTACTTGAAATTAAATGACAATTATACATGCACCTTTTTTTTTTCAGAATTAATTTCATTGTTTCTATTTATAAGAAAAATATAAATTTTGAAAAGCATTTATTACATTTTTTAAAATTGCTCCATAATGGGATAGTATTATTAAATAAGATGAAAAAGCAAATATTAATTACAAGGCAAACTTTTTAATTTCAGATATAATTATTAAGATTAACTAACTTTTTGAAAATGTGTGAGATGATTTTTTTCCCTTGTATTAAGTCACTGTATTTTTACTAAAATCAGGAAAAATTTTAAATTTTATTAACTTTGTCTAAAAATTTAATAAATTTTTAACTTTATTTCTATTAAATATACATAATTTAAAAATAGAAAATATATTATTTAATAATCTTTTTAACATTTAATAAGGATAAAAAGATAAAGATAGATACAATAATTATTATTCAGGCAAAAAAAAGACAATAATCATTATACATCCTATAAATAAAATCAAAATAAATATTTTCTCTGACCTAACTAGAAGAGTATTTACACACACACATAGTTATTATAAATTATTAAAAACGGAACTTATTTAATTTCTTAAACTTTGTGTAATGCATATCAGATTTATAATTATAATTTCTTAACAAGATTTACTTGGCCTATTAATGTAGCCTGAAATTAGTTTTTCTCCTCTAATTAAAAGACTAGTACTCCCTCAATTTCTTTTTACGATAATTTCAAGAAAAATTTGTTGCTTTTTTATACAAGTCACTTTAGAAAATACGCAAAGCATTAAATAAATTTTCAAAATTTACCCTTATTCTCTAATAAATCATGTTAACGACTCCGTACTTTCCCATAATTTTGTCAACTTTCTAATGGTGGTAGCTATACCAATGTTACAAACCAAATTTTCAGATTGAACATTGGAATTTGGAAAATAAACTTTTCTAATTGAAAAAGAGTCGAGGGTTCTAGAAAACATAAATAACTACTTTGAGCAAAGTATGGGAAAGATCACTAATGAGGTAGAGTGAGAAATTAATGGGCTATTGAAAGAGATCATTAAGATGAGGGAACAAATTAGTGTAATTGATGGATTAATTTTTAAATAAGGGTATTTATAGAAAATTAAAGATAATTTTTAATAAATTTAAAGGCTATCAATTAATTTTTTTATTATGTGTGTATTGGTTTTCGAAATATGAAAATAATAATTTTATGCATTTTTACTTCGACAAATATACCCCCGGGGGGAATAAAGATTATGAAAGTATCTGAAATAGCTCATTGTGCATAATAATTCAATGGGCTTATCACAAATCCAGTTGGATTGAACCTATAAGTAGCAAATTAAAATAATATTTGTTGACTTTATAATATCTAATTAAAAGTTAGAGTGCTTACTAACGGGTGTTAAATCCTAGCAAAAAGGATTAGGACTGCTTAATCAGTAGGAAATCTCGTATTTGAATCCATGTGAATACATAAATTCCTTTGGGAGAGTAATCTCCAATTAAACCACAATTTTTGAATATGACCTAATCATATAGTCATGTAAAAATAAGTTAGAGTGCTTTATCTTTAAACTTTATAGGTTAAATGGCAAAATTTCCTCTCAGCTACAAGTCCAGAAATATTTAAGATTTGGTGCAATATCTTTCTTTAACTTTTAAAAATGCTGTAATATTTGCCCTACCGTTAATAATTGTTAATTTTAATTATTAAATGATAAAAAATTATAGAAAAAAATTAAGAAATTCTGTAATTTTTTGAGTCATTGTATGTAATTTTGGGTCATTTTTGTAATTTTGTGTCCTATTCAAAAATTTTTAAAGTTTTTTCTATAATATTTTGACCAACCAATGGTTAAAATTAAATTTTTTTAACAGTAGGTAACACTACAAAAAAAAGAGAGCTTAAAATCCAAGATACTTAAGGAATAAAATTACTCTTTAACCCAACTTTCTATTTTTTTTTTTTTTAAGTATCATTTTAGTTTCTCGCACACAAATACACTTCATGACATCCTTTTTTTTTAGAAAAAAATCTTATCCAAGTCCAAATAGGTTTTACTTCTCCCAAGACTCCTCAAAGGGGAACTGGATCTGTTTTCACAAAAAGGGAATCCTACTTCTTATAGATTTGGGGACACCAAAGGAATCAGATCCAAACCCTAATTAAATTAAATTATTATATATATTGTTCGTCTTGCGTGACATACACACTTATATTTCTGCAAAGTTAAGCAATTTTGCCGATATAAATATACGTGGACAAGAGAAGAAGAATTTTAGATATTTGATGGGTTCTGGTCATTGCAAGTGCTATGATTCCAAACCCTAAAGCTATGTGATAACTAGAGCTTTTTATTTTAATGATATAAAGCTATGTGGAAACCAGTAGTACTTGGGTTCAGTTGAAAGAACAAAATACCCTCTTTAATTAAAATTTGTATAGATGAAAAAATTATTTTTTTTATTTAAAAATATAAAATATTTTTAATTGAATCTCAACCCTCAATAAAATAATTATTTATTTTTTAATTAATCTTATATTTTTATATTTATTTCTATTAAACACCTTACAATAAATATAAAATTATTATTAATAAGGATATTTTTTTAAAAAATAATGATTATATTTTAAAAAATTAAAAATATCTAAATATTTAATTTTTTAAAAAATATTTTATGTTTTTGAACCAAAAGAGTGTGTTATTTCCTCGACAAATTTTTCAATCCGAATCATGAATCAATATATTAGATATAATATTTAATATGGTTTGTTACAGAAGCTATAGCTAGTTGAACCAGAGACTCTGTCAGATATATCAATAATCAATGACACTAGTATTAGAATTCTCTAGGTTGGTTTGGTCATCATCTTATATACTGTGCGTGAGCGAGTTGACATTTCTCAACATATGTACATTCTAATACGTCCATAAGAATCTTTCAGAGACAAATATATATATATATATATATATTACGTGTCTTTTTCTATATTGTTTCATGGATGAAGACACTTAACCTAGCTAGCATTTTTTGGCCATTAACCTAGCTAATATATTAATTATGTGCACAACAATATCGTCGATCGATCAACTAAAATGAACTAAAAATTATTTTTTTATCGACTTGTAAAGGAGAATCATGTCGGATAACGCCACCCATTAATAGAGATTTTAATATGATAGTGTCAAGGTATTATCCTCACTTGTCCTTTCATGATATAATCAATACAATGTGTAAAAAAAGAATATTTGATTTTTTTGTAAAAAAAGAATATTTGATTTTTTTAATGTTGTAAATTAGGAGTATTATATATATACTCCCTCCGATCCCATTTATAAGTCCAATTTTAAAAGGTGTATTTAGTCTCATTTATAAGTCACGGTGCGTCTTTTTAGGTAATATTTGAGAGGTATTTTCAAAATTACCCTTCATGAGAGAGAAAAAGTAACAGGACATTACTTTTTAGATTTGTTATATAGGGGCATGTTTGAAATTTTACTTACTTTTATTCCTTATACTTTTATTGTATTGGTATTGATGAGGTTGGTAGAAATGACTTATAAATAGGACCGGAGGGAGTATATATATATATATATATATCAAAAAAGGGATTAATTTAATGTATCCACTGTTTGGAGAAGGACATGCCTAGGTAGGATGTTGCAATGGCATAGAGCTGTATTGTAATCAGGCACTGGTCATTGACGGAAGAATGAATGTAATGAGAGAAATTTTATGTCTATTATTTGTGTTATTTTCTCCGAGGCACTTAATTTTAAAATAACAATTGGTCAATGAGAATATTATTGACGAATAATAAACACTTAAACAATAAGAAAGACACGGCGACTCACATTGGAAACAGCATAAAAATCAGTGGATATCCTTTTTTCATATAGCAAAATTCAGGAGATATTCTTATATTATATATATATATATATAAATCATAAAAATCCTGGTCAAACATACTCTCTCCATTCTAATTTATAAAATACTTTTAAAAACAATTTAATATTTTAAAATATAAAAACTTTTTAAAAAATAATGTTTCATTAATTATTTTTGTTCTAATGTTACCCTTCCGTCGTCATATTCTCTCTATCTTTATTTAATGTTTAAAAAATAAGGTTATATTAAACGAATGGTGATTATGGAAATATATATTTGTGTTTTGAAAAAATAATTAATTATAAAGTATATTTAATAAATTTTATTGATTTATATAATTTTATCAAAATAATGTATTATAAACTGAGATGGAATTGAAGGAGTATATAGTTAAGGGATGCTTAGTAAAAACAACAACAACAACAACAAAAAATCTTTCTCTTTTAAAAAACAAATTATTTGATTATCCAATATTTTATACTAATTTGAGCTTGAGTTCGGTCACTCGTCCCTAGCGATTTATTTAAGAGGCGTTAAATTCTTTGCACTAATTTTTATTGAGCAATAAACAATATTAATGGGGTGAATGAGAGTTAAATCTCAACGTCCTCAAGGAAGTTTGGTCTGCATATATTTGTCTAAATAATAGCAAATATGAGAGTTATAGTTATAAAAAAAAAATCCCATATTTACAATTACCTAGATTGATGTTTGATATTTAAAGATTACAAAGCACAGAAGTTCTTACATTAGTAGTAAGCTTTGAATCCATTCCTTAACGAATGATATGCATCTTTTCCAACGAGGCTAATTTTATATGTGTTAGTCTTTGAAATCGCGAGTTCAAGACAAATACCCATATATTTAAGTACAGAACTAAAAAGGAGAAAAACTAGCGGAATTACGAATCATGTATGAAATAAAATTTAAAACAAAAATAAAACGCGAACAATAAACATTGAAAAATTGGTCTTGTGTTGCTTGATTGTCTTTCACTTGCTAACTAGAGCTGTCAATTAGAGGTCGAGTCTATTGAATCGGCCTTTTTAAATTTGAAAACAAATTTAGGGTTAAGCTGTTATTTTAAATTGTAAAATAACAATTCACATATTCAAAGAGTCGTAAAATAAAAAGGCCGGCCCTAAGCCCTTTTATATTTTTTTAAATTTTAATATTAAAAAAATTAAGTATTAAACTAATTCTAAAACCCTAACTTCATTTTACAAGGATGAAGAAGGAATATATGAAAATTTTAATATCTTTGCCACTAACGAGGCTTCACAAGGAGAAGGATAAAATTATATTAATGTTAATGGTAATAAAAATCATTAAGATTTAGCTTATAATGTTAGCAAAGTCTGATTGTTATTGATATTGATTTTGTGATATTGTTTTTTATTAGACTTAAATTTTTTATTGTGTGTATTGACTTAAATTTATTTTTATAGATTTAATATTATGTGTAATAACTTTTTTAAGATTTTAAATATATTTTTTAAAAATTTTTAAATTCAAACATGAAGAAAAAAATATAGGGCCAAAGCCCTCATCCTTGAAGATCAAGGCCAAGCTAAGCAAAATGAAGCCCTGAAATATAATTGAGTTTGAGAGGGCCAATCCATTAAGGTTTTGGCAATTTTTTAGGGTTAAGCTAGCCTTAATTGATAGCTGTATTGCCAATTAGTTGCTTATTCAGCTCTTCACCTTTCTTACTCTCGTTTTCAATAGTCATCTTGAATTTTAATTCATTTCTTGCGTGACTATTAACAATGAAAAATAATATATAGCACAAAAAACCTTCACATAAAATTCTGCTATAATTAACCATGTTTTGTAGCTCGTTGTTTATCGCCAGCCATTTTAATATATAATGAGGAGATGATGTTGACATGGAATTTTTTGTTTGGTTTTAAAGTAGACTCTATATGGGAGTTGTTAGCAATTAACTACAAAATCGGTGGCCCTTCAATATTGCTTTTAAAAGTTTTCAGAAGAAGTTTTCAATGGGTTGAAAAGGATAGATACATGTTATATATATAGATTATAAATTAAGCCAATTATTACAAGAAAAGTAATAAACAGTGTGATTGATTGTGAAAGGAATCTCAACGTCAACTTGATTTTGCAAGTTGAGGTAATTTTATGATCGGGCTAATTTTTTTTATGCACTCTAAACAGTGGCTAAATTAAAAAAAAAATTAACTTATACTCTTTTTTTTAGGTGGAAGTGAAATTGATACTTTTAAAAGTGAAAATTAATTGTCCATTATTATAATTTTTCTCAATTTTAAATTATATTTTTGTATGTTATGTTTGGATACAAATGAATTTGAATTTGAGCCAAATTTATTGTTCGAATAATTAAAAATGCATAAATTTAGATTTGCCTTAAATCTAAATCCAAATCCAAATTCTCCTTTAATTTTTTTGTAATTTAAAATTCTTTTTAAAACTATATTATTTTAAATCCTAACTCAAGCTTTTTTGTAATTTGATCCAAGTGCATGAAGGTTTGATCGACCTGCTAACGATAATTGGACCAAATTGCTAAAGTTCACGAAAACAAGTTGCCACCGTTGACCAAGATGGGATGCTCAACTTCCTCTAGGAGCGGACTAACAGTAATGATGGGGATCGGACGGTTGACTTCCATTGAGACTTGATTGACAACGGTGAGGGGGACCGGACCACTGACTTTCACCGAGATTGAACTGACAGTGATGATGGGAGTTGAACTGTCAAGTTTAGGCATGATTGGACCGACGGTGACGACAGGGACTAGACGGCCAAGTTCCACTAGGATGACAGTGACTTCTACTGGGATGGGATGACGACAACTATTGTTGTTGATCTGTTCCTAGCGAAAGTCGACGGTTTGGTCCCTGTCGTTGTCATTGATCTGGTCCTAGTGGAAGTCGGCCGTGCTGTTCCTGTTGTCGTCATCGTTTTGATCTTGATGGAAATCGAGCATCCAGTCCTTGTCTTCGTAATGGTCTAGTCCTGATGGAAGTCAAAGGTCCTATCCTGGTCATCACTTGTGTCACAGTCCTCGTTGGCTTTGTGTTTGATCTCGTTGGAAGTTGCTATTCGAATCATTGAGTTTGACCAATCTTTTAAGTTTCTTTTAAATTCAAATATAGAATTTAAAATTTAAAATTTTACTTTAAATTCAAACATAGGATTTTAATATTGTAATTTGAAATTTTTTTTATATCATCAAAACAAAGAATTTAGAATTTATAAATTTCAAACATGAGATTTTAAATGTGAGATTTTAAATCTAAATTTTCAACTTATATCCACCCATCCAAATACAACCGTAATTTATTTTATTTTAATCAAGTCTTTATAGTTTTCTTCATTAGATATGTTAATCCTTGAAAATTGAAATTACTAATGAATCATTAATTCTTTAAAAAATAAATGTTTTTGGATTTTATGGAAAATTTGATTTAATTTTTTTATCCAAAATTGAAAAATAAAAAGAAAATTTTATTTAATAAACTATTTAGATTTTTATTATTTTTTAACAAAAAATTATTTAGGAAACAACCTAATTATATAATTTTGAGTTATAAATTATGTAATTACTTCTAAAGTTATATAATCTTTTAATAAAAAGATAAAAGTTCTTAATTTTTTTAAGGAAAAATTTAAAAATTTTAACCTTCAAGAATAAAACAATCTAATGAATTAAACTAAAAAGGCTCGGTTAAACAAAACCAATTGCATGGCCTAATTCAAAATTGAAAAAAAAAAAAAACTATAAGAACCTGCCTGCATATATATTTCCCCTTTTTAAAATCTCTTGAGTACTTAGATAACATTATATTCGTTTTTCAAGCATTCCATTCGATCTTTAATAGCATATGCCTCGTAGCTATTTTTTTTTCTTCAAGAATATGCCTCATAACTTTAAAATGAATCGTTTTTAAATATTTTTTTTGGTGACATGACTTTTTTTTATTTATTATACATTTAATACCCTATAACTTTCAACGGATTCATAATATACAATTACGAAATATTTCTTTTAAAACATTGTGTCATTGTAACCTTTAGATTGATTTTTTTAAATAATTTCTTGTTTTGATGAAATGTGCCATGAAAATGGGATTTTCTAGACTAGTACTCCATGCGGTATCAATTATAAACAAAAAATATCAAAGTTTTTGGATCTTAATAATTATAAGCAAAAACTACCAAATTTTAAGTATAATTAACACATGTTTCTAAATATTCCCGTCATTCAAAATTAGAAAAGAGGCTAGTGATTGGAATTATCGCAATAATTTAGATAAATAACTGACTTTCATGAATCTTTTGTAACAGTTATTTTAATTTCTTGTATACGAGACAATATAGTTATGTTAAATCTTTCAGCCACGATGAGGCTTTAGAATTGTTTTAAAATATACATGAAATAACCCTTACATGTATATTCTTCACATGCAGTTCCCAAATTTGGGGCTTTGGATTCTCAAATTTTCTTAGTGGAGGAAGCTTGATTAATTTCTTTGTTTTTTAACTTTATTGCCCAGAATATATGCTGGAAACCTAGCTTGGGAGTATAACCATCACCTGCTAAGACTAATATAAACTTCTGCCATGTGTGGAACTGCTATTACCAATGGCAACATTATAGGTACTTCATAATGATGCTTTTGATATTTTTGTTTAACATGATTGCATACCTTAAGACTCAAACTTAAAATCTCATAATAAGTTAATTTAACTTTCTTGACTGGCCAGTTAAACCAAGTTCCCCTCAATAGCTTAATTAATTTCTCCCCATTGTATTTTATTGCAGTTTTAAATTAATTGATTAAATATAAATTTAAAGGCATAAATTAATTTGCACCTCAATATATTATCAACTACCTCAAATTTAATCTGAAAACCCTCACTTAATAAAAATAAACTTGGCCTGCTACAACACATTTTGATGTGTAAGCAAAATATGGTTGACACTACAGAAGTGAAATTACCTTCAAGAAGAGAATTGCCTCCTAGAATGTTTTTTTTTTAAAAAAATTAATCTTTAAATCCTTGAAATATTAACTCATTTTAAACTCAATCTATCAAGTATAATTCTTGTATAACTAGATCCCTGAACTATTAACAAATTTGGGTTTATAGAGGTAACTAATAAAGATCACAGAGCTAGTTTGCTACTTTTTTAAAAAAAAAATTGAATTCTAAATTTTATTTTGAATGAAATTGAGTCATTCTCTTGAAATTTATGTGTGGCAACTAGGGGCACTTCCACACTTAAATTGGTAGAATATTTGCGTAGATATTGTAAGGATTTGAAGGAGGAAGGCGAACACGTAGTATAGTGCCAAATGGAATACCGAATGAGGGAACTAAATTACGGGATTGAACTCAGTTCATAAACTCACAGCAAACACAAGAAGAGAAAAACAAAGAAAAAGAGAGGAAGCCTTATGCACCCACATAATTAATTTTCCCTTCGTCTGTCTACTATAAAAACACCCACTTAGTGATCACTATGGAGAACGTGTGCTTACATATGAAAAACCTTTCCAACCAACATTTAAAATGACTATGGGAATATCACAATTCTAACCTTAATTTTATTATGCACAAATACCCAAATCTCTTCAATAGTATCATAAAACCCCGACTCTAATTGGGTTTTGATCCACCAAGGGTGAAAAACCCAACCCAAAAAATATACTCCCTTCGTTAAAAAATGTAAAGCATTTTTAACCGAATCTCATCCCCCAATAAAGTAATTACCTACTTTCTAACTAACCTTATCTTTCTATATTTATCCCTATTAAATATCCCACAATAAACATAAGGTCATTATCAATAGAGACACTTTTTTAAAAAAAAGACAATGATTACACTTTGAAAGACTAAAAATGCCTTATATTTTTGAACATTCAACTTCTTAAAAAATGCCTTATATTTTTAAATGGAGGGAGTGTATACTTTCATCTCTTAAACTTAAATGTGTCAAACTTTTTTTTCTTAGTATTTGAACTTTTTGAGTTTTCATTTTAGAATATCATTAAATGCCATGGTAGATAAAACCCCCAAAAAAAAAATGACAAAGTGATAGAGACAACAATAATGCCCCAAATGTAATGCGAATAATAGAGCTTAGTCGCCAACCACGCATGGAAATCCCATGCTAGTGTGTAAAGACTTCTATGTTTTTGAAATTAATTTATAAACTGCTGATGCAATGTATTATATTAGCAATAAAGACAAAAATAGGCAACTTGTTTTCCTCTCTCTTGTTACTAATAATAGAGATGTATATATATGATGATTGGGATATTAATTTCATAGCTATTTATGATTTGCATTAAATAATTTATAAAAATGAAAAAAGTTTGATTCAATAGTCATTGGTGAAGCTAACAAGTTTTGTGATAGTCGCTTCCTGACTGTATTTTAGGATAATGTTCTTCCTGTGGGCCACTAATTTTACAATTAGGTTTCACGAAATTGATATCTTTTTCATGTGTACTTACAAATATTTCAAAGTTTACAAGCCACATAAGAGCAACCATACTTCTTCAAATTCAAAGCCATTCATTATTCGTAATCTTCCCGATGAAATGGCGATAATGATGTCACAGAGCCATTCATTTGCTTGTTTAAAGTTGTTTCTTTTCCTTTCTTTTGTTTTTTGTTTTTTGCAATGCTCAGCCATAGTCTAATGTGGCCAAAATATTTAGCTTTTGATGCACTGCCACATGGAACCAGTTAGGCAGGAAAAGAACCAACTCAAAAACAGTGAAAATATTAGGAACTGAATTTTGAGTTAATAATTCAGGAATTAAGTTATAATATGATATAATTGAAGGATTAAATTATAAATAAATTAATATTTTATGAATCAAAAAATTAATTTTCTTTTTTTAAATTGCCCATATATAATTTTTTTATTTATAACAATTATATTTAAAATATGATTTGAATATTAAACTTGAGTAAATAAAATATTTTAAAAATTAGTTTTTCAACCGATGGCCTTGCAAAAGAGGCTTTGGATTTTGGAGGCTTTTTACAGTGGTGTTACGTTACAGGAAGGAATAAATCCAAAATGAGATGACAATATGATTGATGTTATTATATATACTATTGCAACCTTTGTCCTTTGCTTGTGGAAGGAAGGCAATAGACAAATCATAGTTTTCTACTGTTAATATTAATAATTATTTCATACTGTTACTTTTACCACTCTTTTGCACTGGAAAAACATGGTTTAATTTTTTTTTAATGAGATAGTGACAATTAAAGACTATATAAAAAGAACAATGTAAGATGAGAACCTTTAAATTGTAAATATTATATTCTTGTTTAATATTAATTCCTTTATAAAGTCCTTAATTATCATTCTCCTATTTTCCCCTGACACGCACATGTTCTTTTGCTAATCAGTAGTTCATTATCTTTACAAATAAGGTTAGCTGTTAAATAGTTTTCTGGGTCAGGAGTTATTTAAATTTCTCTGAATCCATGTTTCTTCCAAGTCCCTGCAAGATGGATCCAGGAATTATTGGTGAATCATTTAAAATTAAAATCTTGCTTCTGTGATTTTCTACTTTTACATTCCAACTGGTAGTTTAAAAAGATAACCTGACCTGCTGGAAATCTGAGATGCCATGAACATAATGAAAATGAAATATTATTAAAGAAAAATGACAGCTACGTTTTAAAATATTAAATTAATGATAGTCAAGTCATCACAATTGAGCTTTAGATATTAATTCAAACAATTATAAATAAAAACCGTAAATATAATTTGAAAATTACATTTGAAACTTAAATATTTTATTTGCAATTAATACTTCTACATTTATACTTATTTAAATCAATACTTGTAACTCATTCATCAAAAAAATTTAACAAGGACCGGATGATTATTAATTCAACCTACTCTCTCCATTTAGTATTGTGAGATACTTTTGATTAAATTATATCTTCTAATGAGTTTATTAATTATTTTTAAAATTATATACTCTTTTTATATTTATTCTTATTTAATAAGATGTTTCAATTAAAAAAACCTTATTAATTATATATCTTAATTAAGAATGTTTTTAAAAAATTTTTATTAATTTCAGTATTGAAAGACCCAAAATATTTTATATTTTTTAATATTTTGAATATGATACTTTAAAAGAAAATATCTTGTAATATTTAAGAGAAATAGCAGGTTTCGTTCGCCCTATAATTAATGATAGTTGGACAGAACCCAAATTTGAAATGACAAGCTGTGCAGACAGTGATTATGATTTAAGCGCCCAGAGTGACTGACATGAACCCAGGACCGGGTGTGAATGTGAGCTTATGGGTTATGTGGCTTGGATTAAGCCCATATAATAAGATCAGGCTCATTAGTCTCTTTCTCAAGGTCCAACTTCACATTTTTTTTTTGGTAATAAACTTCTCATTATTACAATACAATAATCATGCTTTCCTGTTGGAAACTCATCCTCAATGATGAGTTTCGGTACTCTATCAGTGATGAGCACACTGCTTACCATTGTGATGACATATTGATCATCCAAAATTGATTTTAACAGTTTATATTTAAAATTTTAAACTAGTAATTTTTCATGCAAATTTTTTTTTTGGAAGAGTAACAATTACAAAATTATCTTTATTTAAATTTTATACCTATTAAAATAATAAATTATTAACTCACAAACATTGGTCCTAGCAGAAAGGATTATGGCTGCTTAAGCACAAGGTCTCAAGTTCAAGTCCACCATGTGAATGCAGAAAACACATTTGAGAGAACTATCTCTAATTAGGCCCAACTTGAATCTCACCAACTCAAATAGCCATATCAAAATGCTACATGAATGTAAAACAATGTTGTCTAGTTCTCCTACAATAGATGATGATAACAGTCATCATCACCCTGATAATAATAAGAATCTGTGTGTGAAACTTGAAACTGTAACTAGTAGGAGGTAGGCACTCACATTGTCCTAGTTTTTGGGTTATGAAGATTTCATCGGTGGCCTCGAACTTCCTCATGAACTATCTGGTTGGTTCATGAGATGGAGAAGCTATAACTGTCCATTTCAATAAAGCTATTGGAGCATTAATGGAAATTAAGCATAGAAGACTTGAATTGTATTTCATCCATGTTTGTTTGCTGTTTGTACACATGAACTTCACAGTTAACATCAACAACGGAAAAATTTGGTGATCCACATATGGATTCTATTTCACATAATTCCAGTCCTATTTCATGAACCAGTTACGGGTAGAAGTCAAAATGGAAAGCTCATCTCAAAAAATGATCCTATTGAGTGAAAAAGCTTCTTAATCTTATAAATCTCATTTGACTCCTAAAGCTCCTTGATGTGAAAGTCATAACAAACCTATCAAGGCTCTTCCACCCCTTTTCCTCAAAGGCTTTTCCTCACAACATCAATAACAATATTTATAAGCTCAGTGCCCCCAGTGTAATGTCCTTTTGACTACAGTTGATTCACTTGAGTGATCTCAAAATAACGCCTCTAGCTCAGTTACAATCTTAATGTTGAAAAACTTATCAGAATATCTCCTTGGAGCTTTTCACAATGGTGCACTGTAACTAATGGTGAAAATACTCCATGTCAATCTCAAAAGTCTATACAATATTCAGAAAAATTTATAGGAACACTACTGAGGGAGAAAGGTTAAGTTGCAGAATAACTGAAAACAGATAAAACTGGCACACCTATTATTTAACCTTGAGTATTAAGAGTGAAAAATTTTGTAAATGTACTTACAAAGTATGTCGTCTAAATAGATTCTGCAAAAATTGAAAATAAATATATCAGGTTAGCGTTTGTTGATCATCCATGAAAGTGTTATCTAAAATATTTACTATGATTAAAATATGATTGCGAAACCAAGCATAACTAACTAAGAATTGAATTATCCATGTCTCAGCTTTGAAATTTGTACAGAAAATTAATACGAATCTTCACTATAAATTCTACCAGTCCTTCTTAGTTATGCTACCCTGAAGCTGATATTGGTAAACACAGCGAGTCTCACTATACCTAAGGCATATACTACTCTGGCTCTTAACATTTTTAATCTTTTAGAAGGATTTGTTGGTCTTAAATATTAGTCACTTTACAAGATGCCTAGGCATCAATTATTTTCGCTCCACATGTGCCCTTTAGCTTGTTTCATCTGCAATTAAGAAGTGTGACTAGGTTGTTCTATTTCATGAGAAGATAAGGTGTTGAGAAACATGCCTTATCCAAGGAAATACACCAAATCTTTAGAATTTATTGTACTTAGTAAGGGCAATGTTGGAAACCATTAGAACTTTTTGATAAATTTAAGGATCCAAACCAACCTTTGACTCTTTTTCTTAGCTTAATTAGTAGTCACATATTTCCCAAATCCTCAATGAATACACCACTTATAAAACATAAAATAAATTATAAACTAAGTAACATATAGTATAATAGTACACACAATTGACAAAAAGAAGCACAAGGCATACCATTACTTTCTTTTAGTGAAGATGTATCACTAATTTTCTATTAGCAAAAGTAACCACAAAACAGAGATGATTCTAAAAAGATTTGGTTTATTGAAATTAACAAATATGTTTCCAAAGTAAACTCCTTATCTTTGTCAGCTAAGCAATAATTTGGTGGTGATTTAACATTTGATAGCTAATCAAACAAAAATCTCAAACATACCCGTTGGAAACACCATCTTTATTTTGTTAAATAAATGAGCAATTTGGTGTGTTTAATTCTTCTGCAATATATGAGAGGGGAAAAAAACTTGAAACAGAAATATTAGTAGAAAGTAGAGGCAAGCCTTGTCTCTACTCTTTGTATTAATGTGTTTTACCTTATCAGTTGCCTTGAACTTCCTCATAAATTTCTTGGTTGAACTTCTTGGCTGGTTTATTAGGAGAAGCTATAGCTCTCCGTTTCAATGAAGTTCTTGAAGCATCCATGAAAAGTAGAGGAGACTTGAACTGGACATTCTCCATGTTTGTTTGCTGCTTGTAGACATAAACTCCACAATTTATTATCGACAAATCTGGTGGGTCACATACGGCTTCTATTTCCACATAATTTCAATCCCCTTTCAAAAACCTATTAAGGCTCATCCACTCTTCTCTCTCAAAAGCCCTTCTTGGATTGAATAAAAACACGTGACCTTCTCTACTTGCATAAACCATTTGACTTAAAATTTTCTTTTCTATTTTACAAGATCTGATGTTCAAACAAAGGCGGAAGTTCTTCAATCCTGCATTTGCATTTGCTTTCCCGAACTCAAATGCCAAGGCAACAACAGGGAAATTCTCACGAGCATGAAAAGACAAGCTCCTTCCTTCACAGCAATTATCAAACCAATCTGGAAACAATGTTGCAGGCATGCGGATTTCAAGGCCATTGATCTCCTTCATTGCCTAAAGTACAAAAACAGCAGAGACCAATGGCATTATTCATACTTGAAACAATATATTAAGAGAACTTCATAAGTTTTATACCTTTAGAGCTCAAGTATTCACCCGTAATTTTAAAGACTGTGCTGTCTTGTGTGGATTAAGTGTGCTATATGCAATTATGACTTTAAATCGTGCCATGCAAGAAGAGATTTCAGCTCAGCAATCTATGAGCTTGTCCATTAATTTGTGGGTAGAGACAGAAGACAAGCTGGAAAACAATACTAAAAGCTTTTTAAGTAAAGGAAAACTAAATTGAAAGAAATAATTTTTTCCCCAAAAGTTAAGGCAGTTTGAACATGAAAAGATGGAATCAGTCACCTGTCAGGACAAAAGAAAATATTATATAAAAATAATTAGAGCCTGAGACCATAAACGACTTGATGACTCTGTAGTTAATGATGTGCAGTTCTCTGCCTTGATGATCTCCAACTTCAATGGAAGCTCTGATATGTCTCTTAGATTCTTGCAGTTATTCACTTCCAGATTTAACAAATTAGCACACTCTTTAATGCAGTTGGGAAGGGATACAAAATCATTCCCGGATAGAACCAAAATCTCCAAGTTCTGAAAACAATTCAGAGTGAGGCGAAGATCTTCATCCAATAGACAGCAATTTTCAAGATTCAAGATCTCTAAGTTGGTGCAGCTATTCACTTGCAGGCTTTGCTGCTCTAATTTCTTTATTGATTTTTTGCAGCAACTTCGAGTGTCACCCAATTCAAGCCAGCTAAGACTTTGCAGCATGAATAAGCTATTTGGAAGCTCCCTAAGACTTTTGCAAGAGCTCATATCAAAAATTTGAAGCCCTGAAAGATTTCCAATGGAATGTGGGAGCTCTTTAATAGCAGTGTCCACTGCAAAAATATCCCTTAGTGCATCCATCTTTCCCACTATATTTGGAAAGCAGTCAAGATTCTTACAGTAACTTAGTTGAAGGGATACAAGTGATGCCATATTGATTTCACGTGGAAAGCTTCTAAGTTTGGGACAACCACTAACATCTAATTCAACCAACTTAGAAAGAGATCCCACAGAATCATGGACCTTGATCAAATTGTTGCATTCATTGAACAACAATTTTTTCAAATTTTGAAATTGAGACAAGTCAGGTATTTCAGTTATGGACTCACAACGAGAGAAATCCATATATGTCACAAACTCAAATCTCTGCAAGATAAAAATTAAATAATTAGTTAACAGCGACTATCAAGTGATATTGCTTTTTTTAGAAAAATACTGCAACCTCTCACTTATTTGTCTAGTCTTATATAGACCTCTACTCTATTTCTAAAATCTAGAAAAGTCTCTTTTTAAAAATAACTCCCTGTAGAAAACTAATTTTAAAATGTCTAACACAATTTCTAAATGTCAATGGTTAACTCTAAGTTATAAATTCAAAACTCCAAAATATCCCTAAATGAGCTCTCTCGTGTTCTTTGTATTAAAATATGCTGAAATATTCTCATTCAAAAAATGCCGCAAAAGATTGTCCTCTTTTTCAAAAATTTCACACTAATGTACCGTAAAAGTAATCGAAATATTTTTTTTTTCGGTCACTTTAAAAGTAATAGAAAACTGATTATATCAATATTCATTACATACAACAATTTTATCAACATTAACAACAACAACAACATTAACAACTCCGCCTATATTATATAGCCGGTCTCAAGCTTGAGTAAAGGAGGAAGATTGTGTTAGGTCCTCAATAGCCAACGTAAAACTTAGTTGAATCTTACATGGATATGAACAATTTTATCAACATTAACATACAATTAAAACTTTATATATCAAATTCCAAATTTATTAAAACTAATTAGTTTTAAATCTGAATTTATGTAGCTTGATTATTTTAAAACATACAAAGGAGATTTGCACAAATTTAAGAAATACATGAGAGGTCTAAGGATAATAATAAAAAATAAAAAGGAACATTGGAGCAGTTAATTCTTGATTAGAGGCAAACTATAAAGAATTCGGCCAAACAAATAATTTTAGATTAGACAGAGAAAAGCACCTTGAATGTCTCTCCCAGTCTGAAATGACTACCACATAACTTGAAGCAAACTAATTTCTTAGGATAAAAATCTGGCGGTAGAGTCATAGAAGGGTATCCATCCCAATCAAGCAATCTTAAACAACTTGGAAAATATTTAGCACCTGTAGAAAACTTGGCATTTCGAACAATGAGAATTCTGAGATTAATCATATTCTCAAAGGCAGTACCATTCCACTCCACTTCTTGTTGCGGTGGATCAAGCATTATTCCTTCAATATCACTACTTCCCTTTAATGCAAGTTCAAAGCAATAACATTCATTAGACATTACCAAATAGACACAATGTATTTAATGTGTAGAAACAAAAAGGACTTAGATTCTTACCAAATTTTCATGCAGTACCCTTAGAACATCTCCATAATACCACAGTCTACTGCGTTTACCTAGATTTGATGGTGCCTCTTGCCTAACAATCTCTCTACCCATTTTTTGTACCAGATCATGCATCCAAAACCGGCCATTATTACTAACAGTTATAAGAGATTTATCAACAAGCACTTCAATAAAAAACCTGACCCCATAATCATAAGCCTCTGGTATTTCTTCAATATATTTCATCATATTCTTGAAGAAACAAGCAATATCCAAGAAAATACTCTTAGCCATATCCTGTAAGCAATCATAACTTATCTTTAGCACCTCATGAATTGTTTTTTCTGGGATCCTTTCATATTGTTCAAGTGTAAATCTCCATTCTTCAATGTTCTTTTGAGCCAAGTTACTACCTATTACCCTTAAAGCCAAAGGAAGGCCCTGTGCATAACTTATTAAACGACCAGACATATCTTGATAGCATTTTGGAGGTTGGTTCATATGGAAGGCATGCCAACAAAAAAGTTCCATAGCATCATGATCATTTAGCTTCTTCATTTCATATGTTTTTTCAACATGATGTGCAATTAGTAATTGCTTATTTCTTGTGGTTATAATAACCTTGCTTCCAGAACCAAACCATTTAGAGCTTCCAGCAAGTTTTTCTAACTGTTCTAGCTCATCAACATCATCAAGAACCAAAAGAACTCTTTTGTGAGAGAGTCTGTGTTTTATTTTAGATATTCCTTCATCAACACTGCCCAACTTCATCCTTTCCTCAAGAATCTCTGATAGAAGTGTCTGTTGGAGATGAACCATGCCTTGGTATTGCTTTGAAGCTTCTGTGACATCAAATAGAAAACATGCACCATCATATTGGTAGAAAATTAAATTATACAAAGCTTTGGGAAGAGTTGTTTTGCCAATTCCACCAGTTCCATGAATCCCCAAGATACAAACTCCATCATCTAATTGATCCAGAAGTGACATCACGTCTTCTATGCAGGACTCAAGTCCAACGATGTAATCAATGCTATGCAGGCGTTTAGGAGGTAGCATGACAAATGCATCTTCAACGATCCTTTCAATAAACCCGGATTCATTTCTGCAAAATTGCAAATTCTTTTGATCATGAAGACAATTCGTGCAAAATGCCATTTGTTCCTCATTCATCATAATTCTATTTTATTTTATTTTATTTCTACTTTTGTATAGTCCCATTTTGAACGTCCAAAAACAATATCATGTTTACCCATTTTTGTGCAAAATAGATAAGAAAGAACGACGGATAAAACAAAGCTTGCACAGCTTTCAATAACATCAGACACTCTGTTGAATGCCACACCTTCTACACTATTTCCAATCAATGGAGAGATTCACATTTGAACTGTAAGAATGAGAATGGTCTGTGTTAAAATTTTCACAAATCTTCAATAGAGTGGTATGTCATGTCACAACAATAAATCAAGTCAAGAATCATTTAGAAAAAATAAAATATAACAACCTACCCATCTTCAAAAAGCCATGCCGATGACAGACTAGCAGCTTCAGACAAAGCAGACCTCCATTTGCGCACTTTCTCCATATCATTTCTGAACCTATTTTCATGGGCAGCCATGGCTTCTCCAAAGCTATTTGTCTGATGTTGAACATCCATCGGATTCACTTTATAAAAGATGGGCATAACCAGCTGGTTCTTCTCCTTCTTACACCGAATGATGTGGGCGAGTTCATCCAGGCACCATGTGGAAGTAGCATAGTTCCTAGAGAACACAATAATCGAAATCCTGGATTTCTCAATGGCTTTAAGAAGCGCGGGTGAGATCCTTTTCCCTTTGCCAAGCTTCTTGTCATCAATGAAGGCGTTGATTCCCTTCCGGCGCAAAGCATCATAGAGAATCACAGTGAAGGAGTGGCGAGTATCTTCGCCTCTGAAACTCAGGAATACATCATATCAATACTTGGTTTCTCTGGTGAAGGCAAAAGAAGGTGGTGCTGCCAATTGAATCGCCATGATCGCTATAACTACTACAAGCGATTAGATGAAGGGAATTTTTCCTACAGGCAGATAGCAACTTACAGAAACGCGGTTCATCACCAAATTAATAGCACACGACAAGTTTAATTGAAGGTGGGTGTCTTTGGGGATCCGATACTTTCACGCGTGAATATTGAAAGAGCATGGAAAATGTGTAGAAGACGCCTCAGCGGCTTTGCCTCCCTGGACTCTGGCCCTGTCTGGTATGAAGGATTGAAAGAGTGGGATTGGTATTGAGGGTGAGTAATCCCATATTTTTATGTTTGGTAGGAGGGATTGAAAAATTTAATACTAAACCCAATCTCATTTAGGTGAGATTATCTAGTACCATCTCTCACCTGGTATTGGAAAATCAACCCTGAGATTGATTTTTTTCTAACCAAATTACCCCGTTCTCTCTCTCCTCTCTCTCTCTCTGTGCCCTCGTCATCCCCTGCGCTCTCATCTCTCTCCCCCATCCTCTCGCCATCTTGTCCCTCCCCCGCCCTCTTGTTTCTCTCCCTTAACCAAATAACCTCCCTTGCATCTACCACGTCTAATGGGTTAGAGCTCGAGTTTGAGTCTATCCATTTGTCTTCCTCCCTTTCCCTTCTCTTTAGATCCAGATGTAGATCGTGTCTTCCCCATTTCTGGGTTGCGAGCAGTGTGGCAGAAGCAAGGGCAGGTGAAAACAGAGCCGCCCTCCTCGACGGAGATAGAGACGGAGGGAGTTTAAATATTGGCTCGATCTGTTCATGCCCCTCGTCCCTTGAAATTATTTGCGAATTTTGCTAGATTTTTAATCTGTGCTTCATAAATTTCTGGGTGGTGGTTATTTGTTTGTTTACAACTTTTTCAAACTGCAACAAAGTAAAGCACATTGTAGCTGATGGAAGGAATAATGGTTTAGGGATGGCTGGAAAATTTGAGTGGAAGGAAGAAGATGAGGGCATTTGTGTCTTTCTTGTAATTTGTTTGTTTCAATTCAGACTCAATTTTTTTAATCCCTCGGTGCACCAAACAACATTTTAAAATTTATTCTCATCCCCAATTCCATTCTCAATTCCATTCTCAATCCCATTTTCAATCCTTCAAAATGTGATACCTCATACCAAACAGGGCCTATATGCCCTACTCGACACCACGAGCTCTTCGAAAGTTAGGGGACTTGCAAATTACAATTATTTATTTTTTTATACAGTTTTAGAATTTAGACATTTAAAATATTAATAGATAGATTTAAAAAATTAGTTTAATCTTTATATTTATTTTTTAAAGTGCAGAAGAGAACGTTTTATATAATTAAAATTATAGATTTTACCTAGGATTGAATCGCAAGTTATAAACATATGCATATTTAATACTCAATTATATTTTGAATTAGATTAGTTCTAATCAAATCATACATATCAGCAATAAAAAAATTATAGAATTTAAATTGTATTAAATCAAAAATTAAAAATTAAGTGATTGGTATGTCATGAAAACAATAACAGAATTGATCAAAGGTCAAATATAATAATTAATTTTTTATTTTATTTTGTGGCTTACACCAAAGTAGTTAAGGTATTTGAAGAAGTCCTATTCATATTTAAAAAGTTCAAGATTTTTTTTTGTGAACAAAAATTCTAGATTTTAAATTATATGGTTAAACATTTAACTTACCTCTAAATTTTTTTACGAGTATGGTGTCACAACCTGTACTTAAAAAAAAAGAAGAATCTATGAGGTTACAATGCTTTTAGAGACATCTAGGACGATGTATAGAATTCTAAGAAAGTCAGACGCTCAAGAAGAATTCAATATATTCTAAAATATTTTAGAAACATTTAGGACAATCTAGATATATCTGAAGAAATCTAGAAGTGTAAAGTCCCCTGTATAATTCAGATTTTACCAATCCACACATACAACACCATACAATAAAAACACAATATCAAAGTTATAGCCCTTAGTTTGTTTTTAAAATACAGAACCCCAATTTTGTAGAAAATATATTCAAATAATAGGGCTAATGGAAGCGTAACTCTTGCCCAACAAACAACTAAAATACAAAATTATTCATCTCAAACAGGGTCGTGCACTGAGGCACGCATCATTATGTGCCACGGCATGTGGCATAGAGCCACGGGCTCTTCTTTTGTGCCATACACTGCAGTGCACATGACAGAAATTTTGTTGCCAAATGACAGTTCACGGAAGCAAATTTTCGCTATGTACCAATTCCACACTTGATATTCTATTTCAATGATTCAAGCATCCCTATGAAGCTTATAATACATTTTATTTAATGGAATAAGTTTGGACATGATTCAACAGTCCGATTCAAATTAGACACCTGGGTGTAAAAAGTCACTTTTAAAAAAAAAAATTAACACTTTAAGTGTTCAATTCTCATTCCTTGTCTTATTAGACCTCTTTAGACCTTGAACTAAGTTCAAAGGGACCAAATACACCTGATTAACACATCACATCACATATATCACATCAAATATAAATTTTAACCTCTCAATGCCACATTATATACTTGCGATCTTATATGAGGCACTACACATAACCATACATGCAATACAATACTACACATATAAGGCTAAGTCTCACCATATAGTCAAGAATCACAAATATGCTTGACTCATATAAATGGGGTTAGGCCTCACCATTTGGTCAATATCCACACACATAAACATTTCATCAACATAATTTGCACATATTTTTAGTGGAACAAGTCATACAACATATCATAAACTTGCTTGGATAGTATCTAGGCCTACCCACATATTCACTGTTGGGATATACTTGATGTGATGCAACATCACTTATATAAGCAAGTTATTCATAATACCACCATAACACATATATAAACTTGCTTGAATAACATTTAGGCCCACCTATGTATACATTACTGTGATACACTTGGCAAGATGCAAAACAAGATACACAAGCAAGTTTTCAAACATCATATTCACATATATGCACATTTATAAACTCTTATGCATCCTAATATGAAACTTAATTATTCACAACTTTACTATACATTCATTATACTAAGGGTAGTCATAACATTATTAATTGAGGCTATTCTTTTCTCATTCTCTTTCCTGGCCTTCTTGGGCTTTCTTCACCTATATACAAAGATAACGGAGTGAGACATACATCCTAATAACTTGAATAAACCCTAAATACAAGTTAGTAAGTAAAATCATAAACAAGAGATCGAATAGTATCATTTTAATAAAATAATACAAATATCCATATATAAAAAATCATATTCAACCATCCACTATGCTCATGCACTTCTAGTTTTTACTAGCGGAGCAAACTCAATGCTTGAACTAAGACTTCCAACCTTACATGAAACAGGGACTAGCAAACTACTGTCTTAGACCAGGTATCATAAATATGGTTGGTCTCTGAGTTCTTACTAGCCGAGCAAACTCAACACTTGGACTGTTAGAACTTTCTAACTTTATATAGAGTAGGGCCACGACCTCCTATGCTAATCTAGGTTACACTTATGGATCATTTTCTTAGGTCTTTCTTGGCGGAGCAAGCTTTACGCTCAAAACTTTTAGGACTTCTTAGCCTTATACAAAGTAAGGCTATGACCTCTTACACTAGTTTAGGGTATACTTTGTTGGATCATGTGTTTTGATGATTACAAAATTAAGAGAAGAAGTATTTGTTATGTGTGCAGAGAAATAAAGAATCATAGATGAAGACAAAACCTCAAGGACATGAATAATCAAGAGAAGATGAAGATAAATGGGATGAGTTGTTTAATTCTCTTAGATTCAATATGAAAATTTTGAGAGCTTAATCACATATTATTATCATTAAAATGAATGCATCATCTTTAGCTTATAAGTCTTAATTATGCACATTAAGACTCATCTTAATACATTCAAGCTTGCAAGTTATGTCATTTTAGCTTACAGTGGTTCATAGAAATTGAGCTTTTTACTATCTAAAGAATCATGTGTGATTTAGTATGATCACACATGTGATTTGTCATGTTAGGCACACCAATTGATGTTTCACACCTAAATCAAAGAGTGATCTACATGTGATTTGTTACTTGTGTTTGTGTGATGCCTTGACATTGCTTATGTGTTCCAAATTATGCAAGCAACCTTATGGTCAACACACCAGAATTGACAAGTTATGTTTCATTGCATTTTGTCAAGAACCATTTCACATGTGAGAGCGGATGGTAACCACACGTAATTTGTCATCAGTCCTCTTGAATACATCTTGCCAAATTAAGTTTTAAGCCATTTCAAGCCTAGTTTAACTTATACACTTGCATGATCTATCATTCATAGTTCTATACCTCTTGATCATGCAAAACTTGCTTGAGTACATAATGGTTCTACACGTGATATGTATTCTAGAATGGTTTAAGTTTTGCAACTCATCATTTCATGCATGAGTGTTGTTGTGTCCCATGTGTGATCTGCCTTTTTGAATAGTTTGGATTTGAAACAAGACATTCCACATGTGATAGTCTATTACTTCTATGTGAGTTTTGTTACATGGAATTGGCTTTGGCATTTTGCCAGCTAAACCATGCATGAAAACATATTAGTTCCATGCAAGTTTTGTCACACAAATTTGGCCTTAGCATTCTGCTAGCCAAATCACACATGAGGATAAGTTAGTCACACGTAAGTTTTGTCACACAGAATTGGTTTTAGTTTTTTGTCAGCTAAACCATACGTGAGAGCATGAGGTTGCACACGAGTTTTGTCACACAAAATAGGCTGCGTATGCATATACTCCAAAAAGTGCATGAGAAACCCTAAGGTTCATGCTTGATTTGTCACATATGTATATCTAAAACTTTGATACAAGCCATTTCACACGTGATATGTTAGGATACACGTAAGAAATAGGCTAGTAACACTGTTCCAATGGCCTGCCAACTGCCAAAACTATATATGTGATACAATTCAAGTGTAAACCAAAACTTTTGATACTTGAGCGAACTTTTCTTTATTTGAGTATTCAAAAAGATTTCAAATTGTGCTTTAGCATTTATCATTGATTTACCATTCTTGATAAAGTTTATGAAAAAGCTCTCACAAGTTTATAAGCTTTCATTCGTAATTTATCTACTATTTAGAAAAGTTTTTCTATAAAAGTTTTTCTTATTCTTATGAAATCTTAAAAAGGAGTTTTTTTAAGTGTAACAACTTGTTGGATTGTAGTAAAGATTGTTGGTTGAATCAAGAGAAGTTAAGTCTTGTAAGTTGTACTGTAGTGGCAAGCACCCATTAAAGCTCGTGATTTTAGTTGGAAATTTCAAGTGTGATCTTGAGGACTGAACATAGGCCAAGTTTTGGATGAACCAAGATAAATCTTGTGTGTTTCATCTCTTTTTTTCTCACTCAAGTTTTTCACTCTTAGTTTTCAAAAGTTATTAAGTGTCACCTAATTCACCCCCTTTTAGGTGCCAGCCTATCCAATACATTCACAGATGCAAATGCGCATGTCTCATCATATACGTTTCAAACATTACTCACACACTCGCATACATATTTCTTTCACAATATTACTACACTATCAGTTCATAAAACACAATGAATACTTTTATATAAGGTATTTTAAATAATTTAACAAACTAACAAATAACATGGTTACTTTAGTTACCTTTTACTCTTATTACTAAGAGTTATCAATCATATTGAACTCTCAAAGGTGCAGATCCTCACAAGCGACTTCTCAAAGGCTCAATCTACATAATGCAATATTCCTCAATCAATTCTCAATACCCAACATAAGCACCAATTTGACAAAGCTAAATTCCTTAGCATAAAAAAACAGTTTAACTAACACTTCTAAGTTCACATAACTCATTTTCTACAGTTATTTACCCTTTAGGCCACTCAAATGACCATGACATTCCTCCTTCTCATTTATTTATCAATTTTTCCCATTTTTAACTTAATAAATTAGGTTAATTATGGTCAAAACCTTAAGGTTCAACTATTAAACTTCAGATCGATCACAAAACTTTAGTTTCACACTCAAAAGACCTTTTGAAACCTTTTTCTTAAATTTTAACTCCTTAAAATTTCTTGATTGAATTTTTCTACCGACCAAACTTAAAGAAATTAGGGTAGAAACATTGTACAGGGTGGTATAAAAATTACCTAATAAGTCATCGGCTGAAGCAGACTCTCAATTACCGAAGAACGTGGTTTATATAGCTTGCAAAAAGTTGAAAGAGCTTAAATATAAGACTACTATCTCTAACTATGTGCAGGAATTTACTTACTTAACTTTTCAAATTCCAACTCTTAGCAGTGAAGAGTGTCTCTTCTACTTCATTGATTGACTTCAAAATTAGGCTAAGCAGGAATTGCAGCAACGATGTGTCAAGATCATCGATAAAGCTATAATGGTTGTTGAGATTCTCTTGGAGCTTTAGAGGGAAAAAGATGACTCTCTTAAGAATAGATTTCCTGACCCTAATCTTCAGAATGGTGAGAGAGGAAATGGTAAAAGGACAAACCTCAAAGGAAAAGTAATGAATAAGGGAGACATTGGGAAGGGATTCCAAACAAAGCAGAAAGAGAAGAGGGAACTTCACTACTTTGTATGTCAAGGCCCTGATAGGATGAGAGATTTTCTGAAGTTGGGGTCACCATCTGCTTTAGTGAAAATACAGGAAGTGTAAGAGGAATAGATAAATCTCATGATAGGAGCAATTTAACTCCTTAATACTTTTAAAGCCCAACCTTCACGAGGTAGTAGGTTGATGCATGTGAAGGCTAAGTTAAATGGGAAGCTTGTTAGCATCATGATGGATACTAAGGTAAATCACAACTTCATTTCTTCAAAAGAGGCCAAAAGGGTAGGTCTTAAAGTTAAAAAAAGAGGAGGTTTATTGAAAGTTTTCAATTTTCCTCCTCAACCCTTAGTTGGCATTGCTCAAAGAGTCTAGCTATGTCTTGGGGATTGGCATGGAAAGGTAAATTTCTCTATTGTATGTATGGATGACAACAAGCTGGTGCTTAGTTTAGAGTTCATGCGCAAGGTAAATGCCTTTATCATGCCATATTATAATATATTTTGCATCCTTGAGGGAGGAATTGCTCACACGGTACCAACTTCAAGGATCAGTTTGCTCAGTTATCAACCACACGAGTATTAAAGGAGGAAAGTATGCTAGAAAGGCCAGGAATGATCTCATCTCATAAGGAGATGAGTCACAAGAAAATCAGGAAGAACCAAAATCCCTCTAATTGGAATCCTGAGTACATGAATCGAATCAATGGCGAGGGCATCATTAGATTAGGTGAGGAAGAATGTCACAACTTATGTTCAAAAAGAGAAGAACCCATGAGGTTACGGTGCTTTTGGAGACGTCCAAGATGATGTATAAAATTTCAGGAGAGTCCAAGATGTTTAAGAAGAATCCAATATGTTTTAGAAGCATCTAGAACAATCTAGAAATATGTGGAGAAATCTAAAAATTTTAAAGGATTCTAGAAACTTATGGAGAAATGTGAAAATGTCTAGAATATTTTTTTTAGAATATTATACACATATCTTAAAGATTAATGTAACATCCCAATTTAAATTTTAATAGTTAATTTGGGTTAATAGAAATTTTAAAAAAAAATAATATTTAGAGGTAAGAAAATTAGTAAGAGATAATTATTAAATATAACTTAGGATATAATTCTAAATTAAAAAAATTTAAAAAATAATTAAAAAATAAAAAAAATATTATTAAATTATTATTATAATAAAAAAAAGGAAAGGGTATTAAAAAAAAGGGGGAAGAAGAAGAAGAACAAAATTTGCTTTCGGCCACCGCACAACAATCATTATGTATATAATAATAATAAAAAAAGGAGAGAGAGAAAAGAAGAAATAATAAAAAAAATATGGGACCCGCTGAATTTTTATAAAAACTCACCTGTTCCTTCGTTTCTTCATTCATTTCTTCGTGCGCGAGCTGAGGCAGAGTGAGCGTGAGTCGCCGGTGCGAGAAATCTGAGTTTTTAAGGTAAGAGTTTTTAATAGGATATTTAGGGTGTGATTTCAAGTTTTTCAAGACTAAGTAAGTGTTCTAAAAATTTTTCTTAGTCATCCTTCCTCTTTGGTTTCTAATTTTGTGGTGGTAGAAAATTTAGGATCTGAAAGAAGGATGAATTTATGTTGAATAAATATGGTTTATGAGGTTGTTAGTAGTATAATAAATGTTCTAAAGTATAAATTTGTTGATGATCTTTGAATTTGTGGCTTATGGATCAAATTCTGAACTAGATCTAAAAATATATGTTGATTTATTGAGGTTTAGATGATTATTTGGAATGAAAAATGAATTATTATGGCTATAGGATTATGATTCTAAGCTAGAGACTCAATTTTTAATTTTTAGGTATTTTAGGTGCGAATTTATGAAATAAAAAGAAAATTTTGATAATAGAAATTAGTTTAAAATTTAATTTTTAGATTATTAATGTTTATTGATAATTAAAAGAGGAGTTAAAAAATTTTACTTAATAGTATTAACTCTAGATTTGTATTAAGATTGAGATTAGGAATTATGTTATATTTTTAATTCTATTATTAGAATTATTTTATTAGTTTCAAAAATTAAAACTAATATTTATAAATAATATGTTATTTGTAGATTATATTACTGGTGAAGATTGTGGTGAGAGAGAAATTTTAAGGAATAATTTATTGAAAAAGCCACAAGGTAACTATGCTTTTAATTTGTGATTAGTGTTATTGCATGTTAATTGGGTGATTATTGAGAAAATTATGAATTTTGTAATATTGTATAATTGTGCAATATTATTATGAATTTGTTTGATTATTGTGGGAGGTGTTGGGAGACTTGCTATTGTTGTTGTATTTATGTGCCACGTGGTACGCCTCTATTGGAGCTTAATAGGTGGCTTGTAAGGATTCAGGCTAATCTACCTTTGGCCGGGTAATTTAGCACCGAGTGAGGGCTACGGCTCGAGGTTAATGGAGGGATATAAGGATGGTTGTTTGTGTGTATTGTAATATTTCTTATATTTTGTTGGAATTATATTATTTTTGGTTCCCATTTAGTAAGCACACACTTAACTGTTTGTACACACTATCATAAATTGGCTTTGGTTACTGGAACTTTTGAGTCTCATTATGTGGTTAACAATTTTCAAGAGAAGAGCCACGAGTGACACGTGGAGGAGTCCCAGAGGCTTAGTGGCATAGATCCACTGTCTCTTTTGGGTATTTGATTTATGATTTATAATGTGTTATATTGCCAATATTAGGGCTTTTTATTTATTGACAATTATATGAATATATAAATGTAATCATGCCTTTCGAACTATTTCTATTTTTGGTATACTTTGGATGACTATAATTTTAATATTTGGTTTACTTTGGATTGGTTAAAATGGCATGATTATGAGGCCAAATAACTGGCTTGTGTTGAAAATTGACTAAATTGTTTATTTTTCTTGTTGGGAGTATAAGGATGGACAAATGTGATTTAGTTTACTTGTTGGGAGTATAAGAATGGACAAATGTGATTTAGCCTAATGGCATGTAGGAGGTAAAAATTTATCTGAAATGTTATATTGTGTGAGTTGAAGCCAATTATAAAATATTTTATATTGAAATTATTGATATAAAAAAATTTTTGGTGTGTTACAATTAATCTCTAAAAATATCCCTATAAATATCTATATATTTGTTGTAGATATTTTTATAAAATGTTTTGGACAATGAATGTATGCCATAGGATTACATTGATCTCCACCGTTCATTAAGGAGGTGGGAAAACTCTAAATCAAGAGAGAAGTCTATAAATACCCCTACACTCCTCATTTGTAAAGAACAAGCAAAGTTATAAACTTTCAAGTTCTTTCATCCAAGCTCTCTTCTCTCTTATATTCGAGTTTTTTAGTTTTTTTGCCTATATTTTGAGGGTTTGACTGACTTAGCAAAGATTAAGAGGTTGATTACACTAAAGTCGACACGGTTTAAGGAAAAGAGAATTTCAAGGTCATGACAATAGGCACCTTACAGTGAAAAATGCGGTAATATTCCCTTTAAAGAATGTGTTTAAGAAGCAATATGGCCCTTTCATTACATATCTATTAATTTGACCATTAGTTGATCTTAAAAATTATAGAGGAGAACCTAGGAAATTATATAAACAATATCTAAAAAATCACAAAAAATGATCTTTATAAGAAAATGAATACTAATTAAATCACTTAAATTATAAATAAATTCCAATAAACTAATGTTATTTTTTATCCATATAAAAGATTAAAATATTTTTTTAACCAGCTACTATGTAATTATCATATCACCTTTGCTAGCATCAACATGGATCATTTATCATACTATTTTAATTTACAAATCACCTATAAATTTTAAAAAAAACTAGTTAAGCTATTAATATTTCACAGTTGATTTCTAAATTTCAGATGAATATTTATAAATAATATTAAATTATTAAATATTTAAATATTTTAACTAGATTTTATTAAAACAAATATAATATTTTTTAATTACTTACATATATTTCTAGCATTGGTGATTTGATAATCACCCAATAGTTGATTAAAGTGGTTGGTTAAAATAATATTTTTATAATTTAGATGGGTAAGAAATAACATTAGTTTAATGAAATAAATTTGTAATTTAAGGAACTTAATTAATATTAATTTTTTTATAATGTTCTTTCATGTAATTTCTTGAATCTTTTTCTATAATTTTTTAGGTCACTGTCTATAATTTTTTGGGTCAACTAATAGTCAAATCAATGTATATTTAATGGAGGGGTAATATTGCTCTGTACAAAAAAAAAATTTAGGGGGGATATTGACTAGCCTTAAGTATAGGGTACCTAATACTCATTAAAAAAAAAGGTAAATTAAGTCTTTAACCATAAATAATATATGTTTTAAACTCATGCATCTAGATGAAGTAGCCATATTGTTTTGATTTTATGCTTAGATGACATATGGTCTTAAACTATTAATAGATTATATGCATTAGAAGAATAACCCCTATATCATTTTCTTCATTGCTGTAATGGTAAGTAGGGCTCACACTATTAGAGATAGAATTGATCACATTTTAGATCCCATTTGGTTACTAAAAAAAATAAAATGGTATGAATTAAAAAAATTAATACAAAAATGAACTAAATCACTATTATCTTTCATAGTAAGCATAATAAAACTCATTAATTATACTACAAATGTAAAAATCATCACATATTTTAAAAATCTTATGACTTATGATTCTCAATTTCATAAATTAAATTACTTCTCTCTCTTATAAATGTGGTTTATCTATTCTTTTTTACCACCTTATTTTTTAATTCATTTCATTTTTTTTAGTAATCAAACAGGGCCTCAGGGAATGTGGCATTGCTGAAGGATTTCCCTAAAACACATGCATGTCTTCAACATTGATCCAATGGGCTCTGATCACACTATCTTTTGCCGGTAGATTTGAGTTTTAATTTGAATAGATTTAGATAACCCCACCTGAATTTAGGGAGGTAGGAAGTGTAATGGCTGGACTCCTCAATATTCTATGCTAAATGTCCTATTGGTGATTTTCTATAAGAAACTTTTCACTGCTACGAGAGTGCCTCTTGAGAGGTTCCTTGCATTTTGAACTGGGAATGAGGCAAGAACAATTTAATTTTAATGCAACAATTAATGCAGAATGTAAGATTATAACACGTAACGCCATTTATAATGTATAAATAATAATAATTTCATGCCAGAAAAAGAGTGTATGAAAGCTAAGCGTATGATTTTTTTTTAAAAAAATTAATACTCTTAATAACCAAGTACCAACAATAGCCACTAACAGTTTTCTGGATCCATGCATGGCTATTTACATTTCCATATTTTCTCAAAATCTCAGCAAGATGCATCTAGAAATTCTCGGCAAACAATTTAAGGCAGCTTTTAGATTGATGTATTTAGATTTGGGTTTTAGAATTAAAATCTTACATTAAAATTCATAAAATTAAAATAATTTGTTTGAGTAGTGTACAAAATTAAAAAGAGAAAAAAGAAAAATTATTTGAAAACAGAAGATTAAGAATGATGAGTGTATCTCTATTTTTCATTTAGCAAAAGATGAAAACGAAAGATAAGAGAAGATGTAAAAATGACAAACACTGCAAATGAAAATACAAAAAGAAAAAAGTTGAAATGACTAAAATTTCAAATTATAAAAAGAATTTGAAATTATAAACTTCAAATTACCAAGTTATAGAAGGAATTTTTTTCTATCCCAATAGAAGATTTGACTCAAATTCAAATTATCAACAAACCAAATACAACATAAAATAATTCTCCTACATCACATGAAAGAGAATAGAAGAAAATTAATAAGAAGCTAATTGGGTGGCTAGCTATCTTGCATTGAGTTCTTCAAGAATTTTCTGCTAAGAGGTCTACTATCTCCCAATAAAGGCCAGAAAAGATTTTCCAAAGTGAAAGGAAAAGTTACAATTACAATGCTTCCACAAGCTGCTAGCTTGATTAATGTTATTATTTTCATTATTATACTTAAGCTTGCACTATTGTGATATATAATACTCTAATTATCAAGTAAAATAATAAATAGATTGACAAGAGAGAATCATTAGCCACACCAGTAATACACAAACTTCCTGAACCATATTGCCCAACAAAAACACACAGACACACACATCTTCTTAGGCTACACATTCCCGATAAGCCCATTAAATAAGCATCAGGCCCATTAGTCCCTTTCTCAAGTTTTCATTAATACTAGGCCGATTCAGAACATCACCTCCTCCATCAAAACGAACCTTGTCGGCAAGGTCTAAGGTAGGATGATCAGGTTGAAAACAGCCGAGTCCTTTTCTTCCATGTAGGTTGAAGCATGCCAATCCAGCAATGTAAGACCAAGAGCAATGAGATTGGGATCTGTGAGCATGAGTTATGAGCCTCATCGAGGATTTAAAAAATTACAATAGCAGCCATTATTAAAATTTCCAGAACCTATACTGCTCAACGGTCACAGAGCTCAATCAATACGATAGTAAGCACAGAAAACTGACATACAAACAGTATTGTTGGGAAATAAATAATTCAACACTAATCTTCAGAAAGAAGAAGAAGAATCAAGTCACAGAGGAAAATAGGAGACATCAGAGAGGAGGAAAGAACATAGGGAAAGGATTCCACCAAATCCATTCACACCCACGCCACGAACCCTTTCTTCATTCATATTATCACAACACAAACACATATAATTATATATGCTCACCTCTTCCTTGGCCACCTATTTCATAAGTCTATTTAATAAGCATCTGGCCAATCAGTAACCCTTTTCATGGTCCAAGTCTAGAATATTACTTGGAGTTTGAGATCATTACATTACATACGATAATACGAAAATCTGCAAACACGGTTGCCTAATGAAAAACTCATCCTCCTCCTATTCCACGAATGTAGACTTTGACGTTGCTTAGCTCTCCTCCTACAATACATGAAAAGAAAATAACAACAACAATCATCATCATCATCATCATAATAAGCACAAGGAGGGTCTGAAACTCGAATTTGCAATTAGAGGGAAGTAGATACCCGCATTGTCCTTGTTTTTAGGTTATGTAGCTTTGGTTTATCAGTAGTCTTGAAGTTCCTCGTGAACTTTTTGGTTGATTCATAAGAAGGAGAAGCTATAGCTTTCCGTTTCAATAAAGTTCTTGGAGCATTAATGGAAAGCAGAGAAGACTTGAACTGGACATTCTCCACGTTTGTTTGCTGTTTGTACACATAAATTCCACAGTTAACAATGGACAAATTTGGAGATCCACATTTGAATTCTATTTCCACATCATTCCAGTCTCGTTCCATAAAGCCATCATGGATCTTGCACCCCTTTTCCCCAAAATGCTGACTTAGATCAAACAATGCCACATGACCTTCTCTAACTGGTTGCTGCACCAAGTTATTCTTTGCCTCTCTTCCCCCTTCTACTTTACGACCATTGATGCTAATACAACCAGAGATGTACTTCCAAGGTTTAACATTGATTTCTAGTTCCCCCTTAGATTTTGATGGGACACTTGCATTCACATTGCGCAACTCAATTGCTATGGCAACACGAGGGAAGTTCCCACGAGCACGAAAAGACAAGGTCCCTCCTTTGTAGCAATGATCAAACCAATCTGGAAATGCTGATGCGGGCATATTGATTAACAGGCCATTGACCTCCTTCCTAACCTGATGTACCAAAACACCAGAGACCAGTGGTGTTTTTAAGACTTGAAAACAATCAATAAAATAAAAGAGAGAAAACCTTCTTTTCCAGATAAATGATTTGTGGAACACTAAATTAAAAGTCCACCAATAAAGGTTTTCTTTTTCAGAAGAAAACATGCCTTGAACACAAACCAACAACAACAACAATAAGCCTTGGACATGAAAATATAAACTCTGAAAATATGAGAAAAAAGGCTTCTATGAGGGGAAAACAGTTAACTGTCAATAAAGGAAACAAAATTGTACCTACAGCCACAATGACACTACCCAATAGCTTTCCACGGTTGTGTTTGATTTGATTAACTTCGAAATGGAACAACAAGAAACAAAAGAGAGAGAGAGAAAAACCTGAGACCATAATCGGCATGAAGATTCTGTAGTTAATGATGTACAATGGTCAGCCTCTATGATCATCAACTTAGATGAAAACTCAGGTACATATCTTAGCTGCTTGCAATTAGTCACCTCCAGTTTCAATAGATTAGCACACTCTTTAATGCACTCAGGAAGGGCCACAATATCATTCCCTGATAGAATTAATTCTTGCAAATTTTGAAAACGATTCAGAGTTAGGTGAAGATCTTCGTCTGATAGACAACAATTTTCGAGATTCAAGATCTCTAAGTTTGTACATCTCATAATTGGGTAGCTCTCTTGCATTAATATCTTGAGTGATCTTTTGCAACGAGGTCTACTGTCTCCTAACAGAAGCCAGCTAAGGCTTTGCAATTTGAATAAGCTGATCGGAAGCTCCCTAAGACTTTTACAGGAGTTCATATCTAAAAGCTGAAGACCTGAAAGATTTCCAATGGAATCTGGCAGTTCATTGATGGCAGTGTTTTCTGCAAGAATGGTCCTTAACGCACCCATCTTTCCCACTATATTAGGGAAGTAGTCAAGACTCTTGCAATTACTGAGGTCAAGGGATTTGAGAGATGCCATCTTGATTTCATGAGGAAAGCTATTAAGTTTGGTGCAGCCACTAACATCTAACTGAACCAGCTTAGAGAGAGAACCCACAGAATGATGAACCTTGATCAAATTGCAACAGTCTCTAAATATCAATTCTCTTAAATTTGGGACTTGTGACATATCAGGTACTTCAGTTATAAACTCACACTGTGAGAAATACATGTTTGTCACATATTCAAACCTCTGAAAACAAAATTTAGATAATTTAGTAAGCATTAACCATCAAGTAATATGATTGGTAGTGGTAAATGATAGGTGAATGAGAATAGAAAAATCACCATGAACGGCTCTCCGAGTCTGACATGACTACGACATAACCTCAAAACAACAATTTTCAGAGGATAAAAATCCCGTGGTAAAGTCATAGAAGGGTATCCCTCCCAATCGAGCACTCTTAAGTTGTTTGGTAAGTGTTTAGGACCAGTTGTAAAGCGTGCATTTCGAACAATGAGAATCCTAAGATTCTCCATCTTCTCAAAGGCATGGCCAGTCCACTCCACTTCTTCTTGTTGAGGGGGCCAAAGCATTATTCCTTCAATTTTGCTGCTTCCCTTTAATGTAAGAGCATTGTAGTAACAGTTAGATATTACCAAATAACCCAACTATATACAATGTATTTAATATAACTGTCAAAACAAAAATGATAAGGTTCTTACTGAATTTTCAGATAGTACTCTAATAACATCTTCATGATACCATAATCTGCTACGTTGGCTAGGATTTAAGGGTGCTTCCTGCCTAACAATCTCTCTACCCATCTCTTGCATTAGATCATGCATCCACAAGGAGCCACTGTCGTTAATAGTTACAAGAGATTTATCAACAAGAACTTCAATATAGAACCTTGCACCAAAATCACATGCGTCTAGTATTTCTTCAACATATTCCAATCTCCTTTTCTTAAAGAAACAAGCAATATCCAGGAAAATACATTTGGCATTGTCCTGCAAGCAATCATAGCTTATCTTTAGCACCTCATGAATTGTCCTTTCTGGGATCCTCTCATATTGTTCCATCGTCGATCTCCATTCATCTAAGCTTTTAGAAGCCAAATTGGAGCCTATTACCCTCAAAGCCAAAGGGAGGCCTTGTGCATAATCGATCACATGAATAGACATATCTTCATAGGCTTTAGGAGGCTGCCTCATGTGAAAAGCATGCCAACAAAACAGCTCAAGAGAGTCATGGTCATTTAAATTCTTCATTTCATATGTTTCAACACGATGTGCAGTTAGCAATTGTATATTTCTTGTTGTTATAATGATCTTGCTACCAGGACCAAACCAATGACAGCTTCCTGCTAGCAGTTCTAATTGTTCTACCTCATCAACATCATCAAGAACCAAAAGAATTCTTTTGCAAGAGAGTCTGTGTATTATTTTAGATATTCCTTCATCAACACTGCCCAACTTCATCCTCTTCTCCTCAAGAATCTCAGAAAGAAGTGTCTGTTGGAGACGAATTATGCCTCGATATTGCTTTGAAGCTTCTCTGACATCGAATAGAAAGCTTGCACCATCAAACTGGTAGAAGATTGAATTATACAGAGCCTTGGCAAGGGTTGTTTTGCCAATTCCACCAGTTCCATAGATCCCCAACATACAAACACTATCATCAGATTGATCCAGCAATGGCTTCACTTCTTCTATGCAGGACTGAAGTCCAACCATGCAATCAATGCTATGTAAGCGTTTAGGAGGTAGCATAGCATATGCATCTTCAGCAATTCTTTCAATGAACCCAGGTTGGTTTCTACAAAATTGCAAATTCGTTTTTCGAAGATGATTCATGCAAAATACCATTTGTTTCTCGATCATTTTGTCGTCGGGTAAAATCCCATCTTGAACCTTTCAAGTGCTAAAGTGGTAACAAAATAAATAATAAGCCACCGGGGGAGCTAATTGATAAAGGGGACCAAGATGGGATTTTGCCCTTTTTTTCTCAAATTATATTAAAAGCAGCTATTAATAACACTAAATACTCTGTTGAATAGATCTCCATGTACACTATTTCTAATTAACGGAGAAATCCATATTTGTATTGTAAGACTGATAGTCTACGTTCAAAATTTCACGAATCTTCAATTGCAAGAAATATCACATCAGCAAGCACTAATCAAGTATTCGAAAATTTCATCAGCAAGAAACAACAACATGAAAATAGCGCTTGTAAACCTACCCATCATCAAAAAGCCACGCCATGGACAAACTAGCAGCTTCAGACAAAGCAGACCTCCATCTGTGCACTTTCTCCATGTCGTTTCTGAACCTATCTTCTAGAGCAATCATGGCTTCTCCAAAGCTATTTCTCTGATACCGTACATCCATCGGATCGACCTTATAAAAGATGGGCATAACCACCTGGTTCTTCTCTTTCATACAACGAACGATGTGGGCGAGTTCCTCCAGGCACCACGTGGAAGTAGCGTAGTTTCTAGAGAACACAATAATCGAAATCCTCGATTTATCTATGGCTCTAAGAAGCGCGGGTGAGATCCGTTCCCCTTTCCCGAGCTTCTTGTCATCAATGAAGGCATTGATTCCCTTCCTGCGAAGAGCATCATAGAGAATGACAGTGAAGGAGTGGCGAGTATCTTCGCCTCTGAAACTCAGGAAAACATCGAATCTATACTTAGTTCGGTTGGTGAAGCCAGAGGACAGTGGTGCAGGGACATGAATTGCCATGGCTGCTATCTAAAAGCTGCTAGATAGAGCAATGGAATTTAATCGCGTAACTTGGAGAAATGTGGTTCATCAGAATTGATAGCGACTGAGCATAATTGCAGTCAGGTGGCTATTTGGATTCTGCTAAGGTGCCAACATCTCTGTTGAAAGCTTTTGAAAAGCTGCAGAAGATGCCGTGCTTTTTCTTGTGACTTCCAAAGAAGTTCATGCGACGCGTTTGCGACGGGGGCTGACTGAAGTTTATTAAATAATACTATATAAATAGTAATGATAAAAGAGATTTTTTTTTTCTATCACATCTATTTATCAATTAATTGTAATTAATAAAAATTAATTATTAGTTATGATTGAAAATTTATTATTTTATTTAGTTCAGCTGATGAATAACGAATAATGGGTGTCTCTTTGTAAAATTAATATCGTTTTATAAAAAAATTAAAATGTCAAACAAATTCCTAAAGACTATACAATAATTATCATATCTTACAATTTATCCTGTCCGTTTAAAAATGTAAGATATTTTTTAGAAAATTAGATGTTAAAAAATATAAGGTATTTTTTGAGGAGTTGAATGCTAAAAAATGTATGGCATTTTTAAACTTTTGAGGTATAATCATTGTCTTTTTTTAAAAGTGTCCTTATTGATAATGACTTTATATTTATTATAACGTATTTAATATGGGTAAATATAAAAAGATAAGGTTAGCTTGAAAGTAGATAACTATTTTATTCGAGAAAAGATTCAGTCAAAAATATTTTATATTTTTTAATGTAATGAGTGTATGTTATTTACATACTTTAAAATTAAACCACCAGATATTTGATTGGCTAGGAGTAATGAAAAAAGAAAAAACCATCTTTTACAGTATATTTTACCAAATCATTTCCTTTTCAAATTAATCTATTTTCAACATTGAAGAAAGAACTTTGAATTTTTGACCACCCAATCTTGTTATGAGAGATTGGATGGTCACCTTTGATTATGTTCATAGAAAAACAAATAGATGTACTGATCTCTTAACTCATTAGCTTTTGCATGATACCTTTTATATTTTGATTTTTTTATGAACCACTGCATGAATGTAAAAACATCATAATTTTAAATATGACTAGATCTTAGTCTCTTTACATGATTTTATTGTGGTCTTGTAATTCAAAAAAAAAAAAGAAAAAATTTAGGTTTTTCAATCTCATAATTATCATTGATAGGTTAAGAATTGTTTGTTGTCATGTAATTAAATTTTTTTGTTCATTTATTGAAATAAGAGTTGCAAATTTTAATATTTATTTTGAATTTTCAAATATTTTAGTCCTTATTTTAGATCAATTCAATCTTTTGGTTCTTTTATGTTATTCCCTAAAGCTAAATGCTTTTTTTCTTTGAGAAAAAAAAAAGCTAATACTAAATAACCAACAAGAGTGTTGGCACAAAAAAAAAAACAATAATAATAACCAACAAGTGCTACTATTTTTAATATTCACATTCCTATATTTTCTTTAAAGGTGTGAATTTGTTAGTTCCCACTTTTTAAAAGCCCTTTTTAACTTTTCAAATGCCAAATATTGTTTGGATAATTATAATATGTGTAAATTGACATTATAAAAGGATTTTGGTAATTGAATTGGAAGTGGATTTAAGAATGTATAATTTAAAAGCTTTTCAAAAAATTTTTTCAACTTATTTATAGGGCTTCGATCTTATTTATAAGATAGAAAGTATTTATTTTAGTTTTATTTATAAGACATTTCAATAATTATTATATCCATCTTTACTCTTTTATCTTATTAAATGTTGGGAAAGTTATTAAATATTAGAATATTTTATTTTTTAAATATGTATATTTAATAAGCGTAAAGTTAAAAACTTGTTAAATACATTTTATTTTATCACAATTTTATAAACATTCCTAATATATTAAATTTATAAAACAAAAATTAGAAATTATCATAAATTAATTTTTTTTATAATTGTACATCCAAAAACACATTTTATTATTATAATCAAAGTAATTTTTAATATATTAAATTGATTTTTGAAAAAATATATCTAAATACAAATTTCATCACAACAACTGACTTTTATCAAATGAACTTTTGGCAAATTGAAAACCAAACATGCACTAAAACTCTATAAGATGCATATTGAATTTTTTGGTAAATTATTTAAAATTTACATCACATGAAAGAGGGGGAAAAAATTAATAAGAAACTAAAACGTTGCTGGCAACTTCTTGGTTCTTTCATTAGGAGGGGAAGCTATAGCTCTTCGTTTCAACGAAGTTGTTGGGTCATTCATGGAAAGCAAAGACTTGAAATTCACATTTTCCACGTTCGTTTGCTGCTTGTACACATAAACTCCACACTTAACTATGCACAAATCTGGCGACTGACATTTGGCTTCTATTTCCACATCATTCCAATCCAATTCCTGAAACTTATCAAGTCTCTTCCAGTACTCTTCGTCCCCACCAAAAGCTCTTCTCAGATCAAACACACACACATGACCTTCCCTAACTGGAAAAACTATATTATCTCCTTCCTTTGATACTTCATGACCATTGATGCTCATTCGCCCAAGGACCCTCCCATGCAAAACATGCATTTCAAGTTCATCTTCAGGCCTTGATCTTGCTTTCTCACACTCAAATGCCAATGCAACCACTGGGAAATTCCCATGAGCACGAAAAGACAAGGTCCCTCCTTTGCAGCAATAGTTGAGCCAATCTGGAAATGTCGATGCTGGCATATCGATTGACAAGTTAAAGACCTCTTTCTTAGCCTGGTGTTACAACAAAATACTTAATTTGATTAACTCTCAAAGGGAAAAATGAAAAGGTGAAATGAGATGGAGAATGAACAACCTGAGACCATAAATGGCTTAAGGACTCTGTTGTTAATGATATGCAATTTTCTGCCTGTATTTCCTCCAGGTTCGTTGGTAGCTCTGGTATGTCTCTTAGCTTCCTGCAATTTGTCACTTCCAGTCTATTTAGATTAGGACACTCTTTAATGCATTCAGGAAGGGATACAATATCATTCCCTGACAGATTTAATTCTTGCAAGTTTCGAAAACAATTCAGAGTTAGGTGAAGATCTTCATCCAGTAGACCACAATTTTCAAGATTCAAGATCTCCAAATTTGTGCTTCTAATAATTGGGTGGCTATCTTGCATTGACTTCTTCAAGGATTTTCTGCTCTGAGGTCTACTATCTCCCAACATAAGCCAGATAAGATTTTCCAATGTGAATATTCTGTCTGGAAACTCCCTAAGGCTTTTGCAAGAGTTCATGGATAAAACTTGAAGCCCCGAAAGATTTCCAATGGAATTTGGGAGTTCTTCAATGGCAGTATTATCTGCAAAAATGGTCCTCAATGCATCCATCTTTCCCACTATATTTGGGAAGTATTCAAGACTCTCACAAAAAGTAAGGTCAAGGTGTTCAAGAGACATCGTCTTGATTTCATGCGGAAATCTTTTAAGTTTGGTGCAGCCATTAACCTTTAGTATAGCCAACTTTGAGAGAAAACCAACTGAATCATGAACTTTGATCAAGTTGCAACAGTCTGCAAATATCAGTTCTTTTAGATTTGGGACTTGAGACATGTCAGGTACTTCGGTTATAAATTCACAATATGAGAAATTCATATTTGTCACATGTTCAAACCTCTACAAAACAAAAGCCAGATAATTTGATTAGCTTTACCATCAAGTGATATGATATTTGGAGGAAAACGATATATCTAGGGAAAAAGAAAAATACCTTGATTGGCTCTACCAATCTAACATGACTATGACTTAACCTAAGGACCACAATGTTCTCAGGAGAAAAGTCATCTGGTAAGGTCATAGAAGGATATCCCTCCCATTCAAGCAATCTTAAATTGTTCGGAAAGTGCCTTGGGCCGGTTGAAAAGAATGCATTTCGCACGATAAGAACCCTAAGATTGTTCATCTTCTCAAAGGCAAAGCCACTCCACTCAACTTCTTGTTGAGGAGATTTAAGCATTATTCCTTCAATTTTGCTGCTTCCCTTCAACGCAAGTGCACAGTAGTAATAGTTAGATATTGCCAAATAATTAAACGATGTAGATGCATTTATAGTGAATGTGAAACAGAAATAATTTAGTTCTTACTGAATTTTCATGTAGTACTTTGATAACATCTTCATGATGCCATAACCTGCTGCGTTCACCAGGATTTAATGGTGCTTCTTGCCTGACAATTTCTCGACCCATTTCTTGTATTAGATCATGCAACCACAAGCACTCATATTCATCAATGCTCACTAATGATTTTTCAATGAGCACTTCGATATAAAACCTTGCACCACCTTGACAAGCTTGTAGTATTTCATTGGCATATACCAACCTCCACTTCTTGAAGAAACAAGCAACATCTAGAAAAATAGACTTGGCATTGTCTTGTAGGCAATCATAACTTATTTTTAGTACCTCGTGAATTGTTCTATCCTGGATCTTCTCATACTGTTCCAATATTGACCTCCATTCCTCTAAGCTCTTGTGAGCCAAATTGGAGCCTATTACTCTTAGAGCCAAAGGAAGGCCCTGTGCATAACTTATCACACGATTAGAGATATCTTCATAACCTTTGGGAGGTTGCTGAATATGAAAGGCATGCCAAGAAAAGAGTTCAAGAGACTCATTCCCATTTAGCTCCTTCATTGCATAGGTTTTTTGAACATGATGTGCAATTAGTAACTGCATATTTCTGGTTGTTATAATGATTTTGCTTCCGGATCCAAACCAATTACACCCTCCTGCAAGTTGTTCTAATTGTTCTACCTCATCAACATCATCAAGAACTAATAGAACTCTTTTGTGGGAGAGTCTGTGTTTTATCTTTGATATTCCTTCATCAACACTACCAAACTTCTTACTCTTCTCTTCAAGAATCTCTGATAAAAGTAATTGTTGGAGACGAACTAAGCCTTGGTATTCCTTTGAAGCTTCTCTGACATCAAATAGGAAACATGAACCTTCAAAGTGGTAAAATATTGAATTATATAGAGCCTTGGCAAGTGTTGTTTTGCCAATTCCACCAGTTCCATGGATGCCCAACATACAAACTCCATTATCAGACTGATCCAAAAGTGACTTCACTTCTTCAATGCGAGAATCAAGTCCAACTGTGTGGTCAATACTATGTAAGGGTTTGGGTGGCAGCATAGCATATGTATCTTCTGCTATCCTTTCTATAAACCCAAGTTTACATCTATAGAAATTCAAATATGTTTTGTTAGTATCTTTTGGTAAAATATTTGTCACATATTATTTAACTAAATCAAGAAGAATGAAATTAGAGCAGAACAAAACTTCAGTATTTTTTTCCCAACAACTTATAAGTATTGAAATTGTAAACGTTGTAATAGAAAAGATAATTGAAGCCTAATGATTCTACTAAAAGACTTCTAAGCATTTATAACAACGTGAAATTTGAACTAAAGAATTTGACTGATCATCACAAAACTTGTGCATCGGTTAGTTAATTAACATTTATCCAACGCTACTTCTTATGGACAAGTCACATTAGCTGACGAAGGAATAAAAACTTCACTGATAGCAATAATATCAACTACTAATTAAAATATGATTCCATGATTCCATCAGTAAAAAAGAATTAAAAAAAATTGCAGTTCAGAACTCTATATTCAAAAAAAAAAAAAAAAAACTTACAGGCAGACATCAAATAATTTGAACAGCATAAAAAATTCATATGTTAAGATTAAGATGAAAAAAATTATTTTCCCTTCACTAAAAGAATTGATTTATCATCACTTCATAAATATTTTAAAATTGTGATCATATTTATTTTCCCAGAAAAAAAAAATTATACCTACACACCTACCCATCTTGAAAAAGCCATGCCGATGACAGACTAGCAGCTTCAGACAAAGCAAACCTCCATTTGCTCACTTTATCCATGTCATGCCTGAACCTATCTTCAAGAGCAGCCATGGCTTCCCCAAAGCTATTCCTCTGATACTGAACATCCAACGGATCCACCTTGTAGAAGATAGGCATAACCATCTGGTTCTTCTCCTTCTTACATCGAATGACGTGCGCCAGTTCATCCAAACACCAAGTGGAAGTGGCGTAGTTTCTAGAGAAGACAATAATTGAAATCCTGGATCTATCAATGGCCTTAAGAAGTGAAGGTGAGATTCGTTTCCCTTTGCCAAGCTTCTTGTCATCAATGAAGGTGTTGATTCCCCTCCTGTGCAAGGCATCATATAGAAGCACAGTGAAGGATTGACGAGTATCTTCGCCTCTGAAACTCAAGAAAACATCATATCTGTACTTAGTTTTAGATGGGAAGCTAGAGGACGATGGTGTTGACCCTTTGATCTCCATGGCTACGATGATCACGAGCTCTTGAAATTTGAATACTCAACTTCATTTGGACTTTGTATTGAAGTTTTACTTTCATTTTTTTTTAGAAAAGAAAAAGATGTTTGGCTGTATATATGTGTTTTTTTTAATTGCAAACTGTTGTCAGAATAATATTATTCTTTACATGCATCATTCATGGTATACGTTACGTCGTTGCCACCATAGGAACAGGATTTTATTTATTTATTTAATTTGTGAACAAGCTTAGATGGACTGCCAAGAGGCATATTCTCATGACTTGGAATATTTATAAAGGTACTTACATAATGATAGCAATTTTTATTATTTACTATGTAGGATAAATTTGAGAAAAAGAAGAGATGAAGAATATGATACTAAATGCAGTGGCTTTAAAAATATAAACTCCAAAGTTCAAATACTTGTTGGGACAGATATTTATATTTAATGCTCAACTGTGCATCAAATAGGATTGCATTCAATAAAAAAATACATATAAACAATAAAAAATGTAGAGATATTTTATTGGTACACCTATCAATTGCCAATATTTTTGGCCAAGAATTGAATATTTATGTTAATGATATCAAATTATATCAAAGTAAAAAATTCATATTATAAATTTCAATAGCTTAATTAATACAAAACAAATGTAAATTATTTTAGAAAAACATATTAACAATAACGTCTTAACTTTTAAATAAGTGATTTTATGACAAATATCAAGTACATACTACTTATTATATTTTAAAATTTTTATTCAAACGTAAAATATATTCTATGATAGTTATATCTTTAAGAATTTAAATATTTGTACTATACATGTATAAAAATTTTATTATGTGTCAATTTAAGGAAAATAAAATAAATAACCTGTACATTTTTACTAAGAAAAATTTAAAAAAATTAGAGAGGTCGGCATTTTCCAGTCTCCCATGCATGTCTCCACCTTACAAGTGGTTGATGACACACTATATGTTGTCCTTTCCTTTATTTTTTCCCCCTACATACCTAATTAATGCTAATAGAAAATTAAAAATATGTTGCACATTGTCGTGTATTTGATCGCATCTATATATTATCCCAGAATTAATTAGTGCGGTGATGAAACAAGAAAATTGGGCTTCCTTGATTCCAAGCCCATTTTCATCTTCAACTTGGTGTTTCAATCCTTCGCATTAAATCTTGAACTCGGATCTTCTACCAAGTTAATACATCAAAGTCATGCTTAGATTGATTTGGGCTTCTTTTCTTAATATGATGTGGCTTTAGATGACTTGACTTGAGAATGGATGACTTGTCCAAGTAAGCTAAGTTTCGCTTGCCATGTAGGATGCCAATTGGGTTAGCATGCATGATGGTATACTTAAACAGCCATGTTAACTTATCTAAGTGTGAGTAAACTTAAATCGATATAAAAAATTTCATATTGAATAAAGTTAGGTTTCATATGAAACTAATATAAAATAAAAAAAATAAAATATAAATTTAAGCTTTGATGTTTTAAGTAATAATAAAAAAATTACACTGAACTGAATAGTTGAACCATTGATCGGTTTGGATTTCGACACGGTCAACATGAAAAAACTGTTTGGAGGGTGGGCTGCTTTGGACTAGTGGTCAGATAGAAAACCAGGATTAAGCTGGAAACTGAATTTGATTTTCAAAAATTGAATTGTTAAAAAATATATCATTTTTCTTTTTTTTTCTTTTTTATCAATTTTTGTTGGTTACAAAATGATCAATTTTTTTAATCATTTAATGTTATATATATTGCATCACATGACTTGTTAAGTCATCATAAACTTAAAATATTTAATTTTATTTTTTAAATTAAGTAGCAATTTTATATTTATTTCTTATATTTAGATTATTATGTACATATATATTTTTTTAATTTAATTATTACATCACCAGTTCAACCATGTGAACCATAAACTGCTAGCCTTTTCAATTCAATATTCGAATCAATTTTGAAAATATTGATTTTAAGTTAAGATATAATGTCCTTCAAACTATTCTTGTCTTTTTCTTTTTTCTCCTCATTTTTTTAGGCAGTTTCATTTTTATTCAATATTTTTATGAGGAGGTCATTTGGTTTCCTTAAAAGAGAAAACTCAGCACTTTACTTCATTGAACATATGATGCTTTTAAAATTAATAACTGTAATATATTATATTAACAATTTATCTTTAAAAAATATGGAGTAAAGTGTTAATAATTTTCTTAAACAAAGAGCTAGTGATTGAAGTTCTCCTATTTTTAAATAATAGAAGTGTTCGGTCATAGAGTATTTCCTAATTCCTATTTAACACTCTAACCCATGTTGCTTCATTTTCAATATGGGTAAAGGTGCATTTTTGCCCCTAATGTTTCCAGTGTCCTAACATATTTCGTATAGCATTTTCACCTCTTAAGTAATTAATTTGGTGCACATGTTACCCTGACATTAAATCCACACTAACTCCATTAAAAATTTCTTGTGGGCCCCATTTTATGTGATAGGTTATCATCTCCCTCTGATAACGATTCTTCCATTGACGCCCAATCTTTAGCATTATCATCTCCCTCCAACTCTAGAAGCATTGATACAACACCATCATCACCTGCTCTCCTCTTTTCCTCATTGTCGCTTTACCACTTCAAATGAAGCTTAAAGCTCACACCTTTGCTGCATCTGCCATTATCGTCCTTGAAGCTTAACGTCTTCACCTCCCTCTCTCTTCATAATTGTCGACCTCGAAGCTCATCCTCTCCATTGTCGGCGAAGATCTACCTCTTCCTTAGCCTCCCACAGTGATTTTGCTGACCAAAACACCCATAGTGATTTTTCAAATTTCCAAGACCCCTTGTTCAAGCTTCTTTGACATTCTTCCCTAACCATGGAGTGACTATGATGAATTGAGTGAGCTGTGTTGTGAACATTTAGGGTAAGGATGGTAAGGAAGACGAGTTGTGTGGTAAGCATTTAGAGTCACAATAGTGGCAATCGCAGATGTTCGAAGGTCATAGCAACTCACTGTTCTCTCTATCGACAACAAAAGCCACTCCCAATTGTTGATGTCGATGCCTTTTTAGTGTCGATCACGACCTTATTAGTTATCTTATAGATAATAGCTTTCAAAGTGAACAGTGTGACCCTTAACCCGTCTCTGTTTTTAAGGATAAAAACATGGGAGCACAAAGACGTCAATGCTGTAGATCCTTGACTCATCTCTTTCTCGATCCTTCTTAATGATGTTGCCTTCACGCAGTAGCTCCTCCTCTTTCACTTCCACTCTCTAACTATATGAGACTGAAAACCACCTTCTGTTATAGCATACATAAGCAATGCATGCATGCATGAAGGTGGAAAAAGTAAGGAGGAGAGAGAGAGGAGAGAAGGCTGGAAAAAGAGGAGATAGGTCCTTGAATCCACTTGGCCCTTAGGTCCAGCACCTTCTCGCTGTAACTACACCTTTCAATTACCCCTTTCATCCACCATCACTACCCAACCACCTTGGCATTGTCCTCTCTTTTGTTGTTCTCTTCTTTTTCTTCATTAATCTCCTCCTCCACGTTGTCTATGCTATTTGTGACGCTGTAATCTTCATCATCATTTGTTGTGTGGTGGTTATGGAGGAGGGGAGAGAGAAACAAAATTAATTTTAGGAGGAAATTTTTTGACCAGTTGATTGTACAATATAGAGAGAAAGGGAGAGTTTAGTCTAACCCAGCATTTTTGGTCAAAATGCAATCCAATTTAGCAATTCTAATGGTCAACGTGTGAGGAATTAACGTCAGGATAGTTGATGGTTTGAATTAATTGCTTAAGGGGTGAAAATGCTGTGCGAAATACGTTAGGTACTGAGTGCTTCTCGAAGAAAACAATAGGGAAAAAAAATACACTTTTACCCTTTCAATAACCATACACCAAAGTCCATTTCTCAATGAGAATATTAGAGTTGGACCATAGTATCGGATGTAAATCTTTATATACTAGTATTTTTTAGACCTAGATTCATCAGTTGAAAATTTCAGTCTCTTGCCTTCGCAACAAACCAAGATCCTCCGTCGGGAAAAATTAATAATAACATCTATGCAATGTAAAACTCTAATTTATCAACAAATAAACGAAATAGAAGAAGATACATCCACTATTATATTCCTCTGCTGAAGATTCAATACCAATTGATGCATGTGCAACAGGAGACCAAAACAAAGTGCACATCTCTTTTGGCTTTTGTATTTCTAGTGTCGTGGCCAGACGAATTCTCCATATCCCTCCTAAAAACAAGATAGATAAAGTAAGTAATCAAAACAAGGTAAAAACAAGATAAATTATATCACCATCATATAAGTATTTTAATTCTCTCATGCACCTTCATTTACGATCAATTCTATAATTTGGATACAAATTATTATACACTCCCTATTTCATCATGAACCTGGAGAGTCAGTACCATGGATGTTCCACCCATTCCATAATCTGTTTTCCATTTTTTGAGTATAATACAAAAGCTAAAGATGAAAACATAGGGCCTGTTTGGATATAACTGCCAAAAGCACATTTAAATTATATTTAAAATATACTTTTATTAAATTTTAACAAATAATTGAATCTTTTAAATGTATTTTTGTCAAATGTAAACTAAAAATCAAACACACATGTACAAGTTAGAAAGAGAAATAAGATTGTGGTTATTAGGAAAGGAAACTTCCACTGCTTTCAACATTACACTAGGTAAAACTTCTTTCTTTAAAAGTGATTTTGCGTTCCAATAAATCAGAGTGTCAGCATTAAAAAAGGTCTCAAAACAATACTTTTCTTTCTTTATGCCTAATAGATCACAACCACTATGTAAGCAAGTTCTAAAAAATCAAGTCATATACAAATATGTCATGTTACACACAATGGAAATCTAAATATAGTTACATGTCCAAATGTCATCCTTTTATTCAAGAACTCGGTATCAAACTTTTGAACGCACCAGAGAAGTAATGCCTACCCCTTAATATTTTCGTATCCTGAAGGCAGCCCACATGATCTTTATCCACTGTAGTTATGTATTTATGTGCTTTTAAAAAAGGAAATTCTGGTTCCTGGAAAAATCAAAAAGCACAATAAGAGAGAAGAGAGAAAAGCCCAGAAAATGCTGCATTTGCTATAATGAAAAACAAATAGAGAATGAATGACAACTTACTCATAAGGAGCGAAGCTAAGAGTGAATGAGAAACTCATGAAAATGGTGCATTTACTATATATGTATTTGGTTTTCAATTTACATTTAATAAAAGTACATTTGGAAGATCCAACTCTTTGTTAAATTTGACAAAAATACATTTCAAATATGATTTGAATATGCTTTCGAGTGTTATCCAAACAGGCTCATTAAAGACTGCCAAAGATGAAGAGAAGCTCGAAGAAATGAAAACGTTGGATAGAGGAGACAAAGAAGCAGAGGGAAACGAAGTAAAGCCACAAGAAGACTGATGACCTGGCGTGAGAGTGGAGACGTGGGGATTTAAAATAAAATCCTTGGCGTCTGGTCCGGTCCTATATTGGACGCCATAAATGAAATCCTTTTCTCATATATTTGAATTCCGAATAGATACACACACTCTTTATTATATGATCGAAATTGTTATAAATCACCGGGATATATCAATAAGTTTTTCTTAAAATTTATTATATGATTGATAGTATGAAACTTAATTTTTAGCAAATATTTAGGGTGCTTTGAAATTTTTGAAAATCACAAGGACAAATCAAAAATTTTAAACATTGGTTCTATTTTTTAATTTTTAAATAGATAGGTATTAATTTGAATTTAAATATAATCACATTTGAATTTCAAATAGGTAAAATTTTTAATTTTTTAATACGTATAAAAAATGATAAATTATGCTGAACTTAACTCCAAACTTAAATACTCTATTTTATATACATATAAAAAATAATAAGTCATCTTGAATTTAATTTTAAACCTAAATCTGGACCATAAAATTATGAAAAAGACATTTTAAAATATAAAATTTCAACAAACCTATGAAAACAGGTACGCGATATTCATACATAGATTTTTATCCTCTATATATATATATATATAATGATATGATGATGACGACTTTGACTAAATTCTTTAATTAAACTTTGGATATTATTCATGGCTAAACAATAAATACCAGGCGTATCATAAATATTGAGTTTCAATAAATAACGAAAGGGTCTCAAGCTCCCTTACTACAATTCACTCGAATGTAAAAAAGATATAAGATTTTGATAGAACAAGTGTATGATTTTTATTGAAATGTGAATAGATTACAAACTAAAAGCTGAAAACTAAAAAGGGCTAATGAATATAAAATTTGTGAGTCTTTGATGGAGTGTTGACTAGTTTTTTTTGTATTTTCTTCTTCTATTTATAGTGTCAGAATAGCAATAGCCTTTTTCTTGAAGCTTAGCACGTTTTGTCGAAGAATCAGGGGTCTCGCAAAACTTATGGCATGGCCTCTTCATTTTGATAATCAGCTCGTTTCATCAAAATATTTTGGTGTAGATTTCAGCATTATTTAAGATTGTGTCTTCGTGTTAATGGTATAATATTTGCAGCTGATGAGATTTCGGCATGTTTACTTATTATAGCCTTCATTGAGCCTCAGGGCTGACCCCTTTCATTTATATTGGGCTTGATGGTTCAATTACCCATCTTAACTAACTCTATAACCTATTTGAGCAATGTTTTACATTTAGCTCAAACAGATATAAACAACTTTTTTCTCAAATATTGACATGTAATAATTCAAATATTAACAAGGTGTTATTTGATTGGGGTTTTAATAGAAAATATTTCGTATAATATTGAAAAATTATTGTTCAAATTTCAACAATTTTAATATATAAAATATTGACAACAACTCATCTAAAATTAACAATTTTTATGAAAGATTCATGGGCTTTGTTGATTATATAGGATGCAACATGATACGATGGCATGACCCATGATCTGTAGTAGCATTTGGTATTGCAATTGATGTTGAAATTAGTGTTTTAAAAATTAGATCAGACAATGAACCAAAAATATTAGTGGGTCACAGGTCTTATTGTTTAACCAGTTAGACCGGTGATTGAATTAATAATATAATAATTAAATAAAAATAATATTTATATACATATATATTGAAAAACGGGTTAAAATGGTTCAACTACTCTAAGTTTTGAGTTTTTGCTCTGGGTCTTCAAAAACCACCCAGGTCAAAGAAGGCCAACCCAGGCCAGCTGCCAAAATGGACCAAATGGTTGAACCAAACCGTTTTCTTCTTCAAATTTTGGTTCGAACAGTTCAATCATTCAGGTTGGCTCAGGTTTTAAAACATTGACTGAAGTAAGCTGCAATAAGTTAACATGATAAGTTTAAATCTTAAAAAGGTGAATGACATGCTTTAATTTATAAATAAGATTAAAAAATTTATTTTTTTCTCTAGTCTTATTTATAAGATACCTTTTATAAATTTTTTTATTCAAAATGTAAAACACCTTGTAATAATCAAACTATTTTTTAATAGTGTAAATGTATGTAATATAGTTTTATTATTATTTAAAGCTAATAATAAAAATTAATTAACTTTTATAATATTAAAAAAATAGATTTTATTAAAATTTGTGAAACCGTTGAAAATGTTCTGCAATAATGATATGAAGGAGTATTCTAAACTTATAAGATTAAATAAAATAATTTTCAAAAAAAAAGATTAAAGAAAAGTATTTCATCTGAATCATAATATAAGTCATAGTTAATCAATTCATAGTTTATGAATAATATTAGTTGAAATTTTAAATTTTAAAAAATATTCACATCTTTTTATTTATACTCTTATTAAATACTTTAAATAAGAACTTTTAATTTAAAATTCTAGTGTATATTTTTTTTCAAAACAAATGATAAATAAAATAAGGATACAGTTGAAAAAAGAAAAAATTTCAACGAGGGACCTTTGAATGGAAATAATGAAAAAGATAATCCAAAATTTTTGAAATTTTACTGCAAGTATTGAATTACAACTAAATTTGAGACAAAAATAATAAAACTATTCTCATTTAAACGAATAACATATTATCAATAAGGCGACTAATTCTTTACCATATTATATATTGTTTATTTATTTATAGAATATTATTTATTTTTTTATTTCACTTGTTTATAGTCCTACTTTAACTTAATTTCATTTCAAAGGCTATAAACAAGTGAAGTACAAAAACAAACAATATTCTGTAAGTAAATGAATAACATACAATATGATAACGAATAAGTCATCTTATTATAAAACTAACAATTGGAATGAAATTAAATGAAACTAGGATTATAAACAAGTGATGTTAGGTATTTAATAATATTTTATAAATAAATAAACAACACATAGTATGAAAATGAATAAGTTCTCTTGTATATGGTATATTGTTTATTTAAATAAGGATAATTTTATTATTTTTATCACAAATTTAATTTTAATTTAGTACGCAATCTCTCCAATGAAATTTCAGAAATTATAAAGTTCTCTTTCTTTATATCTTTAATTAAGGGTCCTTCACTAAAAATTTTCCTTAAAAAATAAATATAAAAATTATTTAATATTTTATATTTCAGATGCGGTGATATCTGTTGAAAATGTTCTCAGTAATAAATAACAGGGCAAGGGGCAAAAAAATTTAAAAATATAATGCTCTTTTTCTCCGAAAAAAGAATTGTGTACACCTTACGTGGCAGCACCCTAGCCACCGTGCTCCCTCCCAATGCCACCTTCGAAAGGACTTCCAAACTGATGGATTCACTGTTCTCTCTCCTCCGTTATCGTCCTCCTCCTTCCTCCTCCAATTTCATATCGATTTTAACTTCTTCGAAGAACGGAATTGCAGAGGAATGGAAGATTAATGGCGGTGGAAGTATGAAGCAGACGACGGAACCTGACAGCGAGCTCGGAAACGATGTAATAATCCTATCATCTCTACTAACTCAAATTTGAGCATTGATCGTCTGAAATAGCGAGAGAGCTTTTGCTTAAGGGATTTTGAATCACTCTGCCGCAGCAATCCATCTCTTTTTTGCTTCCTGATCCCACCCCCGATTAATTATCGTTATTAATGTATTCTGTCTTTTATAAAGATTGAAGAAAATAACAATAATTGACCCAAGATGCTGCCTCCACTTTAAGGGGGCAAAAAAATTTAGAAGTCAAGTCAATGTGAAACTTTCCGCAATTAACCTTCCGAGAAATGTCCTACAGGAGGATCAAATGCGTGCTATGCTTGTTAGTTTTTTTGCCGATCTCTCTGTCTAGAGGATTCAAATCGCAATACCTTGATACCATTTAGTGATTATTGCAGCTGTGGCGATTCAAACGGCAGCTCCACCATCCTTTGGTTTCAACGGAAAATCCAAATATAGATATGATGTTTTCCTGAGTTTCAGAGGCGAAGATACTCGCCACTCTTTCACTGTTCGTCTCTATGATGCTCTGCGCCGGAAGGGAATCAACGCCTTCATCGACGACAAGAAGCTCGGGAAGTGGAACAGATCGCACCTGCTCTTCTTAAAGCCATTGAGAAATCAATGATTTCGATTATTGTCTTCTCTGCGAACTACGCTACGTCGTCATGGTGCTGGATGAGCTTGCCCACATCATATGGTGTAAGGAGGAGAAGAACCAGCTGGTGACGCCCATCTTCTACAAGGTGTATGCCATGGATGTTCAGTTTCAGAGAAATAGCTTTGGAGAAGCCATGGCTGCTCATGAAGCTGGTAGGTTCAGAGATGGCTTAGAGAAAGTGCGTAAGTGGAGGTCTGCATTATTTGAAGCTGCTAGTCTGTCATCAGCGTGGCTTTTCGAAGATGGGTATGTTTCCTCATAGTTTTTTTATTTTTTTTTATTTTTTATTGTCTTAGACTGGAAATTTTCAAATACTTAATTGGTGGTCGCTGGTGATGTAACACGCGGAGTTAAACTTGGGTCTTGCATGCACATTTTTTTATCCCCTGAGTCTATACAGTCTTGGAGCCTTTTAAAATAATTGCAGTCTAAAAAGTTTTTACCATAAATATTATTATTTTAATTTTTAACTGTAAATGTTTATCAATTTTTATTAATGAAATTATAAAACAATATTCTATTTAGTAATTGCTGATACATATCATCGTTGGATCTGTGAAATGTTGGAGATATAATCCTTCCTGAGCCAATGTGACATTGCTTTTCAGAAATCGTGTGGTGTTAAACGGAGTATCTATTGTTATCGAGAGTAATATTCTACTTTGAAATATACAAAACTAATTTGGACATTCATGTATGAGTAATAGAGTCCATTAGCTGATTGATATTTAAGTTAGGATATCACTGAAAAATTCAATGAGATTTTACTTCAAAGAATTATAATAATAAGAAACAAAAAGAAGACATTTTGCTTCAATTTTCTTCTCAATAGAAAAGAGAATTTTTTTTTTTTTTTGCAGGCATGAATTTGGGTTTATTGAAAGGATTGTTGAAGATGTATATGCTATGCTTCCTCCTAAACCGTTCCATAGCATAGAACACAGCATACTCCATGATCTCATAGGAAGATGCTCAACTATCCATATCTTCTTCCTCTCTTTAGTCATCTTACCAATTAGCTACTATGACCACCAGAGGCTGTGGGCATTATATAAGGGGGCATGGTTGAGCTAATCCATATGATGAATGTTCTTACTGTCATAGAAAAGGCCACACAAGAAACAACTGCTTCCATATTATCGAGTTCCTATCCAATTTTCAAGGAGGAAGGGGTTGAGGCAATCAATCCAATTGAGCAAATCATATAGAAAATCCCAGTCCTCGCACTATATCCAAGCCATAACATGAGACCTCATCCGATCGTCAATTGCTGTCACTAGCCGACTATAAGAGAATCATTGATAATCTCAAAAAAGAAGTTCAAACCCTTTCAAATAAGACTCTTCCAATAGGTGGAGTAGCCATTGAAGACTCGGGAGAGTGTTCAGGTTTGAATTTATGCTTTTTTTCTACATCTTCTATAGTTGACACATGAGCACATTGGTTGTTAGATTTAGGGACATCATGTCACGTTGTGAGCAAATTATCATTTTTTGGATAATTATTAGGAATACTGTGGCTCTTTTCTTAAAATTAAAATTCCTAATGCTGGCAAACTAACCATTACTCATATTGGTAGTGTTAGGATTTTAGATGATATTGTCTTAAATAATGTCCTATATGCACCTAGAATATGCTATGATTTAATATCCATTTCCCGACTAATCAAAAATCAACAATGCGTAGTTTCTTTTTTTCTTGACACTTGTGTATTAGAAGATCTCTCCACTGGCAAAACCAAGATGATCGATAGCATAGAATCAGGTCTCTACCTAATAGATGAAAGCCTCCCCTATCAATTAATATTCATGCTAGTAATTCTGTTCTTGATGATAATATTTGGAATTTGAGATTAGGACACCCATCTGACTCTATCCTTAAACATGTAGTTTCATTACATAACAATTTGTCTTCTTTAAATTCTTCCAGTTATGACACTTGCTTTAAAGCTAAATAGACTCGATTGTCTTTTCCTTCTAGTCAAATAAAAATAGATTCATGCTTTGACTTACTTCATGTTGATGTTTGGGGGCCATATAAAGACCCTACTTATCATGTTTATAAGTTCTTCCTTACTATCATTGATGATTTTTCCTGTGTAACTTGGATTTATATGATGCATAATAAATTTAAGACTTTTTGCCATTTAAAATAGTTCTTTTCCCTTGTAACAAATTAGTTTGGTGTTAAGATTAAGTGTGTTCGTAGTGATAACGAAATTGAATTTATGAACCATGATATTTTGTCTACTTTCTTGAAAATGGTGTTATTCATGAAATCACATGTGTTCAAACCCCATAACAAAATGGAGTTGTGGAAAGAAAACATAGACATATATTCAAGGTTTCTAGAAGTTTAATTTTCTAGGCCAATTTACTAATCAAATTTTGGGGGAAAGCTGTCGGGACCACAATCTATTTGATTAATAGAATTCCCTCAAAAGTTTTGCATTATAAATCTCCATATGAAGTTTTATGCAAGAGATCCCCAAACTTATCTAACCTGAAAGTGTTTGGGTGTTTAGCTTATGCTAAAATCCAAGGAAGATTAGATAAGTTTCAAACCAAGTCTGTCGAATGTGGGTATCTAAATACTCAAAAGGGGTATATTCTTTATGATTATAAAAATGATACTATTCTTGTTAATAGAGATGTTATTTTTCTTGAGAAACAATTTCCATTTTCATATCAACTCTCTACTGTTAATAAGCAAGATCATGCACGTACTCACGACCCATTTATATTTGATGACATATTTGGACCTACAATTTATCCTGACCCCCATTTGAACATTGGTAATGAACTTGTTAATGAATCAAATGAAAATCATGATGCTCCTAACAATGAAGTTAATTTAAATAATAATAGAAACACTGCCTTAGATAACAGCAGACTTGTTAGACATAGAAATGCTCCTAGTTGGCTTAGAGATTATTACTGCTCTAATATGGATTTTCTAAATAAAACAGATAGAAAAGGAAATAAGAAAATTTTATACCCTATGTAACACAGTATCGCACATTTCTAAATCATATAAATAATTTATAGCCTTAACAGATGATATTAGTGAGCCTGATACATTTGAAGAAGTTATAAAAGATAATTGGTAGATTAAAGTTATGCAAGATGAAATCACTGCTTTAGAAAGAAATCAAACATGGGAAATAGTGGATTTACCTCCAAGTAAGAAAACTATAGAATGCAAATAGATTTTCGAAAAGAATTTTAATACTGATGGGACCCTAAATAAATTAAAAGCCAGATTAGTTGCTAAAGGATTCAGTTAAATAGAGGGTATAGATTACTCAGAAACATTTTCTCCTGTTGTGAAAATGACTATTGTTCATTCTGTTTTAACCATTGCTGCCCATAATAATTGGAATCTTGTTCAAATGGATGTTGATAATGCTTTCCATCAAGGGGATTTAGATGAAGAGGTATATATGAAAATTCCTCTAGGATTTAGCAAACAAGGGGAGAAAAGGGTATGCAAGCTAACTAAATCCTTATATGGTTTAAAACAAGCAGCTAGGCAATGAAATGTTAAGTTGTGTGAGGCCTTAATTGCTGGTGGTTTTGTTCAAAGCATGTATGATTATTCCTTGTTCACCGAACAAGACAAAAATGATTTTATAATTGTTCTGGCTTATATGGATGATCTTGTGATAACTAGAAATAGTGTAGAAGGGATAAAGAAAACTAAAGACTTCCTTCATACAAATTTTAAAATTAAAGATTTGGGTTCACTAAAATATTTTCTTGGCATGAGGTTGTTAAATCAAATAAAGGGTTAATATTAAATCAACAAAAATATACCTTAGATTTAATAGCATCTACTAGTTTGGGAGCTTCAAAACCAAGGAATGTTCCTTTAAATCCTGATCTAAGGCTTTATAGTGAACCTAAAAGGGGGAAAAAGATGACTCTTAAAGGATTGTACCAGATACAGGCGTTTGATAGGGAAAATATTATATTTGACTACCACTAGAGTAGATATAAGCTATGTCGTCCAGTTACTAAGCCAGTTCATGAGTAGCCTTAGAAAGTCACATTTGAAGGATGCCTTGAATGTTGTGAAGTATCTAAAAAAAGATCCTGGTAGGGGCCTCTTATTTCCTTCTTTGGGAATCATGAAATTAAAAGGGTTTTATGATTTAGAATGGGCTTTATGTCTAAAATCACGCAAATTTGTTACAGGGTACTTGGTTAAGTTAGCTGGAGCCATTATTTCCTGGAAATCAAAGAAATAAACTACAGTTTCTAGGTCATCTATTGAAGTAGAATATAGAACACTGGGAAGTATCTAAAATTAGTTGACTTAATAGATTGCTTAAGGATTTGCATATTTTTTATTTAACTCCTATTTGTGTTTACGATAACAATAGAACTACGATTTAGATTGCTTTTAACCTAATTTATCATGAAAGAACGAAACACATCGAGATCGATTTTCACTTTGTGAGGACGAACTTCAAAATGGCTTGATCAGTTTGAGGCATATTGTGTTTGAAGAGCAACAAGCGGATGTTTTAACCAAAGCACTTAGTAGGAAAATGCATGAACGCATGTTGAGCAAGTTGGGCACCTTTAATATTTTTAGGACCAACTTGAGGGGGAGTATTGAGAGTTAAAATATACTTTAGGCTATCATTGTTATTTTGGGCTAAGCCCAGTCAGTAACAATCATACTCATTTTTTATTTCTTATTCCTACTTGTATATTTAAGGCTGGTTTTATGTTGTATTCGGTAGACTCTATAGCTAAGGATGGCACCCAAAATAAATAGAAGTTTTGCATTGTCTTTATGTAATTCTCAACATTAATATAAATGATTAAATTATCCTTAATTCAAATATCAATTGTTATTCATAATTTTTGTTATAAGAATCACAATTTTTATTCTTAAAATTGAAAGAATTCAATAGCAATTCATAAGTTTGCATTTGAAATCCTGATATTTTTCAAGTGTTACAAATATTAATTATCATTCACAAGTTTTATTTTAAAATTCACAACTTTTCTTTTTAAAATCACAATAATTAAACAACAATTTGTAAGTTTGAATTAAGAACAATTTGATTATTTATATTAATTCGTTAATGACATAAAAATTTTCAAGGGCTTCATGAAAATTATGGCATTTTGATGAACTAAAATGTTATTTACATAATTCAAATGGATTTTGTCATCATTTTTCTTAAGTCTAAAAAAATTGGTAATAAAAATTTAATTTCATAACTTATAAATTAAATTAAAAAATATATCTAGTTTCTCCATCCTTTAGAATCGGAGGAGTAGCTGCTGCCTAAATGCCTTCGAAAATTTTTGCTGGATCCTTGTATTTCTTTTGTTGGATTTTGTAATCATTTAGGTAGATAGAAGTTGAAAAATCCTGTCAAGCAATTTAATTGAAGGTCATTGAACCTTGTCTCTCACGCAATTTAATTGGTAAGATAATTGAGACTTCTCTTAGGATTAAGAGAGTTTGCCAGAAAAAGGAAATTAACATGAGTAATTGGGAAGCTAAGCTCCTCAAAATAGAGCAAATCCTACAAGCGACGCTTGATGCTCATTTTGCCTTCACTATTGGAAAAAAGATCTTGCTGGGGAGATTTTCACAATTTAAAGCTATCAAAAAGTCTTCATCTTTCATCCACACAGCATTTCCAAAAGAGCATTCTAAAGCTTGTTGGGTTAAGAAATCGAAGGAACACTCTTCTCAAGGAAATGATCAACAAAATGATTTGCAGGATAGACAATCCAAAGATCGGTCATATTTTTTTGATGAATCTGCTTGTTCTAATTCACCAAATCTTGACTCTGTTTCTGAGGTTAAGATGAGGAAGAACAAGAGATTTGTAAACTTCTCTGGAAAACTGTCAGATGCAATTAAAGCAGAGCATCTTTTGCCCTCAAAAAGGCAAAGGGATGATTTTTCTTTTGCAGACCAGATTTTTGAGACAGGTTTATCAAGGAAAAAGTTTAAATTATAGAGTGATTAGAATTTTTCAGCTTTTGGGTATTGTTCCACACTTTATGTTTCTTCTTCTCCACTTCTTACATCACTCTTCTTTGGTAAGAAACGACAACTTGAAACAGCTTGCACTTTCGATCATGTGGTTAAGAAGTTGAAGCTGGTGCATTATTCTCCTTTGTTTTCCATAATTTTATCATGTCTCATCTTTCTGTCAAAAGGGCTCGGGAAGCTGCCTCCTTAAAGCTTCCCCGGGAGCCATGAAGTTATTAAGTTGGAACTGTCATGGCTTAAAAAAGGCTACGACAGTTCAGAGGCTGAAACTTTTAATCAACAAGTTTCAGTCGGATTTGGTGTGCTGACAGGAAACTAAGGTTCCTTTCTCTTTAGCTATCCGAAAGTTAGAATCAGTGGGTTTCAATTTTGCTGTTAGAACTGATCCTATTAGAAAGGCAGGGGACATGGTTTTGGGATGGAGAAATGATCTGCAACTTTTAGATTTGGAATGTACCCCCTTGTGTTGTCACAACTTTTTTAGTATTAGCCCTGTCCTTTCCTGTTGCATCTCTTTTATCTATGGTCCTCCTCAACAAGGTGATAGGCATATTCTTTGGAATTGGATATCACAAAAAGCAGCTCCGATTCACGAACCATGGCTGTTGATAGGATACTTTAACCAATTTTTACATGAAAATGACAGGCTCAGCTATAAGAAGGGCTGGTGTTCAAGGATTGATCTTCTTCAATACCTCAATTTATCAAACCTTATTGAAGTTCAGCAATTTGGTCCTAAATATACTTGGTCAAATAATAGAAAGGGTCAAGAATTAACCAAAGAACGCCTTGATATGGCCTTCTGCAATCTTGAATGGTTACAATCATTTCTTGGCTCACATGTGCAAAACCTTTCCAGAGTTGCTTTTGATCATTGCCTTATCTTTTTTAGCAGCTCTCTTTATTCAGCCTCTCAAGCGGAACTTGATGTTTGAAAATTTTTGGTATAATTTTGCTGACTGTAATCAGATCATCATGGAAAGTTGGAAGCAGTCTTTTTATGGTTCACCGGCTCATCAGTTTCATTGTTAAGCTTTCTGCAACCCTTTCTTCTTTATCATCATGGAGTAAATCTCACATTGGCATCCTGTCTTTTAAAATATCAAATCCGGAAAGGGAGTTACAGATACTACCCTCAAGAATTGATTACAGTTTGTGTACCATCCTGAAAAATTTAAACTAGTCAAAATAATATACATAATTATATAAATAAATTATAAGTTTAAAATTTGAAAATTTAGTAATTAGCTCATTATTATTTTTTTAAATTATGCATCTCTCTTATAATTATAAATTTTGTGATAATATTAAGTGTCTTTTATGCATTGTTTGAATTTAAGTAGATATATTTATTTAAAGATAACTAAATAATAGAATATTTCAATAGAATTAATAATACTAAATTATATATGATATTTTTATGCAGTTCATAGTAATCAATAATAATAAGTAAGTTTATTAAATAATAATAATAATAATCATAATAAATAGCTATAAATAAATTTGTATGAATAGTCATAAAGAGGAACTTTTTTTTAAGAGAATGGTACCATTTAGCATATGTGACACAATAGTAGTTTCTTTTGGGAGAACTCAAGCCCAAATAAATGAATTTTGATTAGAATGCCACTTAAGATGACTTGTCCTTTAAGAATTTTTGACCCCTTCCTCAAGCCAACAATACTATATATACCACTAACTTTTGTAGTATAAGCACACAAATAGAAAGGAATGGGAGGCAAGAGAGAGAGGTGGAGAGAAAGAATGTGAGAGAGAGATGATGGAGAAGAAAGAAAAGGAAGAAGATTAGCAAAAGAGATAATATTAAGAGAAAGAATATGGAGAAAAGGATGTGAGATGAATAAAAGAGATGGGCTGGGAAAGAAATTGAGAGAGACATATTAAAAATGAATAAGGATGATAGAAAGCTAAGATAAATTTTAAAGGTCACAATCATCAAATAGAACACTTGAGATAAGGTAAGATTCTTGTATCATTGAGATTTACAGTTTTTTTATTTAAATATAAATATTTTTTCTTGTTTTTATTTCTAGCTAATTTATTTTATTTATTTTAAAGATGTCCTATTACGAAGTTTTTTTCTAGCTAATTATGTTCTACGATTATTTCTTGATGCCTCTAAATGCAATCTTTTGTATAATCATTAATAGTTTTAATATTATAGATGACATGATCTTGGAATTTATCTAATTTTGGCAATCCAATGCTTTTGTATTTTGTGGTCTAGTCTTCTAATCATAAATATTTCATTATAATCCCTTTGAACTTACTTTTTCACATATAAACAAGTTATTGATTTTATGTAAATTTCTATTTATATTATTTATTTGGACTTAGATTTATGTTAATAATCTTTCAACATATAATCCAAGGATGTTTTGAATGAGAAATATTTCTTCAAATGTTTGGAATTTCTTTATAAGTATTCACATATGAAAGATTTTGGTTTAATAAATTATATGAGAATATGCAAAAGAAAATTATATTGCTGTATGCTAGCATCTTTGAGATAATCCTTATCTAAGTGAAAATGGGATGAGATATATTTATATGGACCCACACTGGGGGATGCCCTGGTTATACTTAGTGCAATATTTTGGATGCTTGTAATTTTCAAATGCACAATCACATGATTATCAAGGGGAGATTGTTTGATTTACTGAAATATTGTAAGATCATTTATTAATTTTTATAAATGCCTATTATGAGTACTTATATATTTTTATGTGAATTTCAATATAGACAAGAGTGACAAAATTATTTTACGCATATGAGGTGGTTGGACCATTATTAGCTCAAAGTTGATATGTCTTATTGAGAAATTTTGTAATTCTCTCTTTGATCTTCTTTCATAATGTGTTCAAATGTTGATTACTCAGTACATTATCAATAACATAGCTTGTCAGGGAGTAGTACAAGTCATGCTTGGATTCATAAGCTGTTGGATCATATGTATACCATATAAGGATAGTTACATCAAGAGTTCAATTATCGAAAAAAGCAATTGTAAAATGTTTATGAAATTTAATGACCATATATGTAATATTTAATGAAACTTTTTCTTCTCATATTTCATAATATTCATGAAATGGAAAGAAAAGTTTTGTAGCTCTCTCACACTTCAACATTAAATTTTTAATTTTAATTTATCTAAATTAATTAAATGCTAATTAATTATATTTAAAATTAGGGTGTTACAGTTTGGGCAAGGATCTCAACTCTTAATTGAATGATTTAAAGCATCAATTAGAATTCCTTTATGATTGCTAGGGTAGTTATTGGGAACAAAGGGCTAAAATCAAATGGAAGATGGAGGGAGAAAGGAATACTAAGTTTTTTCATGCCATGGTCAATAAAAGGAAGACCAAAAATTATATCAAAAGGCTAAAAAGAACGAATGACACATGGTCAGATAACCAAGTTGAGGTTCTCAATATGACTTGGTCTCATTTCAATTCTATTTACTCATCCTTCTCTTCTTTGAATATATCTCTCCTACTCTAGGAATTTACAGATCATGACATCTTTGTCCCGCAAATTTCAGAAGATAACTTTAGGTTGCTTGATTCTCAGATCTTTGAGAATGAAATTAAAGAGAAGTTGTTTTCCAACTCCCTAAAGATAGCTCCCTTTGTCTTGATAGTTTTCATGCTTCTTTCTTTCAAAAAAATTGGAATTTGATCAATAAGGACCTTTTTCATATGACATCCTCTTTTTGGAATTCAAGGCATATCCTTACTGTCTTGAATAAAGCCTTCATCACCGTTATTCCCATGCATAATAATCCTATTACCTTGCATGGTCTTAGACCAATTAGTCTCTATAATGTCACGTATGAAATTTTTGTAATAACCCAAAAATCTCAAGTAAAATTGAATTATATAATATTATGTTTTAATTGTAATTTTATTAATTTTGGAAGAAATTTAGCAAGAAAAAGTGCTAGTCTAGTGGAAAGTAAAGGTCATATTTAATCTATAAGGTCTTGAGTTCGATTCTTATAAGGCTCAAAGTAAGAATTTTTTTTTTTGAATGCTTCCTATTTCAGCCTCTAAAATTACCAAAATACCCTCATTTCATTAGATTTTATTTTCTTCTCTCCTTCCTTGTTCTATCGTGAGTTCACCAGAGGGAAAGGAAGATTCTGGATCTTCCATGGTATGATCTCTAACTGTAATGTCTTCCTTGATATTACCAAACACACAAAGCACCAAACATGAAATACCATTATGATAATTAGGATATTTAAATCCCTTAAAGTGGTTATCATAACTAGTGGCAGAGCCAGAACCCCATGTTAAGGGATGCAGATTAATTTTAAAAATAATAATTCAAAAAGAATTATTTCACATTTTTTTTAAAATAATCATATATTTTATAATTGTCCCTTATTTATTGTCAAATGCTATTAAAAATATTTCCTTCCATATAAGCCACTAATTTATGATATTATTTATATATAAAAATATATAATAATTGACCAGAGATTTAAAAAAATTAAATAAATAAGTATATTCTTTTCTAAAAATTATGTTGGAGTTTTGAACTTAGTGAATTCATAATTGAACTTAAGTTAAGACATTCACTAAAAAAGGATCTAGTTTTTAAGGGGTTCAAAATTTTATGACTAGAAAAGGTAAAATAATAAAATATCTACTATTCATTTGTAATTTCTTCCAAGTTGAGGGGGTGCATATGCCCCGCTCAGGTACATGTGGCTCCACCACTGATCATAATTCAAGGGTTAAAAGAAGATTCAAAAAATTATGATCCAAAGAAACCTTTTAAAATTTGTTTAAGCTCAAACTAAATTTTAAAACTAATTAAACAAAATAATGGAAGCATAATGGTCCATAACATTCATAGGAAATGCAAAGGAAACAATTCTAAAATTTTTTCCAAAAAATGGTACAAAACGCCACGGCAGACTACACAAAGGGAAATGTCCCTCTTTGTGCATCGCGCTGCAACACTGTTGTCAATGCGCCGCAACACACACCTGCTATCATGATAGCACTCTGGGCTAACTTTTGGAGCATGCCATTTCATAGTCCAATTCGAGCGAGTCAAGTGTCCACGCGTAGCTATTAAAGCCACCTAGCTATTGGCATTGGTCTCACACCCAAACACTAAACGAAATGAGATTTAGACACCTAAAACCAAAATGACACCTTTTCTTTCCAAAACAACAACCAAGGTGTCCAAACTCACATACCAAGTGCCAATAACCATGGAATCACTTGAATTAACTCAAATGGACCATAAACAACCTGTTCATATATGCAAACCATAACAACAAACTCCCATACTAGTTTTGGCCACCAGAACCCTATATAAATATAAATCCCACAAGCGTCAACAAACATACATATTCCTTTCAATGGCAAATCAAACATATGAATCAACACAAAACTAACATTTGCACTAGTATCTTGACTTCTCACAGCAACAACACAATTACAACATCCCAAGCTGATATACCTACAGTTTACAATAGAGTTCATGCAAGTGCTCTTAAAATGACATATGTTTCCTAAGTTGGCATATGCAAATGCAATTCATTATAAAACCAAAATAAATGAAAAAAACTATACAATTACTAGCTAGTCCCCTCAATGCTTAGTCGCACCTTCCTTCCCCTTATCCCCATCGGAGCCTTCACTTATAAAATGTAATGAGTTAAGGATTCAGTAATCAAATAGTCTAATCTAACTGTTTGTGTGAGAAAACAAATAATGCGTATGTGAAGTGGCATTGAAAACACATAACATGTTATATATCCACAAATAAGGTTATTATATGATATGCATGATCAACACATCACCTTATACACTCCTTATATCTTTTAACTAAATTTATGGGATGACAACTTAATAGGACCAAATCCATGTGACTGGATTGGCCCAAGCTCACCATTAATAAGAGGAAGCCTCGGCCAAAAGCGCCTTCACCCATTATGAACCACAGATTTCTCATGTCCATAAATACTAGGAGTGTCAATGCCCAATCTACCTCACGTAGTGCTGGGACTTCCAAACAATATAATACTGAGCATTAAGGCCTCCACGGTGCTAGTGTACTATATAAATTTTCAAACAATGTCCCCCACAACACACTAGGGTGAACTCTCACCCTCTCATAATGATCATGCCAAACATATGCTTAGTGATTCCACATAGCCATGACATATAATTTTCACAAATTAATCATTTCCACACATATATGTAACAAGTAAGTTTCTATTAAAATCAATGTTTTTAAAACCAGACCGGATATTGAACCAACAAAGTTAGTGATTCTCGATTTGCATGGTTTAACTGGGTTGGACCAATGGTCAAACCAGTGACATAATAATTAAATTAAAAAAAATTATATATGTATATAATAATCTTAATATAAGAAATACATATGAAATTACTATTTAACTTAAAAAACCAAATATTTTAAGTTTATCATGACTTAACAAGCCACATGATACAACATAATATCAAATAATTAAAAACATTAGTCATTTTTCAAAAAAAATTGATAAAAAATAAAATTTTTTTTTAACAATCTGATTTTTAAAAATTGAATCTGGTTCCCGGCTTGATTCCTGTTCCTGGTCTGATCCTCGGTTTAAAATGGCTAAACTCGACTTAACTCATAAAACAATTTTCTCATATAAACCCAACCAGAATCCAGACCGATCTATGGTCGAACCGGTCCTACTGTTCGGCCTAGTTTAGTTTTAAAAACACTAATTAAAATTATAGAATTTCATAAATAATTATAATTTAATATAAGGTTTAGTCTTTCAAATCCACAATATTCAACACAATTTCCATTCCACTTTACATAAAATTTCTAAATAACAATTATTTCATATTAATACTATAATAGTACAAAACAAAAGTATTAGCTATAAAAGCAATCACATAACCATCCAAATATGCAAATAGAGAGTTTAGAGAATCTGGTTACATCAACTCTTTTGTCATTAAAAGGATTACCCTGGTCAAATAATGGCTCCACATGTGTCTACTATCACCACAATGCTTGATTAAATGTTAATCTATAAGATTAAACTCTTAATCATCAATCCACACACTAATTACCCCATTTTTTAACACAAATTTGGGTACCCATTATACCCAAAACCTGAATTTAGTTCTAACAATTCTCCTAACATACTCCATTAATTCAATTTAATATTAAAACACGTTTAAAACCCTAAAATCTCTACCCATATTACTCTCAATCTCCCAATTTTTGTTTAGGATTCGTCCAAACCCTACCCAAAAATTTTAAATCACTATATAATCCACAAATTTAGGTTTGGAGGCTTGATTTAACTCTTCAAGACCTTAACTAAGGCAATGGGTTCGGCCATTATCCAAGAACAATCGAAATCAAGTCCTATAATACTCCAAACTTTCAGAAAATTTGAATATGGAGGAAGGAATAAGTAGGAAGCTTACCCAAAGAAAAATATTTCTCTAAAGGCTTCCAAATTACTCCCAAAATTGAGCCTTAACAGACCATGAACTATTTTTATCGCTCCCCTCACATTTTTCTCTTTCCCTCTTCTGAATTTTGACTTGATTCATGACCTAATATGTGCAGATTTTGCACATATGCCATTACGCATTGATGCGTTCACAGCTGTGCATGGCATAGAGAGCCCTACACATGAATTGAACATCTTTCCATGCCACGACCTACTCAAACTTCAATCTAACCCTCTTTTAAGACTGTCCAATAATTCATTAGCTATATTAGACTTTTTAAAAATTCATCAAATTAAAAAGTACCAAAATACCCTTCTAAACACTAAAAACTCCTAAAATTGAAATATAGGATGTTACACTAACCTTGTATCATTTTTTGCCGTTCTATCCTTATTGCTGGTGATTGTGGGCTCATTGTTACCTTACAGAAAATGTCCAAATTAGTTGCCTTATTTTTCTTTGTTTTTGTTTTGTTTTTCTCTAATGTATGTTGTCATCAATCACTATTAAATAGGTTCTATTGAGCTCTGCTCCTTATTGTCGTTATCGAAGGAATGTGCTCGTCAGTCTTCATCTTTGTTCATTCTTCTATATTCTTCCTCGATTTGTATATTCCCGTCAGCTCTCTCCCTTTTATCTTCCCTATTCAGTGTGTAAACCTCCTTCATTTGGTTGTAGTGATGCTAGCATATGTGGGAGCCGAGGTGCTACTCATGATCCTTTTTGCTTTTTGGTATTGTTTGCTGGTTCTATCTTTCTTTTTTTTGCCAAAATTTCTTCCCCTATTCAACCATAAGTTTCAATTACTCCTCCCCTTTTCTTCACAATCGTGCTTTAAGGTAAGGAAGCTTCAAGTCCTCTTCCCTCTTGCCTTGTGTATATGTGGTTTGGATGTTTAGTTATTGTCATTTTAATCCTCCTTTTGCTATTGTGCTTGTTTGAACAGTGAGGAGAATTTGGTTTAAGTTGATATATTTGCATTATATATTTGATAAAAGTGGATAAACTCAATTTTCTTTAGGTCTAAAATTACCTATGTTGAATGCTTGAAATTAGGAAGTTGGATTATTTCAAATGTGGACATTAGAAAGAAATTTGGGAAATGAAATTTGAAGAAAAGAGGTTTTGTTTAAGTTTGATAATTAATGCATGCAAGGTGTTTAAGAAATTCTATTAGAAGAAATTAAGCTTGATTTTTATTATTTTTGAATTTCATTGATTTTTATAAGCAATATAGTTAGCTTTACACTACTACAGAATATATCTTTAGAAGCGGGTATTTAAGAGCGCTTCTTTAAAAAGCGCTCTAAAATGTAAATGCAAAATTTACCGGAGCGCTTTTCTAAATAAGTGCTCCTGTATGTCAGGGCTTCTCAATAAGATAATGCTCCTAATTAATATAAATAAAATACCAAAAATTTTAAAAACCCTTCAGGAGCGCTTGTAGGTAAGCGCTCCGGAAGAAGGCCCTCGTTTGATGAGCACTTCGGAAGAAAGAGCTCTTCCGGAGCACTCTCCCAAGGAGCGCTTCGGAAGAGCACACCTTCTGGAGCACTCCTCGTTGAGCGCTCCAAAAGAGCACTCTCCCACTTTTATTTTTCCATCCCCATCAGTTTTCTTTTCCTCATACATGAGTTTCTTTCAAAACCTCTCTCTCATTTGCTGAGGCCTCCTGTTTCATCCATCGCTGTTCTCATCCATCGCGCCTCACTATTTCATCTATTGTGCTGTCTCATTGCTCGCTGTTCGCGCCGTCTCTGTTTGCTGTTTCTGTGCCGCCGCCACTGTTCACTGTTAGCACCATCTTTGTTCACTATTTCTATACTGCTGTCGCTAATCGCACCGTTGCTGTTCGCGTCACCGCTGTTCGCTGTCTGCGTCGTCACCTTTCACTGTTTCTACGCCGCCGCCACTGTTCGTTGTTCGCGCCGTCGTGGTTTGCTGTTTCTACACTGCTGCCGCTATTCTCTGTTCCAGAAAGTCATCCACTGCCGTCGCTATTCTAGATCTGCATCTCTGTTCCAGATCTACATTGTTGTTCCAGATCTGCACCGCTGCTGTACACCGGAGGAAGCGACGCCATGAAGACCTCTGTTGCTGCCATGCGTTGTTGCTGCCGTGAAGACTACACTGTGAAAGTATTTTTTTAATAATTAATTTATAATATTTTATATATATATTTTTAATAATCAATATTATAGATAATATATGAATTGAAGTTATTTATATTTGATGGAGTATTTTTAGTTAATAATTTAGATTAACATTGAGAAAACTACTTGAACATTTTTATTTTATTTATAAAATATACTTTTAATTTTTATTTAGATGACTTGATTTTTTTAGTTTAAATGTATTGTGTTATGAAATTTGATTGTTTGATCATTCGGGAGGTTCTTCTTAGGAAGATGCTGTTGAATTTTTTTTTATAAAAATCTAAGTCTTTTGTTTATTGAATTTTGATAATCATATTAGTGATATGGATCGTAAGTGGATGTCGGCTAATCGACTATCAAGAGAATATTAGGATGGTGTGGATGAATTCATTGAATTTGCATTTCGTTGTGATCAAGACCCCCGTGGAGTCATATGTCCTTGTTTGAAATGTTGCTATGGAAAAAGAGTAAAGCCAATAGAATTGAAAGATCATTTAATATGTCATGGGATTGATCCAACTTATACTTGTTGGACCATGCATGGGGAGACAAGGAATAATGCAAATGATTGAAGGGATAGTGCGAGCTATTCAACATTTGATTGTGATAATGGGGCATATGATGTTGACCATCTTGATGAAATGATTGATGTGATTGAAGAGGATCTTAGGGATTGTCTTGAGATGTTTGAGAGGTTGAAAAGTGATGTTGATAGACCATTGTACCCCGGTTGTAAAAAATTCACAAAACTATCAGTTATTTTGAAACTATACAACCTAAAAGCAGCTAATGGATGGAGCGATAAGAGTTTCACGGATTTGCTTGAACTCTTATATGAAATATTACCTGAGTACAACGAGCTTCCACTTAATACTTATGAGGCTAAAAAAGTGCTTTGTTTTGTTGGGATAAGCTATGAGAAGATATATGCATGTCCAAATGATTGTGTCCTCTTTCAGAAAGAGTATTCAACCTTAGATAAGTGTCCAAAATGTGATGCATCACGGTACAAGAGAAATGGATGTAGCCCAGCGAAGGCATTATGGTATTTTCCAATCATATTAAGATTTAGACGCCTATACAGCATTGCAGAAGATGCTAAACACTTAACATGACATGCTGACAAGAGAATTAAGGATGGCAAGCTACGGCACCCTGCAAATTCTCCTTAATGGAAAAAATTTGATCTTATATACCCTAAGTTTGGGGTTGAAGATAGAAACTTATGCCTTGTACTAGCCACTGACGGAATGAACCCACATAGCATGCAAAGTGGTACCCATAGTATATGGCTAGTTATTTTGATGATCTACAACCTCACTCCAGTATTGTGCATGAAGTGCAAATTTATTATGCTGTCATTGTTGATTTCTGGTCCTTGACAACCAGTAAATGATATAGATGTGTATTTAGCTCCTTTGATTGAAGATTTAAAGATTTTGTGGGAGAAAGGTGTGGAAGTTTATGAAGAACATTTCATCCTGTGAGCAATGTTGTTTGGCACTATAAATGACTTTCTTGCCTATGGCAATTTATCAGGATACAGTATCAAAGGACGAGATGCATGTCCAGTATGGAAGGAGCACACTTGTTCAGTGCGATTGTAACATTGTAGGAAGAATGTCTTTATTGGTCATCGACAATTTTTACCACAAACATATCATTACCGATGACTGAAGAAGGCCTTCAATGGCCACCCGGAGAAGGGTAGAGTTCCTATGCCATTAACTGGTGAGCAGCTCTTTGAAAAGGTTAAAGATTTAAATATTGAATTTAGAAAACCATTTGCAAGTAAGATTGTTAAGAATGGTTGGAAAAAGAAGTCCATATTCTTTGAGCTACCATACTGGAAGACCCTAGATGTTAGGCATTTCCTAGATGCAATGCACATCGAAAAGAATGTCTGCGATAGTCTTGTTGGCACGTTACTCCACATTTCAGGAAAGAGTAAAGATGGTATTAATGCAAGGATAGATTTGATTAGCATGGGGTTAGGAGAAGAGTTGGCACTAGAGAGGAAGGGAAAACACACTTTTTTACCTCCAGCAGCTCACACCTTGTCTGGAAAGGAAAAATTAGCTTTTTGTGAATTCTTGTATGAAGTTAAAGTGCCAGAAGGATATTCTTCAAATATAAGTAGTCTCGTATCTATGAAAGACCTCAAACTAGTAGGTCTCAAGACTCATGATTGTCATATCATCATGGAAAATTTATTGTCGGTAGGTATACGATCCATTTTGTTGAAGAAGGTGCGAGCCATGATTACTAGATTTTGTTTCTTCTTCAAGGCAATTTGAAGCAAGGTAATTGACCCGAAAAAATTACCAAAGCTAGAACATGAAATAGCTAAGATTTTAAGTGAGCTCGAAATGTATTTTTCGCCTTCGTTCTTTGACATCATGGTTCATTTATCATTTCACTTAGTTAGAGAGATAAAGTTGTGTGGCCCTACTTATTTGAGATGGATGTACCCAGTAGAGCGTTACTTGAAAGTATTAAAAGGATATGTAAAAGATCGAAGTCGACTCGAGAGGTGTATTGTTGAGAGGTACATTATGGAAGAAGCAGTTGAATTATGCACTGGATATCTCTCAAATGTTGATGCCATTGGGTTGCCAAAGGACACAAAGGACACCACAGGTGAACAAGGTGGAATCATTGGGAAGAAACTCATTAGCATAGACAAGACATAATGGGAGCAAGTTTACTTGTATGTTTTACACAACATTGAGGAAGTTCAACCATATATCAATGAACACAAGGAAATAGTTAAGAGTCAGAATAAAGGAAAAAATGAAACTTGGCTAGCAACATATCACAACCGGCATTTTATATATTGGTTTAAAACTTGCATCTCTGAGGAGTCTCACCTATCAGAAAGGTTGAGGTTTTTGGCTAGGGGTCCCAGATTTGAAGTATTTTCTTATACAGGTTATGTAATTAATGACTTTACATTTTATACAAAAAGCGAAGATGCTCGGAGCACTATGCAAAATAGTGATGTAATGCTTAAAGCTCAATCAATGCATGTATCTATTTTTAAATACAAGAACCCAATCTATGCGATGATGTCATATTTTGGGATTATAGAGCACATTTGGGAATTGGATTATATCAAGTTTCACAGACCTGTCTTTTATTACACGTGGGTTGACAATAAAAATGGCTTTCAAATTGATGAGTTAGGTTTTATTCAAGTAGATCTTAATAAGGTGGCTCATAAAGATGAACCATTCATTTTGGCATCACAAGCTCGACAAGAGTTTTATGTGTCAGATCCAGCACATAAAAATTGGTCGATTGTTCTTTTAACAAATAAGATAGTAGGTAATGAAGAGGATGAAGATTTCAATGTTGAAGATGACCCTTTCATGGGAACATCACAGACATTTGATATTTTAACTGGGGATAATGCCTTCTATATTAGAGAAGATCATGCAGAAGGGATTTGGATTGATGAGGGATATGTAGAACACACAAAAGAAAAAAAAAGAAAAAATAAATTTTAACACTTGTAAGTTCTTTATTTAAATTTCCTAGCTTTTAGTTGTTAAAAATTTACTTTTAGTTGTTAAATTTTTTTTTGTTATTAAAAATTTACTTTTTTTCTTTCAGGTATATGGCTACCCCACCTGAGAGTGGTGATGCTCCACCCACTGAAGAAGAAGCATTCAAGGAGGTTAAAGGGGATAAAACTGTTATGAAAGCAGTGATATGGGCTCGAGCAGCTGGTCGTAAATTACCAATAAATTGGAATGATAGGGGCCAATTAGTTAAGTCTCCTCAGTTGGTCAGTTACATAGGGGTCTTAGCTCGTCATTATATTCCCTGTTGCATTAAAGACTGGAGAAAGAAAAATGACCCACAGCTTAAAGAAGCAAAAAATAATATATAGGAAGATCTGTGTATATCTTTTGACCTGGATGAGAGTCATAGGCATTATATCATGAGAAAAGCAGCATATGCTCATAGAAAGTTTCGAGCTACTCTCACAACATATCATTTAAAAGATGCAAATGAAGAATTTAATCCTCATCCTCCTAAAATATATCCAGAGATCCAACAAGAGCATTGGGATGAATTCATTAAAATGCGCCAGCAACTTGAATTTCAACATATTAGCCAGGTCAATCGCTCTAAAGCCACAAGTACTCCTTTTCAATATAAAGCAGGAAGAAAGAGCTATCCAGATATTGAGCATGGTTTGGTAAGTTTTAATTAATATCTTCTGTTGATATTACTTATATATATAAGGAAATGTTTTTTAATCATTCTAATATCTTCTTTAAAAAGAGGGAAGAAGTTGGACCTAATGCACCAATTTCTCGAGCTCTTGTTTGGAAGACTGCTCGAGAAGATAAAGAAGGCAAATTACCTGATGAACCCACTCGAAAAGTCTGGGAGGATTGTGTAAGTGTTAATATTTTAGTGTATTACTTTATTTACATTATTTACTTAATAATCAGTTTATAATTTGTTCAACAGGAAGCATTATCACAATCAATATCACAAGATGATGTGGGTGAACATGTGGATGTCCTTGGTAGGGCATTGGGAGCTCCAGTGGTCTCTAGTCGTGTTAGAGGAGTTGGATTTGGCATTTCTCAAGGGCACCTACTTTGGACGTCGGTCTAAAATTTTTACTGAAGATGATTTTAATGCAAGGATGCCAGAAATAGAGGTGAGAATAGAAAAAAAATTTCAAGCTCAAATGAAAAAGAGATTTGAGCAAATGATTGGAGTTGTAAATGTGCCACAAGGTAGCCCCAGTGATAAAGATAGTTGCTCATTCTATACTAAAGAAGACTTTCCTAAGGTTATAATTTTTCTCTATATTATCTTCTCTTTATTCATAAATTATGTTTCACATTTTTTTAAAATATTAATTTTTAATTTTTAGGGCGAGTCACAATGTCAATTATGGTTAGAATCACCACATTGTCATGTTGTGGCACTCGGATCTGTGTATAATGACAATAGTGTTACTATACACTCTAAACCATTGCCTGCTGATCACTTAAAGGTGATTATAACTATTCCAACAAAAAATGATGCTGAGTTGCCAGTGTAAATAGAAGATGAGGATATATTCACTATTTTTGATGTTGTTGGAACTTATGTGGCTTAGCCCACAAAGCTCATTAAGTTACAGGTATAATAATTGATGGTTCTTTAAGATCATTCATGTTTTCTTATGGACTTACCAATCCATTTTACATCTTCTAATCCTCAAAATCTAAAGAAATTGTAAAGAAGCCAATCAAAGCGAAAGGAAAGCCGTCGAAAGGATCTACCTCTATTACTAAGGCAGGGAAGACTAGCATAGAATCTACTCAGTTGAAATATCCTCATCAAAATGCACTTGAAGTGATTATGCAGACAACATTTAAGAATAAGATCTGTAAAGTAAAATTTGAAAAGGAGATTTATGGTGAAATGATTAGCAAAAAATTAGCAGCTGAAAATATTAACAAGATTCTGACCAAGGATTGGCTACAAACTACACAAATTAGTTTATACATCAGGTACTTTCTCAATTTTATTACTTATTATGGTATTTATTTAATTTTAGTTGTGCATGATTCTATTTGTTTTCATTTTAGATACTTATATCATACTTTAGCCCGCACAACACTAGTACTCTACAGTGTTGAGTACCATTCTCAAAAGATTACTGATGCATTCAAAGCCAAAGGCAAAAGAAACATGTTATTTTTAGCTCCTCACAATCCAGGGTAAATTGTTATTATTGTTTATTTTTAACTTTAGGTGATATTTTAGTTAATGAAATTTTTTCTTTTTTCAGGCAACATTGGGTGCTTGTTTGTATCAATCCATTTATCCTTGTGATTTATTATCTTGATTCATTAAGAGATAGTGACTTTAAGAACTATAAATCTATGAGGATATTATTTAGTCAGTAAGTTTTTAGTTCTATATTCTTTATATATATTTATTATAACAATTAGTTTTTACTTGGTATGCTCAATCATTATATAATAGGGCTGTAGCACGTTATCGAGGTGGTGAAGGTCTCCATCCAAACACTGAAAAACCTGATCCTGTTGAGTTTTATTCATGGAAAAGAATAAAGGTTTGTATTATATAATAGGGTTGTAGCACGTTATCTAAATGATTGTTTGATTAATATTTTATGTTTGTTATTTGAATATTGTGTTTTGGATTGATGTAGAATTTTTGAAAAATTTTAGAACTTCCAAGTTATAGGGGAAACTCTGTCGGATTTTCGACAGCAAATACTTATATCATATATATAACTTCATCGCTGAAGTATTTTAAATTAAGTTAGAATTTATTTCTACCATATTTTAATAATGACATCTTTTATTGTTTTATAGGTACCTATACAATTACAAGATTGGGAGTATGGATACTATGTTATGAAGTTTATGAGAGAAGTAATCACACAACAAGAGTTGATCATTCCTGAAAATGTAAGTCAAAAGCTTTGAAATTAAGTTAATATAATGTTAATTACTTATATATTGCTTTTATATCTTGTGTAGTATTTTGTTGGAGTAAGATATTCGCATTTCACTATGGAACAAATAGAAGATTTAGTTGAAGAGTGGTCAAAATATATTATTAGTTATTTGTGATAAGAAGTTAGATCTCAATATTAGAAAAATAACAATAGTTTTATTTATTAGGCTTGTTAAAAATTAAACTACGGTAGTTAGGAAATTGAAATTGTTGTATCAGTTTCAAATTCTTTTTTGATATTATTTTTAAATTAATTTTTGATATTATGTTTGCCATTGTTAAAGAGACTTAAGAGGAGAAATTTTAAAAAATCTAATTTGAGAAAAATAAAAATAATATATGGGAGCGCTCTTCAAATGAACGCTCCTATAAAGTGACATATACAAGAGCTCTCTTATAGAGAGCACTCCTATATAGGTCATACGGGAGCGCTCTTGTAGAGAGCGCTCCGATATAGATCATATTAGAGCGCTCTTTATAAGAGCGCTCCAGTATGGTAGTGTGTTACGGGAGCGCTTTTCCTGTGTAGCCTACATACAGGAGCGTTTTTTTTAAGCGCTCCAGTAAATTTAGGAGCGCTCGATACAGGAGCGCTTCAAAAGCGCTCCCTAAGGTGAAAAAAAAGCACTCTTGTAAACTTATTTTGTAGTAGTGTTAATGTTATTAATCTCTGAACTTAACTTGGAAGTTACAAGGGAGTTTTGGCTATGAAATGAATAATATTTGATCATTGAACCTTTAGAGATAGATGGTTTGTAGATGAAAGATTTGAATGTTAATATGGATTTTAAAGTGTAAAGTCTTGGATTTTTTTAAAGTTTTAAATTTATTATAGTCTGTTATTAGTGGAATGATGTTGAAAAGGAATTAATGCACTAGTTAAAAGTTTAATAAAATTTAATTATGATTCATAGGATGTTTGGAAGAGGAGAAATTTGATTAAAGTTGAGAGGTAAAATTTTAATTCTGAGAATTTTAAGTAAGTATATAGCATCCAAACTAACTTTTCAATAAAAATTTCCTGTACTAAAAGATTGCATTTTTGTGTAAATTATTTTTATAACAACAATGTAGTTATTGGATAGTTTGTTGATCAAACTACTTTATTTTGTGAAATTAGCTTAATCAATTTTTAAATGTTAGTTAATCAACAAATACAAGTTTGGACTTTAATTATGAGATTTTATTTTATCATATATTAAATTGATATAGAAAATAATTTATGTGAGTTTGACATTTAAAATTAAAATTTTATTTAATAATGATTATTTTCTCGCATGTTTAAAATTGGGTTTGAAAGAGACTTTATACAGAACACTAGTTGCTAGTGGCAGTTTCGTTAGCCCTTAGCACCTTGGTCAATAACTAACTAGTTTGAATTTCGTGAACCCTGTTCTCATGTTTGTTGTTCGTTAGTCTAATACCTGCGTTTGATTTCATAGCTCCGAGCCACATTTGGTTAATATTATCCTCGTGGATTGTGTGTCTACATTTATTTTCATAGTTCAGGCTGCATTTGGTTGCTTACTATCATGGATTGTATGTTCACGTTTCTTTTTGTGGCATAAATCACATTTGGTTACTTACCCTCGTAAATTGTGTGTCCACATTTGTTACCTGTTTTGATAAGTCCTTATAATTATGAGATTTTAATTATTTAATAAATATATTTTTCATTGCTTTTGATTAGTGACATATTTATAATTATTTAATGCATTTATTTTATTGAAATTAAATGATAATGATGTTTAATATGATACTTTATGAATCAAGATTTTTTTTAAAGTTATATAGAGCCCTTTTGTGCTGAAGTTTATTAAATATTTATTTATGAAAATTGTCATCTCTAGCACGCATAATTATTTTAAACCTTCCTTTTATACATATTTAATTATTTATTATTGGGATACTATTCACTAAAAAATTATTTTGGTGTTAGATTTATTAGCTAATGCTGATCCTACTGCTGACCTCTAAAGGGCATACAACTATTCTGAGTGAAATTTTGCCTAGCATTATTTCTCTTTTAATGTAAATATTTGAACTCATGTATTTTATTTTAAAAAGTAAGGTTAGGTACTCCACGTAGCCTATAGTTAGGTTTCTATTTTGATATTTGTTATTTTCTAGTAAGAAGGAGCTGAGCTCTTGATTAATACTATTTTTTGTATAAAATATTGTGTTGTAGAATTTTCGAGAGATCCTATTTACAGGGGAGGTTTTGTCAAAATTTCTACAAAAATATTCAATCTTTTATTATAATGATTTTTATTAAGTATGTTATAATTTTTAGTACAAATTCAATTATATTTTAAAATGAAAAGATTTCTCAATTTAGGGCTTAAGGGATGTGTAATATAATTTACATCTTGTACTGGTCACCCCTATTTTTGGGGCGGGACAATTTTCTCCAAGATCATCAATAACATATTGAAATCAATAATGTCTAAACTAATCTCTCCTTTTCAAACTGCTTATGTAAAAGGAAAGCTTATCACAGATAATATCCTTTTAGTCGTAGATCTAATGCATCAAGTCCACTCAACCAAAGGTAATAGGAATAAATTAGTTGCTTGAAAGATTGACTTTGTAAAGGCTTTTCATAAAATATCTTGGTCTTTCATTAAAGTTGTCCTTGTTAAGATGAATTTTCCATTAAGGCTAATTCAATTGATTCTACAATGTATCGCCACGGTGCATTATCAAATTCTTTTTAATGGTAGAGATATACATCCAATATATCCTTTAAATGAAATTAGGCAAGGGGATCCCCTTTCCCCTACCTATACATTCTTGCTGCAAACATTTTATCTAGCCTCATCTTGAATAAGGAACAATTAGGGGCATTAAACAGTATTAAAATATGCAATAATGCAAACTCAATTACACATCTTTTATATGTAGATGACTCAACACTAGTCTTTGAATGTAACAATTCTGGTTGTACTGTGGTTAAGAAGATTTTGCACACTTGTTGCAAAGTGGTTTGGATTAGATATCAATAAGGATAAATCCATCATGGTTCTCAATCTTAATATAACTCCTGATATGAGAAATTTTATTTCATTTAAGCTTCATTATAGAATAGTAGATAAGCTTGGAAAGTATTTGGGAACTTGGATAGATGCGGGTAGAGAGAAATCTATTCTTTATGAGAATCTTCTTACATCCATTGATAAGAAAATTTCTAGTTAGAGGGCCAAGTTGCTCTCTTGAGCCTTGCACTTAACTTTAATCAAGTCTATGTTATCTGCATCAAATGTTTATCTACTATCATGCATTAAATTACCAAAGAAGACTTGCAACCTTATTGATTCCAAACTAATTAATTTTGTTTGGAGATTTGATCATGACTTGAAAAGGATGCAGTTAGTTAAGAAGGATATTCTTTTTGCTCCCATCTGTAAAGGTGGACTTGGTATTCGATCAACTCATCAGATGAATTTGGCTTTGTTAGCCAAACAAATTGGAGGACTTTATCCTATCAACTAGACTCCTTCCTTAGTAACACTCTTAGGATAAAATATATTCACTTCTCTAGTCATATTAAACTGAAAAAGCCTTATAATGCTTCACAGTTTTGGAAGCGCATCTTGGATTCTCAAGATATCATCCTTGACAATTTGAAACGGAAATAGGTTCTGGAGTTAATATTCCGATTGATCATGAGCTTTAGTGGAAACTGATTAATCACAATTTGCTTAATAGATTTGATATTAGTCGTGTGTCTAATCTCTTGATTCATAGAAATTCACATTGTTCTGCCTGTAATTGGAATAGAGACTTGATTTAGTAAATCTACAAGCCTCAGGATGCTTTGGCCATTCTCAAAACTCCTTTTTCCTTGTTTTCTCAAGATGATAAGTTGGTTTGGTCATGAAGAAATAATTGTCTTTACTTTATTAAAGATGGCTTTTCTTCAATCTGCAAGTATCAAACTTCTTTCTCAAATGAATCCTTTTGAAGTTTTCTTTAAAAATTAAGTTGCCACAAAAGCAACTTTTATTCATATGGAAGCTAATCCATTCAGCAATACCAATTGGAGATATTTTTCAAAAATATCATTTGGATGTACAATCTCAATATGTCTTTGAATGTCTTGATTCTGAATCACTGACACCTATTTGATAGTTGTAATTATACTAGACCTATACGGTTTGGTGCTTTGTTTATCCACCCCTTGGATATTGAGGCTGTTGGATTGTCTACCTGGATTGTTTCTATGTTGTTTTACTTACACAAAGATGGGTTTGATCTTCAATTAAGAGGCATTATTATACTCCTCAATTTGATTAGGCAAAAGAGGACCTTTGCTTTAATGGAATTATCCATCACCTAATCAAGTTTTACTAGAATTTCATATTCAATATCATTATCTTTTTTATATATGTCATTGATATGATTTTAGTGATAGAAGTAGTTCTTCACATAGCTTCAATCCACCTAGTTGTGCTTGGAACCATTATCCGACGATACTCCTTATTTGGAATTGGAATATTAGAATGATCAAGTTTAAAAGAGGTGGTAGTGTTTTCTATAGTACTATCTTATACATCAACTCTGAACCTATTATGAGTAGTGTCTGAAAATGCTCTTCATCTATTGAGCCAAACTCTTTTATTTTTTTTTGCCCTAGAGCCATACTTATATTGATCAAGAATTAGACACATTAAAGATTTTTTGGTTGTTGTAATTTTTTTATGATCTACCATAAAAAGAAGCTTTACAATTGTCTCTTACAAAAGCATCATTTTGTTCAACCTTTGGTGACTAACATTAGTTTGTTGCTCGAGAATTTTGGTGCTATCTGCTTTAATGTTTCCCATGATAGAACTTATTTTCTCTCCCCTTTTTATTTTATGGTTACTTAGACTTTGTATGCTATTTTCATTTTATTTACTCCTCTTGTCTTATTTATAAGTCACTTTTAACATGTTTCACCAATATTAAGTAAAACTTTAAAACTTATTAATTTTATTTTAAAATTTATTAAGTTCTCAATTTTACCCATTTTAAATATACATACTTTAATAATATTTATTTATTTTTAATATTTAATGAAAGATAAAAAAAATTTATACTAAAAATTTAATGACATGACTTATAAAAAAAATTATTATTTTTTATTTTATAAATAAAATTAGAAGGAGGAATTGATTTTTTTTTGGAGGACAAAAAAAGCTGCTGCCTCCACTTGCCGAAAAAAGAATAAAAACTAAAAAGCTCGAGCCTGACTTAAACTTTCCGCAGACTTCCAAGAAATTTCTTACTCGGGATCAAACGCGCGCTGTGCTTTTTTGCCGATCCACCACTTTTATATTCAAATCGCAATACCTCGCTCCCAGTTAGAGATTATTGCAACCATGGCGATTCAAGTGGCAGCACCAACATCCTTTGGCTTCACCAGCGATTCCAAATATAGATATGATGTTTTCCTGAGTTTCAGAGGCGAAGATACTCGCCACTCCTTCACTGTCATTCTCTACGATTCGTTGCGCCGGAAGGGAATCAATGCCTTCATCGACGACAAGAAGCTTGGCAAAGGGGAACGGATCTCACCTGCGCTACTTAAAGCCATTGAGAAATCAAGGATTTCAATTATTGTGTTCTCTACCAACTACGCTACTTCCACATGGTGCCTCGATGAACTGGCTCACATCGTTCGCTGTAAGAAGGAGAAAAACCAGGTGGTTATGCCAATATTTTACAAGGTGCATCCAATTGATGTACAATATCAAAGAAATAGCTTTGGAGAAGCCTTGGCCGATCATGAAGTCAGGTTCACAAATGACCGGCAGAAAGTGCAGAAATGGAGGTCTGCATTATTTGAAGCTGCTAGTTTGTCATTAGAATGGGTTTTCGAAGATGGGTATGTTTCCTTTTGCTATATATATATATTATATATATATATATTATTTTGTTTACTGCCTTCTACCGGAAATTTTCAAATACTTAATTAGTGGTTGCTGATGATGTAACATGCAATTCATGGTCAATCTCCATAAACTTGGGTCTTACATGTATAATTTTTTTCTGAGTATTTATTGGCTTGGAGTCTTTTAACATAATTATAAACTAGAAGGTTTTTACCATAAATATTTTTAATTTAATTTTTAACCGTAAATTTTTATTATTTTTTGCTAATGAAAATATGAAATCATAAAATAATATTTTATTTAGTAATTGCTATTAAATTATATCATCACTGGAGGATCTGTGAAATGTTGGAGACGAGCTATAGTCCTTTCAGATCCGGTATGACATTGCTATTCAGAAATCGTGTAGAAAATATTAAACAGAGTATCTATTGTTATTGAGAATTATATTCTACTTTGGAATACAAAACTATTATGGACATTCATATGAGTATAAAATCCATTAGCTAACTGATATTGAGGCTATGATCTTTGAAGGATTCAATGAGATTTTACTAGGAAGAATAATAGTAATAGAAAACAATGAGAAGAAGAAGACATTTTGCATCAATCTTCTTCGCAATAAAAAAGAGAATTTTCTTTTTTGTAGATATGAATTTGGGTTTATTGAAAGGATTGTTGAAGATGTATATGCTGTGCTTCCTCCTAAACCATTCCATAACATAGAACACATGGTTGGACTTGAGCCTCGGATAAAAGAAGTGATCTCACTTCTAAATAAATCTGACGATGGTGTTTGCATGTTGGGGATTCATGGAACTGGTGGAATTGGCAAAACAACCCTTGCAAAAGCTATCTATAATTCAATCTTCTACCAGTTTGAAGGTGCATGTTTCTTGTTTGATGTCAGAGAAGCATCAAAGAAATTCCAGGGCATTGTTTGTCTTCAACAGTTACTTCTATCAGAGATTCTTGAGGAAAAGAGGATGAAGTTTGGTAGTGCTGACGAAGGAATATCAAAAATAAAACACAGACTCTCTCATAGAAGAGTTTTGTTGGTTCTTGATGATGTTGATGAGATTGAACAGTTAGAACAACTTGCAGGGGGGTGTGATTGGTTTGGTTGTGGAAGCAAGGTCATTATAACAACAAGAAATAAGCAATTACTGATTGCTTGTAATGTTAAAAGAACATATGAATTGATGGAGCTAAATGATCATGACTCTCTTGAACTCTTCTGTCGGCATGCCTTTCATATGAGCCAACCTCCAAAAGGCTATCAAGATATGTCTAGTCATGTGATACGTTATGCACGGGGCCTTCCTTTGGCTGTGAGATTAATTGGTGCCAATTTAGCACATAAAAACTTAGAGGAATGGAGATCTACATTGGAACAATATGATCGGATCCCAGAAAGAACAATGCATGAAGTACTAAAGATAAGCTATGACTGCTTACAAGATGGTGCTAAGATTATTTTCTTGGATATTGCTTGTTTCTTTAGAGAGGAGTTATTGGATTCTATTGATGAAATAGTAGAAGCATGTGGGTATGGTGCAAGGTTTTATATTGAAGTGCTTATTGATAAATCTTTGATAACTATTACTGAAAATGGTCATTTTTGCATGCATGATCTGATAAAACAAATGGGTAGAGAGATTGTTAGGGAGGAGGCACCATCAAATCCCGGCAAACGTAGTAGATTGTGGTATTATAAAGATGTTCTTGAAGTACTACATGAAAATTCAGTAAGAACCTAACCATTGTCTGTTTCCTCATGGACATTAAATTTGCTTTGCCATTGCGCAATATCTAACAAATGTTATTTCTGTGGGTTTGCATCGTAGGGAAGTAGTAATATTGAAGGAATAGTGTTTGATCCACCTCAACAAGAAGAAGTGAACTGGAGTGGTATAGCCTTTAAGAAGATGAATAATCTTAGAATTCTTGTTGTTCGGAAGGGCGAATTTTCAACTGGCCCTAAATATCTTCCCAATAGTTTAAGATGGCTTGAATGGGAGGGATATCCTTCTACAGAACTGCCGCCAAATTTTTCTCCAAACAAACTAGTTTTATTCAAGTTATGTTGCAGTCCTTTCAGGTTGGAAGAGCCATTCAAGGTACTTTGTTCTTTACCTTTTATAATTACCTTTTTTGCTCAAACTTATTTGGCTTTCATTTTCTTCAAAGAATCAAGAATAAATTACTTCAATTATCCTTCTATTTTTCTGAACTTATATAAACCTTTCATCAAATCTGCTCAAGCCTCCTTCATTTTCCCCCTTAATCATTAAGGGTTTGATCATGACATCTGTTGCACTTAATGTTAAACAATCTGTTTTTTTTTTTTTTTTGGCAGAGGTTTGAATATTTGACATGTATGAATTTCTCACACTGTGAATTCATAACTGAAGTACCTGATATGTCTCAATTCCAAAGTTTAAGGAGATTGTTGTTTAAAGACTGCTACAACTTGATCAAAGTTCATGATTCAGTGGGATCTCTCTCCAAGCTGGTTGTATTAGATGTTGGTGGATGTGTCAAACTTACAGGCTTTCCACATGAAATCAATTTGCCATGTCTTACAGATATTGATCTGAGTCATTGCAAGAGTCTTGACTACTTCCCACATATAGTGGGAAAGATGGATGCATTAACAGATGTTTGGGCTGAAGACACTGCTATTAAGGAGCTCCCACCTTCCATTGGAAACCTTGCCGGGCTTGAATCTTTAAATTTAAGCTTCTGCCAAAGTCTCAGGCAGCTTCCAAACAGCTTATTCACGTTGCAAAATCTTAACTGGCTTGATTTGGGAGGCATTCAACCTGATAGCAGAAAATCTTTAAAGAAATTAATGCAAGAGAACCAACCAATTATTAGCTGCACAAACGTACAATTCTTGATTCTCGAAAATTGTTGTCTATTGGATGAAGATATTCACCTAACTCTGAATCTTTTCCGGAATTTGATAGAGTTAAATCTATCAGGGAATGATTTTGTGTCCCTTCCTGAGTGCCTCAAAGAGTGTCGTAAGTTGTTGAAATTGGATATGAATAACTGCAAGAGGCTAAGAGATATACCAGAGTTACCATCAAATTTGCTGTACATACAGGCAGAGAATTGCATTTCATTGACTGCAGAGTCATTAGGCCATTTATGGTCTCAGGTTTTTCTCCTACTTTTTTCTATTTTTATTTTGCTATTTTAATGATGATTGTTCAAATTAAATACAAATGTGATTGGTTTAAATTTTCTTTTGCTTGCAGATTTATATGTTGAATTTATCTGCTAACATTACACGCCACTAATTAAGTCATAGTCATATCAAGCAAGCAGTTTGCCTGTGCAAGTTAACACGTTAAAAAAAAAAAAATCTCTTTATTCTCTTCATCAATGTTTCAAAAGTTGGACCAGATGTTGAATAGGAAAGGTGAATGGGTCTTGGCTTTTATGGCTAGCCGGTTAGATCGGTGGTCAAATTGGTGATGCGATTATTAAATAAATAATAATATTAAATGCATAAAATATGTGTGTGCGGGAAATAAATCTATAGAATGTCTAGCTGTTAATAAACACAGCATGACCATAAATTAATAATATTATAAATTATAATTTGTTAAATATTGATGGATCTTGGTTAAATTAGATATGAATAGACTTAAAAATATTCACATTTACATATCTAATTGTTAACTTTTTTTTTTAAAAAATGGTCTTAAATCATATTATATATATGTGAAGGGTTTAAAAATGAAGTTGGCTTTTAGCAGGTTCTAATTTTTTATTTTTTCTATTTTTTCAAGTTTTTTGAAGTTTTTTTTAATATTATGTTTAAAATTGTCCGGTTTTCTAAAACTCGTTCCGGTTTTCGGTTCAACTCTAATTTCTGGCTCAATAGTAACTCAGTTTCAGTCTAACTCAGCTCAATCATGAAAATGGTTTTTGGTCCAAACTAAGCTTTTAACGGCTTTGGCTGATGGTTTAACTGTCTAGTTTAGTCTAGTTTTTAAAACAATGCTCTTCATATGTCATTTTTAAATTTGAAAAATTTCTTTTGCTGCTGTTGTTTTGGAAATAGGCAAAAAAGGAGTTCTTCGGCATGAGAATCATTTTGCCAGCAACACCAACATTTCCTGACTGGTTGGACAATTGGTGTGAAGGAGGGAAATTGTCTTTTCTTGCTTGTAGGAATTTCCCTCACGTGGCCTTTGCATTTGAGTTGGGGAAGGCCAACACAAGTAGGAGGAGACATTCCGTCCAGTTTTCTCTGAGCATCAATGGTCGTGTGATACAAAAGACACATGATGGTATCAAAATTGCACAAGGTCATGTGTCTTTGTTTAATCTTGGAGTTGCTTTTGAGGGAGAAGACTGGATGTGGTCTCAAAGATTTATGGATTTGGATTGGAATGATGTGGAAGTACAAGTGACTTGTTTAACTCCAGTTATGGTGCCAGTAGTTAAGTGTGGAGTTTATGTGTACAAACAACAAACAAACTCAAAGAATATCCAATTCAAGTCTCCTTTGCTTTCCATGAATGCTCCGACATCTTCACTGAAACGAAAATCAGTAGCTTCTCCTTCTAATGAGCCACCCAGCAAGTTCCTAAGAAAGTTCAAGGATGCTGATAAAGGAAAACTCGACAAGACAAATCAAGGTTCAAGGTGGGCCTCTATTTTGCTACTAATTAGGGAAAATCGCATTCAAGGACTTCACTAGCAACTTATTCACAATCAAGGACCAAATGATTCTAAAATTGCTATGCAGGATCAAAAAGGACTTAAATAAAATTAAATTATGCTTGAAAAGACTAAAATATCCTTGACAACACTTGTTTAGAAATATATATTAAGGGTAGTTTAGTCTTTTCACAGCATAATTTAATTTTATTTAAATCTCTTGGTCCTGCAGAGTAATTTCACGGATATTTAATCCTTGATCAAGAGTAAGTTGCTTGGGTGGTCATTGGATGTGATTTTCCTGAATTATGGTTTCAAGATTTTTGCTTGCTATTAATTTTTCCTCATTCGTGTGTACTGTAGGAGAAATAATAAACGACGCCAAAATTTTCATTCACGTTGCAAGAGAAGGATGGTTTTTCCAATGGGTAAGCATGTTTGGAGATTTCTTCTGTATCATTAGCTATCAAATAATTGTTAGTTTTCAATGTGATGAAGAAACATTTTTTTCTCTTGAGCATAATTATTAATTTTTTAATGTGATGAATGGTTTCGTTTTTTGTTTTTATCATTACAAGTTGGTAATATATGTTGGTCAAGAAAAAGAAAAGACAAAAGAGGAAAACATTACATGTTTAATGACTTCAGAGTGGCTAAAAGATTCTTCTAAAAGCTCACTTCTCTCTCCTTGATTCTTGGCAACTCTGTGCAAACTTTTATAATTGCTAAAATAGCTCATTATTGTAAATACTATCATTACTTGTTGTAAAATTGCTAAAATTCCTTAATGCAGGGCTTCAACATGTGAATATTTTTCTTCATTATTCAGAACACAGCTAATGTAATTAAGCTGGCCTTCTCTGATCAGCGCACACGTGAATCTTTGTAATACTTTAACGTTAAGGGGGTTATTTTCAACCCTTCTTGTATCTTTTTTTCTCACCTCTCAACTTTATTTCAACTTTATTTAAAAAGTCATTAAGTATTTTAAACTTAATTACAAGTTAATTACATCTCACAACATTAAAGATTTTATGTTTCATTACCTGACATTAAAAATCCATTAGTGGGCTTCACAATTTGCTGAGTTAGCTTTTTTCTTTTTTTCTTTTTTTAATATTTTTTATAATAAAATATTATAAAAATTGGGTCCCACATTTTTTCGCTATTTTTCTAATTCCAAGTCATCTTATCATCGTACTCTCTCTCCTCACCACTTTCACCCTCTCCCCTCTCTCTCCTTGGCCAACTATCTCTCTCCCCACACTCTGCCATGGATTGCTGTCCAAGAAAAAAAAAATGAACATATAGGGGTGTGCTTGTTTTTCTCCGCCATGGATTGCTTAAGTCACTCCCCTTCATGTGGCCAATAGTCATGCTCGCCTCTGCTAACAACCTCCTCTACAAGCTCGAACAACCTTTGGGCCAACCTATATACATATAGATAGTGGTGCACTCTGTTTATGTGTACACTCTGAAAGTGGTGCACCTTGCTTGTCCAATCGTATGCCTACCTATATCTATATATATATATATATATTAATGTTAGAAGAAACTGGTGAGGAAATTAATAATGACGTTGGGAACAATGTACACAGAGAGAGCGATCAAGTCCTTAGGGGAGAGGCCAAGGGAGGAGAATCTGGAGATGAGTTGGTTAAGGTTAGATGTGGGTATTGGAACTGAGCCATGAAGAATACCCTGCATTACACCAACAAGCATATTCTATGTGTATTCCACCTCTGTTTTATATTCAAGAAACAGAGATAAACAGAGTCAAAATATGACCCTTGAAAAAGAGGCTAACAGAGTGATAAAATAAAGGTTCCTTAACACTCTCGAAATGGCTCAAAATGGGAGGGAGGGAGTTTTCTACCACAGCAAAGTCTGATCTGGTGAACAATAGTGGCACTAGAGGCTGTAGACTTATAGTTTTCGAGCAGCATCCCTTCTCGTATAGTTGCTACAAGGACCCATACTCGTTCGCAACAGCTTGGAACCCCGACGACCATGGTTTCCATGCAAGAGAAGGCCCAAATCGAAGGCTTGCGTCACTAATCTCCCATGCTCCCTCAGGTCGGCGTAAACGACGTCGCACCAAGAGCTCCAAGATCAAGGAGGACCTCAAGAACCAGAGGATGACTCACATTGTAGTGGAGCGCAATCGACGAAGACAGATGAATGACTACCTCACGGTGATTCATTCCTTGATGCCTTTGTCTTATGTTTGGGTAATAATCGGGGAGTTTCAGAGCATTTGATCAACCGAGCTTGGAGAGAGAGGAGGGAAGTGGAGTCAGATGAGGAGGCAGAGGTGAGGTGTAAACATATATAACACGAAAATATAGTGGCTTGTAACATTATATTTTATTATTAATGGTATTGAAAAATGCCGCAGAACGTGGGCCCCACTGACAAATAATTAACATCAAGAACATAGAGGCAGTAAAATTTTAACGTTTATTGATAAAGTTAACTAATAGTTGAGTTTAAGGTGTTTATAAATCTTCCGGTAAAGTTGAGAAATAAAAATAATTTTTAATTTTTTATTTTATATTTTTTCTGTTAATGAAAGGCATTTTTAATTAAATTTTATTTTTAATAAAATAATTATTTATCTTTAAATTAATTTTATTTTTTCATATTTCTCTCTATTAAATAGAGTTTTAACTTTAAAATAAATATAAAGTAGTTTATTTAATAGAGATATTTTTTTAAAAAAATAATGATTACACTTTAAAATAATTAAAAATACTTTATATTTTTAACATTTAACTTATCAAAAAATATCTTATATTTTTGAATACAGAGAATATAATTTTATTTAACATGATCATGTGGATTACCAAACAAAAATTGTGGATTTAGATTTTAGATCACCAAGCATGAATTGAAGAATATATCTTCAAGATTGCTAGTCATTTTAGGTCACAATGATTGAAACATTTATTTAATATCAACATTGTCTAATTGCACCTTTGGGTTTTGACTAAAGATTTGTAAAATTCAACTGTAATTGAAAATTTGAATTTGATTTATTTGGTTATATGATTCTATTCTGTTTTATTTCAATAAAAATATTGATTGATTGGTTTGAAAATTATTAAACTAAATAAATTGAACTGATTAAATTATATATATATATATATATTTTATATTTTTGAAAAGGTGAATAAATTTTCATTTATGTGAGTAAGAAATATTTTTTTACCACTTGCAGTAATAGTTTTTTTTTAATGTGAGATTCTATTTTTTATTTCTATAATTTAGTTTTTAATGTAATAGTATTGAGTTTTATTAACTTTCTTATGAATTATGATATAAGATTGTTATTTTTTTTTTGGTTGGGCTTTCAACAAAAAATCAAAAAAAAATATGAATAATTAGGCTCCATAAATCCAAATCAAAGTCTATGAATTAAATAGGCCGATTGAATTGAACCATTATAATTCAATTTGGTTTTAATTTAATTTGATCAAGTATTTTGATTTGATTCGATTCAAACTTTTTGTATAATTTGATCGATCAATTCTAAAGAAATTGGGATTGAATTGATCGAATGCTCATCTCTATTTTTGACTATTGTCTTGGCATTGGTGCTTGTAACGGAGGAGGCGGAACTGCCATTGCATGCAATTTTGACCTTTTAACTTAGTTAAATTTTATTTTTTTTTTGTAATAGCACTAGGTCATTTTCATCGCACTTCGGTTTTGTTTATGGCTTCTCGCGTGCTCAAGACAGGCCTGTCTTATGGGAATGGATCAAAAACACATCTCATTCTACTTCTGACCCTCTTATGTTCATTGGAGACTTCAACCAAGTTTCCTCTCTTCATGACAAAGCGGGCCCTTCATTTCTCACTCTAGGGGCTTCCTTAGATGGCAAATTTGTTCATAAATTATAAGTTTAAGAATGTTTAAAATTTTAAATTCAATTTTTATATAATGCTTGCCTTCAACTTTTAAAAATAGTACAGTATAATAAATATTAATTTTGACCATTAATTAATATAAAAATTACATAAAAGTAATTTTTAAATAAATTAATTATCAAAGTTAATTTTTACTAACAGTAGAAGCAACATTGTAGTGTTTTTAAAAAGTAAAAGAAAAACATTATGGAATGCCTGACATTATCAACTCTACAAACATTAATGCACGTATCTCAATGCTAACATATTATTGAAGCATATTTTAGTTCATTAGATATTTTTTGAGTTGATTCCAAATTTTAGATTATGAGACACATTAATAAAAATAAAGTTTCATTGATTACTTTTATTTCAACATTACCCTTCCCTCTTTATTATATATTCTCTCCACGTTTAATGTTGCACAAATTACACACTTATTAAATAAAAGGTATTTTAAAAAAATTTATATTTCTTTTCGTCTTTATTAGAAGGCACTTTTAATCATTTTTTTGAAAGTAAGAAGAGGTAATTGAGTCATTAATTTTATCTAAAAATAGTAAAAATTCCTATTTTACTGATATATAAATGAAATATTTTCAAATTTACAGTACATTCTTTTCTTATATTTAATGAATCAAAAGAGGGGTAAAAATTAAAAAAAATATAATTAATACCTTACCAAATGCGTTATAGTAAGGATAAAAAATTTCTTCTAGTAGGCGCTATATAATAGGGAATGAAGAGATTATGTGTTTTAGAATATAAGATTATAAAGTGTATTTAATAAATTTTATTGATATATATAATTTTACTAAAAAATATCTTATAAATTGGAATGGAAATAATAATTTGCTAGTTGATCTCCTAATCATATATATTTAACGGAGTTTTTAAAAGTGAATTGTACAAGCGCCTCTATCATTGCTTTATTGAGTAACTGAATTGCATATATAAATGAAGCGTTGAATCACTATTACATGCAAACTATGCTTTTGAATTTGAATGTTCTCCATATATTCTCTCAATACATACATACATACATATTATATACAATCTCTTTTGTTTGTTTACTTGTCTATTTAGTTTAATAGTATAAGATATTTTGTTATGACATGAGATTAAATGTATTAATTATTTAATTACTATCCTAAAATTAAAAAGCATTACAATGTTTTTTAAAAAAAGTTGCCATGGAATCAAATGGACATATGAGATTGTATATGAAGATTTATTAACAAAAAGTTTGGAGAGGATCCATCGCCAACATATTTTTGTCGAGTAGCCGATTTTCTCTTTTTGGCCGATTTTTGTTGGTTAGCCGATTCGCATTTACAAAAAACAGAGTTGAATTGCTTTGTTACGTGCAAACCATACATTCCCTCTTGCGTATTCACAAGATAAGAGAGAAGAATTTTTTTTTTAATCTTATGTATAAGTTAAATCATTAATTTTTCATCACAAACCTTTTCTTAATCCTAGAATGAATATTGAACAAAGAAAATATATTGTTAACATATATGTTTAACAGAGAAAAAGTTGATAATTTATTAAATTTTTATACATAGTTAATGAGATTTAAGGTTTGTCTTGATACCAGTGAAACATACTAAAAATGACTTATAAATAAGATTAAAAAAGTATCTTTACTTCCTATGTGAGTTTTTTTAACTTGAGAAGAAATTCTAAAAGGAAAATGACAATTACAAACCCTCATAAGATTATTAATTACAATTAAAAATCTTGATTGAAATCTCAATAATAAATCATGTTCTTTAATTGAAATTAAAAACATGAGCTTACAAAATTACCATCACTTGAAAAATAAAAAAAGACATTACTGAAATCACTATGATGGATTGAAATTATTGTTAATCTTAGTTGAAAAAAATTAAAATACACAATTGAAAGTGGGTTGTTTCTCAATATAAAATTAAAATTCACTTGTGAAACTTTTAAAAGGCATTTATGAATATTTGATCCTCACTCAAAAATTTACCAAAATTACTTATAAATATGAAGCCAATCACTTGTCAATTTTTGTACTTGTTAATATATAAGTAAACTATTTGAAAAATTAAGAAAAAATACTACAAAAATTACTATTATGAGTTATAATTATTGTTAATTTCAATTGAAAAAACCAAGATCCCAAGTGCTATGCATTGAGACTATTGAAATTACTATTATGAGTTAAGATTATTGTTAATTCCATTTTTAAATGTGAACCTTGGTTTTTTCAACTGAAATTAATAATAGTCCAACCTATAATAGTAAAGATTGTGGTCTATTATTGAGATTTCAATAATTCAGGATCACCAATTGTAATTTATGATCTTATGGGTCCTTAATTGTCATTTTTCCAATTCTAAAAGACCAAATATATCTTGCTCTGTTACCAAGACGACAGGTTCCAATGGGTGAGTAAACTGACAACCAATAATCCTTCCAAGTTTCCATAACGAACCGCATTAAGTGACAGGATATATACCATTCTTTTCGTCATAAACGTAAATTACAAAATTACAACAATAACGAATTTAAATAAAACGAAACCATTCGTCTCGTTGATACATACATACATATATATATATATATATTGTATCTTTAGTTAACTAACAATTGGCTAGCAAACTGTAATTTTCGATAGCTAATAATGCAAAAATCTCCCAAAATGCTTACCCATTGGAAAAAACACCTTCCTCTTGTGACAAGAATGAAAAATTGGGTGTCGTTTGATTCTCCTACAATACATGGATAGGGAAAAAAATTAATAATTAATAACGAGCAAAAACCTTGAAATGACAATAGAAGGAGAGGCTCACCTTGTCCCTTTCATTTTGTTGCTGAGCTTTTCTTTATCATGAGCCTTTAACTTTCTCATGAGCTTCTTATTGGGTGGTTCATTAGGGGGACAAGTTATTGCTCTTCGATTCAACGAAGTTCTTGAAGCATTCAAGGAAAGCAGATGATCATCATCAGAAGACTTGAACTGCACATTATTCTCCATGTTGGTTTGCTGCTTCTCCACATAAACTCCACAGTTAACTATGGACATATTTGGTAGGAGACATGAAACTTGAATTTCCACATCACTCCAATCCAACCCCAGAAACTTATTAAGCCCCTCCAACTCTTCTGCCCCAAAATTCTGAAGTAGATCAAATATAAACATATGACCTTGTTTACCGTAGAAAACAAACACAGGACCTTCTTCACTTGGTGTCCTTTGTATTTTACGACCATTGATGCTCATAGAAATTAGGAACAGGTGTCTCCCCCTCGTGTTGACTTTCCCTGATTCAATCGCAATAACAACACGAGGGAAAATTTTCCCACAAACACGAAAAGTCAGTGTATGTCCTTTACAGAAATGGTCGAACCAGCCAGGAAATGTTGCTGGTGCTGGCATACCAATTCCCACGTTAAAACAATCTTTTGCCTGATTTGTCACAACAATTAACAGATAAGTGAGATGCCAAAGGCTTTTTCAGACTTAAAAACAACATATAATAATGAGAGACTAAATGGAGGAAAGCATGAGAAAAACCTGAGACCATAAATGGCCTAACGACTTTGTAGTTAATGATGAGCAATTCATTGCCATTATGTACCGCAAGCTTGATGGCAGCTCTGGTATGTTTCTCAGTCTCTTGCAATTTTGCAATTCTAGTCTCCACAAATAAGCACACTCTTTAATGCAATCAGGTAGCGACACAAAATCATTCCTTGATAGATTTAACTCTTTCACATTCTGAAAACATTTCATAGTAAGGCGAACATCTTCATCCCATAGACCACAATTTCTGAGATCCAAGAGCTCTAAGTTTCTGCAGCTAATAAATGATGATTGGTTCTGTTGCATCAATTTGTTGAGTGATTTTGTGCAATGAGGTTGAATGCCTCCTAACTCAAGGTCCTTGACATTTTGCAAGGTGAATAAATTGTTTGGAAGCTCCCCAAGACTTTTGTTGGAGCTTATATCTAAATATCCAAGCTGTGGAAGATTTCCAATGGAAGGAGGGAGCTCTTTAATAGCAGTGTCGGTTGCAAAAATACCTGTCACTGCATTCATCTTTCCCACTATATTTGGGAAGTAGTCAAGACTCCTACATTTGCTAAGATCAAGCACTTCAAGTGATATCATGTTGATTTCCCTTGGAAAGCTTGTAAGCTTACCGCATTCACTAACATCTAATTTAACCACCCTAGAGAGAGATCCCACTGAATCATGAACTTTGATCAGATTGCTACACCCTTGAAACAACAATCTTCTTAGACTTTGGAATTGAGACATGTCAGGTACTTCAGTTATGAATTCACAATGTGAGAAATCCATATGTGTCACATGTTCAAATTTCTGCAAAATAGAAACAAGATTATTTAAGTAACAGTAACTATATATCAACATATAATATTTTCTGAGTAAAGTATTCCATGCATTATCCCTCATTTATAATCTTACACTGACAACATTTTATTTTATAAAAACTTACAGCTTTATCCTACAACAATCTCATCTATTGAATATTTTTATCTTGTGTGTCACACATTTGTTTACGTGATACATCTTCTATGTGAAAAGATTACCATAAATTATTATAATAGATCTGAACAAACAGAAGGAAAGTTGAAGTAAACTATTCTTGATTCTTGGAAGAAAATGATGGCTATAAAGGAATTTGACAGAATAATAAAGTTAGGAGGGAAAAGACAGTACCTTAAATGGCTCTTCCAATCTGAAAAGACTTCTATATAACTTGAAGCAAACTAAATTTTGAGGAGAAAATTTTGGTGGTAAAGTCATAGAAGGATATCCCTCCCAGTCAAGTAATCTTAAACTATTGGGAAGATGTTTAGGACTTCTTAAGAATTGGGTATTTCGAACAATGAGAATCCTAAGATTATTCATCTTCTTGAAGGCTAAACCGATCCACTGCACTACTTCTCGCCGAGGTGGATTAAGTATTATTCCCTCAACATTACTACTTCCCCGTAATAAAAGTTAATAGAAGTAACATTCTCAGATGTCTCCAAATTAGAAACATGTTTGATGCATATAACTTGGAGGAAACATACAAGATATAGATTCTTACCAAATTTTTCTGCAGTACTTGAAGAACATCTTTATAATACCATAACCTACTGCGTTTACCAGGACTTGATGGTGCCTCTTGCCTCACAATCTCTCTACCCATTTGTTGTATTAGATCATGCATGTACAAGCAACCATTATCATCAATACTTATAAGAGATTTATCAACAAGAACTTCAATATAAAACCTTGCCCCATAGTCACATGCTTCTACGTCTTCAATCAGTTCTAAGCTCTCCTTTTTGAAGAAACAGGCAATATCAAGGAAAATTTGCTTAGCACCATCTTGTAAGCAATCATAGCTTATTTTCAGTACTCCATGGATTGTTCTTTCTGGGCTTCTCTCATATTGTTCCAATGTAGATCTCCATTCGTCTAAGTTTTTATGTGCCAAATTGGAGCCTATTAACTTTAAAGCCAAAGGAAGGCCATGTACATAACTTATAATACAACCAGACATATTTTCAAAGTCTATTGGAGGTTGGTTCATATGAAACGCATGCCAACAAAAGAGTTCAAGAGAGTAATGCTCATTTAGCTCCTTCATTTCATATGTCTTTTGAACACTACGCGAAATCAGCAATTGCTTATTTCTTGTTGTTATAATAACCTTGCTTCCACAACCAAACCAATCACAGCCCCCTGCAAGTTGTTCTAACTGTTCAACCTCGTCAACATCATCAAGAACCAACAAAACCTTTTTGTTAGAGAGCCTGTGTTTTATTTTAGTAATTCCTTCATCAACACTACCAAACTTCTTCATTTTTTCCTCAAGAATCTCTGATACAAGTGTTTGTTGAAGGCGAACCATGCCCTGGTATTTTCTTGACTCTTCTCTGACATCAAACAAGAAACACGCACCTTCAAATTGGAAGAAGATTGAATTGTAGACAGCTTTTGCAAGGGTTGTTTTGCCAATTCCACCGGTTCCATGGATACCCAACATGCTAATGCTATCATCAGATTCATCCAAAAGTGACATCACTTCTTCCATGCGAGGCTTTAACCCAACCATGTAATCGGTGTTATGCAACCGTTTAGGAGGTAGCATGATATATGCATGTTCAACTATCCGTTCAATAAACCCAGGTTCATATCTACAAAACATAGCAAATTCTCTTTTTACTGTACAGATCACTCACGTAATGTCCTCTTGTAAGAAAATCTTATTTGGATTCTTTCAAGATGTATAGCCTCAATATTAATTAGCTCTCTGTTTTTCGAGATATATATATATATATATATATCCATTTTCTAAACTTTTTTTTTTCCTTCCAAATTTTAAAATTTTAAAATATTTCCTGCTTAAATGATACTATTTACATCAGGCAGAAAAAAAGTAATGAAAAATCATCTTAAATATCAAGCATAAAATCACTAACAAAAGACGCTATTAACAAACCATGAAAAATATGCACTCTCTTCATTCACTATTATAAGACACTTTTTTTGAAGTATTATGTTAAAATATATAAAATATTTTAGGTCTTTTAAAATGTAATTAATACAATTTTTCAAAAATGAACTTATGATTATATTTAATAAGATTTTTTAATTGAGATAACCGATTAAATAAGAGTAAATATGAAAAAAATACATAATTTTAAATGTCATTAACTAATTTATTGGGAGATTTTATAAGTTAGTTAAAAGTGCCTCTTGATACTTAACATGAGTTTAAGTAATTAAAATTAAAAATATATACAAAAAGAGTATAATTAATTAAAGATGTTAACAATATTATTATTGGATGACTTATTCAGTAAAAAATATTAAAAAACTAACATTTAAAAAATAAATTAAAAATATTTACTCCATTGTTAAAAACCTTATCCGAAGAACCCAAATTCACAGACGTATTCACCAATGAACTACAAGAGAAGTCGTCATGGATCAAAATTCAAAACTGAAAAGTTCAAATATGTTCATAATTAATAACGCGTTATATCATCAACAACCACTGGTACTTGAAAGTTTCATCAGTAAAAGGCAATTAGAAAATAGTACAAGCAAGCCTACCCATCTTCAAAGAGCCATCCTGATGACAGACTAGCAGCTTCAGACAAAGCAGACCCTCCATTTTTGCACTTTCTCCATGTCATGTCTGAACCTATCTTCAAGAGCAGCCATGGCTTCCCCAAAGTTATTTCTCTGATACTGAACATCCAAAGGATCCACCTTGTAAAAGATGGGCATGACCACCTGGTTCCTTTCCTTCTTACACTGAATGATGTGGGAGAGTTCATCGAGGCACCACGTGGAAGTAGCATAGTTTCTAGAAAACACAACAATCGAAATCTTCGATTTCTCAATGGCTTTGAGTAGTGCAGGTGAGATTTGTTCTCCTTTTCCAAGCTTCTTGTCATCGATGAAGGCATTGATTCCCTTCCTGCGCAAAGCATCGTAGAGATGCGCGGTGATGGAGTGGCGAGTATCTTCCCCTCTGAAACTCAGGAAAACATCAAATCTATATTTGGATTCTCTGGTGAAGCCATGAGACGGTTGTGCTGTGACAATTGCCATGGCTGAGAGAAGCAGTACAAGCTGCTACCTGCTAGATATTGATATTTGATTCTGTAAGCAGAGAGAAATGTGGTTCATCAGCCTCAGCAAAGAGCAAGGCACTAGTTTAATTCCAGCTGGTGGGTGTCTTATGGCACGTGATACTTTCTTTGACTCTGCAAATGGTTCCTCGCTGCTCTCTTTGAAACTGACCCGGCAACTCCAGGTAACGAAAATAAAGGAATTTCTAAATTAATGTCTTCCATTTTAAATTGTATCATTAAAAAAAAAAAAGATGAAGAAGAATCACATTCTTCCAAATCCGAATCAAAGGGCATTATCTTCTGGATCGTCCACCTAAGAATCAAGTTCTAGGCATTAGGAATCCACGTTTTCCTGACTTTTAGATAGAAGCAAATCAACATTTGATGTAGCAAAACAAAAAACAACCAGCTGGCTGCATTATTAGTTAGTGATTACTATTAAATTGATATTAGGGAAATATTAAGCTAAAGGACAAAAAATATTTTGAAAGACCTCAAAAATTATAATTTCTTGAAAGATGAAAATATTGTATTAGCTCAGAACCAAAACTTGCATAAAATAAAGGTATAAATGTTATAAAACTGATGAAAAAAAATGAAATTTTGAGAAAGTAAAAGACGAAAACTGGGGATAATGTTTATTACTCACTTAGAATTGTCAGGTAGGTCATGGCGCTTTTAATACTTACAGACCTTCGAAACTTCAAAAATTTAAACTCAGAAGTTACAATTATACAGATAGGAAAATTAATTTACATAATTGCACAAAGTGAACCAATTAGAGGTTATAAGATTATTAACTTGGAAAAAGCATTAAAAATCCATTTAGAAGCGTGGGATATTTGTACAAGTAAACATGAAAATAAATAACATTTTCAGCAGGTTACAATCACATTTATAGCAAATTCTACAGGTTTCTGTAAGGATAAAAGATTGATGATTGCATTAATAATTCTACCAAGTTTATACATAAAGGCTAAAAGAGCAAATTTGTCCTTAAACTATAGGTCAAAGAATATTTGAGATCTTAAACTCATTTTTTAGTACAATATTCTCCTTCAACTTTTAAAAACGATACAATCCGACCTTTAATTTTGACCATTACTTGATCAGAAAATGATAAAAAAAAACTTTAAAAATTATAGAAAAGAACCAAAAAGTTATAGCAAAAGACCTAAAAATTACAGACAATGATTCAAAAATTACAAAAAAAAGGACCAAGAAAATTTTATGGACCCTTTTTCGTAATTTTGATACCCTTTTCTGTGATTTTCTGGTTAATTAACGGTCAAAGTTAATTTTTGTTAATGATAGAAGTCAAATTGCACCATTTTAAAAAGTTCATGAGAAATATTGTATTAAAAATAAACTTATGAGTCCCAAACGTTCTTAGACCTATAATTTAAGTGTCAATTTGCTCTTTTTCCCTAGAATAAATGTGCTTGACAAACGAAACATAAGATATATAATTTTTTTCATCAAAAGCATAAATTACAAGGTCACAATGATAATGCAAACGCATATTATCATTGTGAGTATATGTATAACCAATGAAATGAGTCATATACCTAGGCTTGGGAGGATGTGTGTGTGTGTGTGTGTGTAAGGTGAGAAAGCCATGGGATTATAATGAAGTCACCTAAACAAGATCCACATTCGGAGGAGGATAAGACTTAACCGAACATTCTCCATGTTTGTTTCTTGTTAATACGCACAAAATCCACAATTAACTATGGTCCAATCTGGTTAATCACGTATTGCTTCTATTTCCCTATCTTTCCAATCCCATTCCAGAAGCTTATTCAGGCTATTCCACTGTTCTTCCCCAAAGGCTTCTCTACATCAAATGTTATCACAAAATTGACCTAAAGATGGTGAAGTCGTTGTGGGGTTAAAACTGAGAATAGAAAAAAGATTACTGGAGCAAGGTAAGGGTCAGGATACTGGTGGCTTGGGTTTCAAGTGCAAAAGTTTTTCAATAAAGCTCCACTAGCTAAATCCGTGTGAATGCTTTTACAGCTGAAGAGAATTTGATTTCTCAATTGGTTCTCGAACCTAAATATCTTCATTTTTAGCAGGATGCTAACATTCAAAACCACTCATCTAAGTCCTAGATTTGGAAATCCACTATAACACTGAAAAGCTTGGACGGAGAATTGGCAATGGATTTAATATTTTATTATTGAACCATATAACGGACCACACTTAGTAGGATAATACTTCTTGTTGTTACATTAAACCACACCCTTAGTAGCCTATAGAACCAGAATGCCCTGCAATCTAATCAAGCAATGCAGTAGATTCCATTTTAAGGATTCCATTCTCGTCAGAAGGATCAACTCATTTGGCACAGCAAAACAGCAGGCGAGAGTTTATTTGGTAGCAGGTCGGGGAAGATTTGGCCTCTGCATATGCTGTATAGAATTCAATTATTCATGTGGAAAGTTCTTAAAACTGCTCTGCCCCTAACTAAAACATTAAAGGATCATCACCTGCGGCTAACTATAGTCTGTGGATTTTGCAACGATCCGTGCAAATCCAGAGAGCATCTTTGATTTATTTATTTATTTTTTTTTGGCAGTGTGGATTGGTTTATCTTTGGGTCTTGAAACAGATTTGGCTCACTGAAGATATTGCACAATGGCTTACTAATCCTTAATGGTTTCGAACTTGAGATTTCCTCTCATATCTGTAATATTTTGTACACTACTTGGTGCTTTAGAAATGATGCCATTTGCAGGGGTGTCAATGATGGCATTGAGATGCGCATTAATGTTTGGAAAGTTTCTTACAGTTCAGAAGGATAGCTATAAGATAATATTTAGCAATCTTCAATCTCCACCTCATCTACAGGCTCTAATCTGTAACTTTATGTGTCAATAGTTAAGTAATAATATTAGAGTCTCATTATTTTTAAAAAATTACAGGCTAGTATGGGTAAATAAATTGACCCAATTATTTCAAAAATTCTAACTAGTTTCTTTAATAATTGTCTCTGGGACATGAAACATAAGATTTACCATTACCGAACCCGTACACTTTTGGTTTCAGATAAAGCATAAAGCCACCAAGGTGTGATGACATGACATTCTTTCCTTCATAAACAGATATTTCCAATTCACAAATGACAATGCACATCAGAAAAATAAACAATTCGTCTCATTAAATTTACAACCAAGCATGCCTACCTATTGGAAAAACCATCTTTCTTCTGTTACACAAACGAAAAATTTGGTGTTGTTTAATTCTCCTGGACCTACAATACATGAAAGGGGAAAAAATTAATAATAACCCAAAACCATGTTACGAAAGTTAGCAGGAAGTAGAGGCTCACCTTATCCCATTCTTTGTGTTGTTGAGTTTCCTTTATTAACAGCCTTGAATTTTCTCAAGATCTTTATGGGCTGTTCATTAGGAGGAGAAGCAGTTGCTCTTCGTTTCAGTGAAGTTGAAGGAGAATTCATGGAAAGCATAGCTGACTGGAAAAGGACATTCTCCATGTTTGTTTGCTGTTTGTACACATATACTCCACAGCTAACTATGGGCATTTCTGGTGTTAACTTTATGACTTGTTTTTTCTTGTGGGGAGTTAAACATAGGACTTCTATTTCCACATCATTCCAATCCAGTTCCAGAAAACTATCAAGCCTCTCCCACTCTTCTGGCTCAAAAGCCATTTTTAGATCAAATAAAAACAGATGACCTTCCCTAGTTCCATAATTTGCAGCATTTTGTCTCCTTTGTGTTTTACGACCATTGATGCTCACGGAAACATGGACAAAGTGTTTCTCACTCGAGTTTGCTTTGCCCAACTCAAAAGCAAAGGCAGCATGAGGGAAATTCCCATGAGCACGAAAAGACAATGTCCCTCCTTTACAGAATATGTTGAACCAATCAGGAAATGTTGTCGGTGGCATAGTAATGTTCAAGTGATGGAACTCCTTTCTCGCCTGATTTACCAGAACAGAGACCAAAGGCATTTTCAAATTTGAAAACAACATATAAAAGAATAAAAAATGAATTCTCATTTTAATCCCTAGCAGATAGGAGCATTTTCTAGCTAATCATTTATAGATATTTTCAAATAACTCAATCCCCCATTCATTAAAATGTTTTTAAAACTTAATTTTAGACCTAACAGAATGCTAACATGTTCTTAACCTTCACTGATAATAAACTTCAACGATGACTTGAGTTCATGAAATAGTTCATAACTAGTGACATGCAAGCGGAAAAGTTCACCTCAGAAATCTATTGTATTATTCTGCAGATAGAGATAGAAAAAGAAAAAGGGAAAAAGGCTTCTATGAGAAAAAAAATTTAGTGATGAGAAACAATAAATATGGCTAGATAATAGAAGGATTTCTTTTGAAAAAGTTTCGGTCAATGCACAAGAAATGAAATCATGGTTGTTTGGAGAAAATAGAGAAATCCATATACCAAATTAAAATTACTAGTATCTATCTGGGATCTGACCATCAGACCAGCATTTAATTTGATTAACTTCAAAATGGGAAAAGAAAAAGTGTATAGAAAAAGGATGACAAAAACCTGAGACCATAAATGGCTTAATGACCCTGTAGATAATGATATGCAATTCTCAGCCTCTATATTTTCCAATTTTGATGGCAACTCTGGTATGTCTCTTAGCCTCTTGCAGTTATTCAATACTAGATTCCGCAGATTAGCACACTCTTTAATGCACTCAGGAAGGGACACAAAATCACTCCCTGATAAAATTAACTCTTTCACATTCCAAAAACAATTTAGAGCTAGGTGAAGATCTTCAAGCAGTAGGCAACAATTTTCGAGATTCAACATCGTCAAGTTTGAGCAGCTAACAACTGGTTGGTCCTCTTGTAATGATTTCTTCAAAGATTTTCTGCTCGGAGGTTGAATACCTCTTAAATTAAGCCAACTAAGGTTTTGCAACTTAAATAAGCTGCTTGGAAGCTCCCTAAGACTTTTGTGGGAGCTTATAACTAAAGATTCAAGCCTCGGAAGATTTCCAATGGAAGGTGGGAGCTCTTTAATTGCAGTGTCTTCTGCATAAATTGTCCTCAGTGCATCCATCTTTCCCACTATATGTGGGAAGCGGTCAAGACTCATGCAATAGCTGAGATGAAGCTTTTGAAGAGATGCCATCTTGATTTCATGTGGAAAGCTTGTAAGATTGGTGCATCTACTAAGATTTAATTCAACCAGCTTAGACAGAGATCCAACTGAGTCATGAACTTTGATTAGATTGCGACACCTTTTGAACAACAATCTTCTTAAATTTTGAAATTGAGACATATCAGGTACTTCAGTTATGAATTTACAGTGTGAGAAATTCATATACGTTACACATTCAAATCTCTGCAAAAGAAAAACGAAATTATTTAATTAACAGTAAAGTTTCTGATTAAAGAAAAGATAAGAATAGAAAACAATAACAGGAAACTTGCAGAGATCCAGGAAATATGAGAAGTTGAAGTAATGTATTCTTGATTCTTGGAAGAAAATTATAGCTAAAGATGACAAAAAAAAAATATTAATAATAGAATGGGGAAAAAAAAATTACCTTGAATGACTCTTCCAGTCTGAAAAGTCTACCAGATAATTTGATGAAAACTAGTTTTTTAGGAGAAAAATCTGGTGGCAAAGTTGTAGAAGGATATCCCGCCCAATCAAGCAATCTTAAACTACTTGGAAAATACTTTGGGCTGGTTGAAAATTGGGAATTCCGAACCACAAGAATCCTAAGATTACTCATCTTCTCAAAAGCCATACCACTCCACTCCACTTCTTCTTGTTGAGGCGGATCAAGCATTATTCCTTCAATATTACTGCTTCCCTATAATAGGAGTTCAAGGAAATAATAGTTAAATATTGCAAAATAGCACAATAGATTAATGTATATGGCTATATGAAGAAACAAACAAGGTTTAGATCCTTACTAGATTTTCACGCAATACTTCGAGAACATCTTTGCAATGCCATAATCTACTGCGTTTACAAGGATTTGATGGGGCCTCCTGCCTAACAATCTCCCTACCCATTTGCTGTATTAGATCATGCATACCCAGGTTACCACTATCAGCAACAGTTACAAGAGATTTGTCAACAAGAATTTCAATGTAAAACCTTGCACCAAAATCATAAGCTGCTAGTTTTTCTTCAACAGTTTCCAATGCCTCCTCTTTAAAGAAACAAGCAATATCTAGAAAAATACGCTTTGCACCATCTTGCAAGCAATCATAGCTTATCTTTAGTATGTCTAGAATTGTTCTTTCCATGATCCTCTCATATTGTTCTAGCGTAGACCTCCATTCCTCTAAATTCTTATGTGCCAAATTGGAGCCTACTAATTTTAAAGCCAATGGAAGGCCATTTGCATAACTTATCACACGTTTGGACATATTTTCATAGCCTTTTGGAGGCTGGATCAAATGGAATGCATGCCAACAAAACAGTTCAAGAGAGTCATGATCATCTAGCTTCTTCATTTCATATGTTTTTTCAACATTATGCACAATTAGCAACTGCTTATTTCTTGTTGTTATGATGACCTTGCTGCCACAACCAAACCAATCACACCCCCCTGCTAGTTTTTCTAACTGTTCAACCTCATCAACATCATCAAGAACCAACAGAACTCTTTTGTGAGAGAGTCTGTGTTTTATTCTAGATATTCCTTCATCAACACTGCTAAACTTTGTCTTCTTTTCCTCAAGAATCTCTGATATAAGTGCCTGTTGAAGATGAACAATGCCCTGGTATTTCTTTGATGCTTCTCTAACATCAAACAAAAAACATGCACCTTCAAATTGGTAGAAAATTGAATTATACAAAGCCTTTGCAAGGGTTGTTTTTCCAATTCCACCGGTTCCATAAATCCCCACCATACAGACGCCATTATTAGAATGATCCAAAAGAGACTTCAACCTTTCTATGCGAGGCTCAAGTCCGACCATGCACTCACGGCTATGCAAACGTTTAGGAGGTAACATAGCAAATGCGTCTTCAACAATCTTTTCAATGAACCCACATTCATATCTGCAAAAGTGTAAATTTTCTGGTTGCTATGAATAATGAATATATGATTGTTGCAAAATGGCTCTTTTTTTTTCTTTCCCATTTATCATAATTATTTCCGGTAAAACCTCATTTAAATCTTCAAAAATAACCTCAATATCAATTAACTCTCAATTTTTTTTTTGTCCCTTGACCGTATGAAAGTCTATTTTCTATTTGTAAGTACAAAATTATGAAATATCTGCAGCTATAATTGTACCGTTTAGGTACAGAAGGCAATCAGAATATAGGAGAAAAAAGCCTACTCTTCTTCCAAAAGCCATGCTGATGACAAACTAGCAGCTTCAGACAAAGCAGACCTCCATTTTTGCACTTTCTCCAAGTCCTCTCTGAACCTATCTTCCAGAGCAGCCATGGCTTCTCCAAAGCTATTTCTCTGAAATTGAACATCCAACGGATCCACATTATAAAATATTGGCATGACCATCTGTTTCTTCTCCTTCTTACACTGAATGATGTGGGAGAGTTCGTCGAGGCACCATGTGGAAGTAGCATAGTTCTTAGAGAACACAATAATCGAAATCCTCGATTTCTCAATGGCTTTAAGAAGCGCTGGTGAGATCCGCTCCCCTTTCCCAAGCTTCTTGTCGTCTATGAAGGCGTTGACTCCCTTCCGGCGTAAAGCATCGTAGAGATGCACAGTGAAGGAGTGGCGAGTATCTTCGCCTCTGAAACTTAGAAAAACATCATATCTGTACTTGGGTTTGCCGGCGAAGCCAACCGATGATGGTGCTGCCATGTGAATCGCCAATGCTGCAATAATCACAAAATGCTAGCAAGGTATTGGGATGTGAATACTCAAACCTGGGAGAGAAATTTACACGAAAGCGATGAATCAGCAAAATGCAGAGCACGCCTTTGAACCTCCACAAATAAATTTCTGGGAAGCGAGTAAAATTTCAGAATGAGTTGGTTCTTTCCCTTTGCATATGCTGGTGGAGAGGGAGAGAGCACGATTTCTTTCTTTTATTTTTTTTTAAAGAAAAAAAATCATCTCTAGTTGCGTCCTTGGATTTTTATTTATTTATTTATTTATTTTTTTAAGTGGAAGGATCATCTCTTGGTGATCGGTCAACCCACATATGAATTCAGTAACAGCTCTTGCTGTGAGTTACTAGTTCACGGGTTTGCTTTTACGATGAGTGATTTCGATTGAGTTTTAATAATATGTAAAATTTAATGTAATCATCGTTAGTTCAGACTCTTTTTTTTTTTTTTAATAGAAAAAGCATCAACAAAAGCTAACGATTAGAATTATCCCTAGAGGGCATGGTAGGCAGATCAGACACTATCACAAGTCACTTCATCTTACTCTGTATTTCCTGTAAAACTTCACCATCCTGCAAAACTTCACAGCTGCTCCCCTGAACTGCTTGAACAATTGCAAGGCAATCACTCTCGACAATCACATTCCTCATTTCCCAATTAATCCCAAGCAAGTTTGAAACCCAGAAAATTCCCCAAGTCTCTGCAGAAAAGCTAGAGCCAACATTCAAAAAACGATACAAAAAACCATGAATGAACTCGCCTCCCTAGTTTCGAATTAACCCCTCCCCAGGCACAAGCGTCAGTCGCTGTATGGAATTATAGACCCATCTACATTAAAACTTCATAATGCCGCCAATCGATGGTGGAGTCCACAGATCCTTGCACTGGGCAGTGTTTCTCCTTGGGACTAATCTCGGCTAAGCCCAGACGAGGCATGCTCAAGAACGAGCTTTATTTCTGCAGGCAAGCCGAATGTGTCTAAAGTCTAAACAAGTTTAAAGAGAAAGCCCAAAAGGCTAGCCCTTTAGAAGAGAAAGCATCCGCGCTTATAAATCACACCCCACTGAAGCTTTCTGATGTGAAACAGACTACAAAGTGTTCTAAACCATCTCCGCAATCCCAATGCTCAGTGGCGGACCTACTCACACTTGAGGTTGGGCAACTGCCCCCCTCAAATTTGTTCATGTAAATATGAATTGAGTTTTAATATGCCCCACTGATATATTAGTTTTGAACTCCCTGATCGAAAGGAGAACAAGGGACTACGAAGAAAAGAGGAAGAGAAAAATGATAGTCACCTAGGTCTAAGTGAGGAGTTGAGGTGCAAAATTTGTCAAAAGTTTAATTGAATCTAGAGCTTTAAATTTAAAATATTAGGAAGAGTGAAACTGAGAGGAAGATCATGGAAATTTAGAACGATAGATAATAATAGAGAGTTGAGATTTTACAACAATTTTAAGTAATTGTAAATGATTTTTTTATTAAAACAACTTTATTTAAACCTGTTTAATTCTTATATATATATATATATATATATTTTATGGAATCATGTATATTAGTTTATTTTTTCTAGATGCATACTAAAATTATTTATATAATTTATAATAATGTTGATCTTTACATGTCAATTTGTTATTTAACATTTTTAGCGAATTAAGTTGTTTTATGTGGTAAGGATTTCATTATTATTTAAACAAATAATTGGAGTTTGAATCTCTACTCTAATGCATATAATAAAATTTAATTTTTATGATTCTATATACTAGCAAATTAAATTTTGCTATCAATAAAATATATATTACTTTGTGTTTCACTAAAAATAATTTTGCCCCACTAGTACCAAGTCCTAAGATCTGCCAACGCCAACGTTCCATCTAACCCGAATTCTTCACATCATGAAAACCAAAGAAATGAAGAAGCCACGTACTAGGAAACTTGAGACTTGATGACAGTCTCGAAGTGCATGCATGATAGTCTCTTGGGCCTCACCACACACCACATTGGTCAACAGCTTTTCATTAACAATTCACACTAAGCCATAAGAAACGTTCTGGTGAACTTTTAGCTTCTAGAGATGCCTCCAAAAGCTTCTTGAGGTTGAAATTAAATCTCATGCCCTTTTATGCAGCTATAGACCTGGCTGATTTGAGACTGAACCTGCCTCCCCTTCCCTGGTTTATCCTAACAACAGTAACAAGTGCAATTTGGTCTATGACATACATGAGAAGGAATAAACCTTCAAAACTTCTTGTTCCAATCCCAACTCCCCGAGGCAGTGATATGGACACACTGGATCGCATCAAAGAAGCTCTCTCTCAATATAGCTTTGGGAAAATTACATCTACATTCCACAGACAAAAATGTTTCATGAAAATATCTCATGAAATTCACAAAATATACCTAAATCACAAATTCATTATTTTAATATATTTTATGTTAAATTACTAAAATATCCTTTTGTTACTTTTTTATTTTTAAAAACCTCCCCACAGCTGGTCATTGAAGTTTCACTCGACCACCACCTGATCGAAGCTCCAAGCAGGCCCCTTCAATGATAGGCTAGCCATTAAAGCCCATTGGTGGCCAAAGCTTCAACACCAACAACAAAATAATTTTAGGAAAGGTGGTATTGATAGGATTAGAACCCAAGACCACATGTTCCTAAAAAAATGTAAACCACTAGGCTATTAATCAATGATGTCAAACCTAGACCGGACCGGACGGTCCAACTAGTCCGATCGTCACCCGATGACTGAAGCGGTCTGGTTCAACCAATTGAACCACTCAAGCTATTGAATCGGATTGACCCGGAAAGAACCGTCCAGTTTTCATTGAACCGGAGTTGACCCAGAACCCGAGTCCCGTTCAACATGGGTCAATCCGGGTCAATTGAAAAAATAAAAAAGAATTACTTTAAGGCTTCTATGGTTCTACTTCTGCGCCACCGAGACCAAGTTGAAGTCTGAAGTTTGAACTCTGAAGCACAGACACTGGCTGCTCTCTCCCTCTGTCACGTCGTCTCGCCTCTCGCGCCTCTAGTAAACTCCAGACTCTATAGATGAACAAACGCGAGCTCACTCTCACCGTCTCAGATCAGGGTGATCAGTAAAGTGAGGAGGAATGATCAAATACTCTTTGTTGCTCTCTTCACCTGGTGGTCCACGAAGCACTTTCGTAGCTCGCCGACTGTCGCATTCCTCTTTGATTTATCACAACTTCGTTTTCACCACTGTGGTGCTCGGCCTCAGACTCAATCTCAAAGGCCAGAGCTCAAAACTCATTTTCCCTTAATCTGGTGAGTCTGGTCTCTCTCTCACCTTTCTCTGTTTCTCATCTTTAATGATCAACTGATCAAGCTTAAAATTCAAAATTTTGATTCATATCCTTCTCGTATCTTGCTTGCCATTCTCAGCCCAAACCCAGATTTTTCATTGCCATTGTCAGCCATTCTCGTCTCGCTTGCCACTCTGAGCTCATGCCCTTACCTCTGCCTCCACTTGAGTTGCCTCCAGCTCCTCCCAGCTCCAGCTCGTGCCTCTGCCTCTGCGTGATTCTCATTTTGCTCCAACTTGTTTGATTCTCAGTGTGCTCTGCTCTCCTTCCAGGTTCAATTTTTAGCTTATATGTTCTATCTATGTATTTAAGTTTGTAATTTATATAATGAGTAGTATGTAACTATGTATGCGCAATTCGTCCAGGACTCCAGGCAGCTTGTTTGCTTTATTTTTCATTACTTTGTTATTTATTGATATGGAATTCTAAATATGATCTAATTCTGCCTTCTTTTTCACGTTTTATCTGTGCTTTCAATTTAAATTTAGAAAATATCATCTGAACAAATATCTAGTACTACATCTACACAATCTGTTAGAGCTAAGTCAGATCTTACATGGGAGCATTGCACTGAAATGCTAAATGAAAAAGGTGGCAAGCCTCACTTAAGATTCCTAGACTGTGGAAAGGGATTTTGTGGTGGGGGAATGCACAGAATGAAACAATACCTTGCTGGAAAAAAAGGAGATGCAACTAGTTGTAAAAGTGTGCCACATGATGTTCGCTATCGATTGGAGGAAAACTTGAAAGAAATTGATCAGAAGAGACCAGTTAAAAAATTGAGAAAAGAAGAGGATAATCCATTGGAAGTGGATGATGAAATTGTGCAAGAAATAATTCTTTCAAGTTCCTCTCAACTAGCTAAAAAGAAAAAGGCATCTACAGTTGGAGACAAATTCTTTGCCCCAAGGACAAGCTCGGGAGCACAGCTAGGAATTCGAAGTGTATTTGCAGGTAAAGAAGCTATGCATAGAACGGATTTAGCTGTGGTTAGGTGGTTGTATGATTGTTGCATTCCTATGAATGCTGTAAATTCTGTTTACTATCAGCCCATGATAGATGCTATTTCAGCTATTAGCCTTGGTTATAAAGGACCAACTTACCATGTTGTGAAAACCAAATTATTACAAGACATGAAAAAGGAGGTGCAATTATTAGTTGATGAATGTAGAAGCTTTTGGGCTGAGACTAGATGTATAATAATGGCTGATGGTTGGCAAGATCAAAGAAATAGATAGTTGATTAATTTTCTTGTTTATTACCCTAGAGGAATGGTTTTCATTAAATCTGTTGATGCATCGGATATTGTTAAGGATGCTCAAAATCTTTGCAACTTATTCATGGATATGGTTGCTTTTGCTAGTGCAGACAATGTTGTCTACTTGGTAACTGATAATGCAGCTAATTATAAAGTTGTTGGAAGGTTATTAAATGATAAGTTTCCTTTTATTTTCTAGTCTCCTTGTGCTGCCCATTACTTAAATTTGATTTTATCAGATATTGGCAAAATGGAGATTATTAGTAGCTTAGCAATACTTGCATCCATGGTTTCGAAATTCATTTACAACCATGTCTTTTTGCTAGCTTGGTTAAGGAAAAGAGAAGGTTGGACAGAAATCATCCGGCCTGGTGCAACATGGTTTGCCACTACTTTCATTGCCTTGAAAAGTATCTATGAGCACAAGCATGATATTTAAGCTTTGATAACAAGCAAGATATTTGTAGAATCTAGATACTACAAGGATTCAAAGACAAAGGATGTGACAATGATTGTATTGGACAATTAGTTTTGGAATAATTGTAAAATTGTTGTTGAAATTGTAAAACCACTTGTGAGATTGTTGAGAATTGTTGATTCTGATGAGCGGCCTTCACTTGGTTATGTTTATGATGACATGTACAGAGCAAAAAGAGCTATAAAGAATACTTTCAGGCATAAAAAATCCTTGTACAAGCCTTACACAAGTATTATTAAGAGAAGGTGGGATTCTCAACTTCGACAAAATCTTCATACAGCAGCATATCTCTTTAATCCTGCTTTCCTTTATGATAAGAAAAATTTTTCTAGAAAGCCAGAGGTTATGCAAGGATATCTTAATGTGATAGATAGAAAAATTTCTTCTAATAAGACCAAGTTTTTATTAGAAGGCACACAATACCAAGAAAGGTGTGGAAGTTTTGGTCATCCATTGGTTATAGAATCTGCAAAAACCATGCGACCTGGTATACTTTTATCTTTGATATTTATTGTTTTTATCTTTAAAATATATTCTAATGACTTATTTTTTTCTCATGATAGATGAATGGTGGAAACATTTTGGGAGCAGGTGTCTAAATGCTAAAGACTTGGCCGTTAAGATATTAGGCCAAACTGCATGTTCCTTGGGCTGTGAAAGGAACTGGAGTGTCTTTGAAAGAATACACTCCAAGAAAAGGAATAAGTTGGAGCATGAAAGATTGAATGATCTTATCTATATTCATTATAATTTTCGATTAAGGAATAGGTAAATTATTCAAAATTTTGCTTTCATTTGTAGTTATAAAAAATAAGTTACATGAATCCTTATACTTTATTACTATCGTGTGTTTTCATTAGAGTTGCTAACAAGAAGAAAGCTTTGCACCCTATTGATTATGAAAGTATTGATCAGATTGGTTATTGGGTAATGGAAGAAGATGATTGTTCTTTGCTCAATATTGATGATATAGAATGAGATCTCATTTATAATGACACAATGCTACCAAAAGCTATTATTCATCAAGAGGATGAGGAAGGTTTGGTATTTTTTACTTAATGTTTTCACTTTTTTTTATCACTTATCATGTGATTCTCTCATTAATTTGATTATATACATTTGAATGTTTGTTTGTGAAGATAATGAGCAAAGAGACAACGTGGCACATGGTGAAGCTATTGGTGGACTTGATTTACAATTATTTTCTCAAGAGGATGTTGATAGCTTTAGTGAAGATGTTGATGCCTTTGAGCCTGCACATGCTTGGATTAACCAAGATCTTCCAATATTTGATAAGCCATGAAAATTTAAACTTATGAGTTATGATGTTGTGAACTTTGCAATAATATATTTGAGACATATATTTTGGATTTGTGATATCTTTGTTTGAGACTTTGAGCAATTAGAACATGTTTGAGACTATATTTTGAATTCATGATGTCATTGTTTAAGATTTTGAGCAATTAGAACATGTTATGCAATATGAATTTGTGGTGTTGCTTAATATATTATTGTTTTTTATCAAATTAATGTCTATATATATATATATAGATATATGCACATAAATATTATTTTTTATTTAATTTTTATGTCATTGGTTCGACCGCCGGTCCAACCGGTTGAACCATGAGGACTGTGACCCGCTGCTCTTTCCGGTTCGATGTCCGGTCCGGATTTCAAAACATTGCTATTAATGTATTTTGCCATACTTATATGCAAAAAATTATATATATATATATATATATAACTTGGGGAGAGATTATTAGTGAAATAAGTATTGAAATGATGAGCTAATGATTCTACTAACAGACTTCTTAGCATTTATAACAATGTGAAGTTAGAACTAGAGAATTTGACTGATCATCACAAAACTTGTGTATCGGTTAGTTAGTTAACACTCATCCAACGCTATTTCTCATGAACAAGTCGCATTAGCTGATGAAGGAAAAAAAGCTTCTCTGATAGCAATAATATCAACTACTAATTAAAACATGATTACATGATTCCATCAGTTAAAAAGAATTTAAAAAAATTGCAGTTCATTACTCTAAATCCAAAAATAACTAACAGGCAGACAACAAATAATTTGAACAACATAAAAATTTGAGATAATGGAAGTTTTAGTCCCTCAAGTTTATCTAAGCTATCAATTTAGTCTCTCAAATTTAATTTTTATTAATTTAATCATTTATATTTTTTTAAATTATCATATGAGCTCTTTAAATTTTAAAACTCTCAAATAATCTAATGTGTAAAGTATATTGATGACTTGATATCTATATATAGCGAAATAAGAATAAATTAACCTTCAAATGAGTTTAATTTTTATCAGTATAATCCTTTACAAGTATTTTGTTCTTTTGTTTTTTTAAAATTTTGAAGTCTGTTTTTTTTTATACCTAAATAATTATAATTATTTTCATTAATCTACATAATTGCCATCAATATTTTGTTATCTAAGTTAGTAAATTTTAAAAGTATAACCTTTTTTTTAAAACGATAAGGATCAAATCATTAATCAAAGCAAACTTGAGCGATTAAATTGATAGAAATTAAACTTAAGAAATTAAATTAATAATTAAAACAAATATGAGGGATTAAAAGTTGCATTATCCCTAGAAAATTCATATGTTAAGATTAAGATGAAAAAAATTGTTTTCCTTCACTAAAAGAATTGATTTATCATCACTTCATAAATATTTTAAAAGTGTGATCATATTTATTTTCCCAGAAAAAAAAAATTATAGCTACACACCTACCCATCTTGAAAAAGCCATGCCGATGACAGACTAGCAGCTTCAGACAAAGCAAACCTCCATTTGCTCACTTTATCCATGTCATGCCTGAACCTATCTTCAAGAGCAGCCATGGCTTCCCCAAAGCTATTCCTCTGATACTGAACATCCAACGGATCCACCTTGTAGAAGATAGGCATAACCATCTGGTTCTTCTCCTTACATCGAATGATGTGCGCCAGTTCATCCAAACACCAAGTGGAAGTGGCGTAGTTTCTAGAGAAGACAATAATTGAAATCCTGGATCTATCAATGGCCTTAAGAAGTGAAGGTGAGATTCGTTTCCCTTTGCCAAGCTTCTTGTCGTCAATGAAGGTGTTGATTCCCCTCCTGCGCAAGGCATCATATAGAAGCACAGTGAAGGATTGACGAGTATCTTCGCCTCTGAAACTCAAGAAAACATCATATCTGTACTTAGTTTTAGATGGGAAGCTAGAGGACGATGGTGTTGGCCCTTTGATCTCCATGGCTACGATGATCACGAGCTCTTGAAATTTGAATACTCAACTTCATTTGGACTTTGCATTGAAGTTTTACTTTCATTTTTTTTTTTCAGAAAGGAAAAAGATGTTTGCTTGTATATATGTGTTTTTTTTTTTTTTATTGCAAACTGTTGTCAGAATAATATCATTCTTTACATGCATCATTCATGGTATACGTTACGTCGTTGCCGCCATAGGAACAGGATTTTATTTATTTACTTATTTTGTGAAAAAGTTTAGATGAACTACCAGGAGGCATATTCTCAAGACTTAGAATATTTATAAGGTACTTACGTAATGATAGCAACTTTTGTTATTTACTACTCCTTCCGTTTAAAGATGTAAGATATTTTTTAAAAAATTAAGTGTTAAAAAATGTAAGATATTTTTAGCTTTTTAAAATATAATCATAAAAAAATTAATGTTTTATTCTTCCAACTTTTAATTCACTTGTAACTCAGTCCCTCAACTATGACTCACTGTGATTCAATCCCTCAACTATGACTCACCTATGACTCAGTCTCTCAACTTTTGAATCACTTACAAATTAGTCCCTTAACTTTTATTAATTTTTTTTCATGTTAGTTTATATCTCACATTAATAAGCAAGAGGAGGATATTTTAAAATGATATATTAGCATTTCTTTTATCCCTCTTATTTGATAAGAAGTTTTTTTAAAAAAATTAAAAAATAAGAACCGAGTTATAGGTGAATTAAAAGTTGAGAGATTGAGTCGCGACAAGTTATAGTTGAGAGACTGAGTTGCAGCGAGTCATAGTTGAGAGATTGAGTTACAAGTGAGTTAAGAGTTGAAGGATTAAAAGATTAATTTTTTTTATAGTCATTGTTTTTTTTTTCAAAAGTGTCCTTATTAATAAATGACTTTATATTTATTGTGCGGTGTTTAATAGAGATAAATATGAAAAAATAAGATCAATTTGAAAGTAGATAATTCCTTTATTGGGTGTAAGATTCAATTAAAAATTTCTTACATTTTTGAATAGATAAAGTATGTAGGATAAATTTGAAAAAAGAAGAGATGAAGAATATGATACTAAATGCAGTCACTTTAAAAATAGATACTTCAAAGTTTAAATACTTATTAAGAGAGATATTCATATTTAGTGCTCAACAGTACGTCAAATAGAATTACATCCAATAAAAAAAATACATATAAACAATAAAAAATGTAGAGATATTTTATTGGTACACCTATCAATTGTCAATATATTTGGCCAAAAAATGAATATTTATGTTAATGACATCAAATTATAGCAAAGTAAAAAATTCATATCATAAATTTTAATAATTTAATTAATCCAAAAAATGTAAATTTTTCTAGAAGAACATGTTAACAATAATGTCTTAAATTTTGAATAAGTGATTTTATAAATATCAAGTACATACCATTCAATATATCTTACAATTTTTGTTCAAATGTAAAATATATCCTATAACAATTATATCTTTAAGAATTTAAATATTTGTACTATACATGTATTAAAATTTTATAATGTGTTAATTTAAGGGAAATAAAATAAATAACCTATGCATTTTTTCTAAGAAAACCTAAAAAAATTAGAGCCTAATCTCCCATGCATGTCTCCAACTTGCAAGTGGTTGATGACACACCATATGTTGTCCTTTCCTTTATTTCGCCCCCCATATACCTAATTAATGCTGATAGAAAATTAAAAATATGTTGCACATCGTCGTAAATGTGATCGCATCTATACAATATCCCAGAATTAATTAGTGTGATGATGAAACAAGGAAACCGGGCTTCCTTGATTCCAGGGCCATTTTCATCTTCAACTTGGGCTTTCAATCCTTTGCATTAAATCTTGAACTCGGATCTTCTACCAAGTTAATACATCAAAGTCATGCTTAAATTGATTTGGGCTTCTTTTCCATCATGTGGCTTTAGATGACTTGACTTTAGAATGAATGACTTGTCCATGTCAGCTAAGATTCGCATGCCATGTAGTATGCCAATTGGGTTAGCATGCATATGGTATACTTAAGCAACCATATTAGTTTATTTAAGTGTGAGTAGACTTAAATCAATATAAAAAGTTTTATATTAAATAAATTTAGGTTTAATAACTAATATAAAATAAAAAAATAATATATAAACTTAAGCCCTAATGCTTTAAACAATGATTAAAAAATCAAACCGAACTAGATGGTCAGATAGGTTGAAACGTCAATCGATTTGAATTTTGGCTCAGTCAACATGAAACAATTATTTGGAGGTTGGGCCACTTTAAACCGACGGTCAGACAAGAAATCGGGATCAAGGCGAGAACCAGATTCGATTTTTAAAAATCAAACTGTTCAAAAAAAAACCATTTTTCTTCTTTTTTTTCATTTTTGATCAATTTTGTTTTTACAAAATGATCAATTTTCTTAATCATTTCATGATATGTTACATGACGTGGCTTATTAAGTCATGATAAATTTAAAGTATTTGGCTTTATTTTTTAAATTAAGTAGCAATTTTATATTTATTTCTTATATTTAAATTATTATATACATATATAATTTTTGTAATTTAATTATTATGTCACTGGTTTGACCACGCAAACCGTGAATTGCTGGTCTTTCTGGTTCAATTTCTAGTTTAATTTTGAAAATATTGATTTGAAGTTAAGATATGATGTCCTTCAAACTATTCTTGTCTTTTTCTTTTTTCTCCTCATTTTTTTTTGGCGGTTTCATTTTTATGAGGATGTCATTTGGGTTCCTTAAAAGGGAAAAATCAGCAATTTATTTCGTTGAACATATGATGCTTTTTAAATTAAAAACTAATATATTATATTAACAATTTATCTTTAAGAGGTAGGGAGTAAAGTGTTAATAATTTTCTTAAACAAAGAGCTAGTGAATGAAATTCTCCTATTTTTATATAATAGAAGTGTTCGATCATATTTCCTAATTCCTATTTAACACTCTGACCCACGTTGCTTCATTTTCAATAACCGTATGCCAAAGTCTATTTCTCGATGAGAGTATTTTTGTTATATACTATATTTTAGGCCTAGATTAATCAGTTGAAAATCTCAGTCTTTTGCCTTCGCAACAAACCAAGATCCTCCGATCCATCAGGAAAGATTAATAATGACATATGTAATGTAACACTCTAACTTATCAATAATAAAAAAGATACAGAAGAAGATACATGCACTGTTATATTCCTCTGATGAAGATTCAATACGAATTAATGCAGCATTTTCGTGAGTTTTTCGTTCACTCCTAACTTCGCTCCTCAGAGGTAAGTTTTCACTCCTTCTCTCTTTGTTCTTCACTGTAGCAAATGCAGCATTTTCTGGGTTTTTCCCTCTTCTCATTTGATGCTTTCTGATTTTTCCGAAAACTGGAATTTCCTATTGGATTTTCTATCTCTTCTGGGTTTTTCTCTCTTCTCTCTTTAGTTGCCTTTTTTCCTATCAATTGGATTCCCTCTCTTTTTCAAATCAATGTGAATCTTCTAGCCTCTATCTAGGTATGAGCATCAGTCAGTTCAGTTTTGTTTGGTATCATAATATGTAAAACCGATCGACCAAACAATATTAAAAATATGAACTGAATCGAACCAAATAAAAATCAAACCAAAATTTGACAATTCGGTTTAGTTAGTTAATTCAATTTCGAGCTTCATGTTGGTTAAAATAAAATAAAGTAATTAAAACTAAATATAATTTATAAATTAATAAATTATATACACACATATTATAATTTGGTTAGTTTGATCTATTTGATTTTAAATTTTACTAACTAAATTGAACCGAAAAACCAAATAAACTGTATTAAATAACAAAAATTCAATTTAATTTTTGGTTTTGGTTTAGTTTTGCTCATCCCTACCTCTAGGTATTCGGACAAACTTTGTAAGATGTGTGGCACCTTCTCTACCTCATTTGGCTTTTGTATTTCTAGTGATGTGGTGGTTAGACGAATTTTTGTTCCTAGAAAAATCAAAAAGCACAAGAAGAGAGAAGAAAGAGAAGCCCAAAAAATATTGCATTTGCTATAATGAAAAACAAAGAGAGAATGAATGAAAACTTACTTGTAAGGAGCGAAGCTGAGAGTGAATGAGAAACTCATGAAAATGATGCATTTACTATATGTGCATTTGGTTTTCAATTTACATTTAATAAAAACGTGCTTGGAATATCCAGTTCTTCGTTATATTTAATAAAAGTACATTTTGGATGTAATTTAAATATGCTTTTGAGTGTTGCTCAAACAAGTCTTGTAAGGACTACTAAAGATGAAGAGAAGCTCGAAGAAATGAAAATGTTGGATAGAAGAGATGAAATGCATGTTTGGATTACTTTTTAACTGAGGTTGAAAAAAAGACTCCAACCTTAATTAAGATGAAAAAAGCTCATTAAAACACATTTGGATAAAAAAAAATTGAACGAGTGTTGATTGCGAAGCCAGATGTGAAAGCTTTTTTGACACACGTTATCAATGTTAGTGGGGCATTTATTATCAGATTCCTCTCTTTGGTCCTTATTCTCTCACCTTACTTACACATTCTTCCCTTTAATAAGTACCAACCATTATTTCCAACACCCTTGTTGCTAACTATATCAATGCTAGCCATAGTTGCCATCCATGGAGGTTGAGGAACATCGTGCCTGCTCCATCCTTATTGTTTCCTTCATTCATTGAGGCAGAGAGGGAGATGATAGACGCATGATGGTGGGAGAGGGAGATGACGCTGGTGGTAGGGAGAGGGAAAATAAGATGGAGGGAAGGAGTGTAGAAGGGAGATGAAGTTAAAAGGGTTTGTGGAGACTCTACAAGATAAGGAAGAAAAAAAAGGCTTAAAGGAAAAGAGAAGGAGGAGGAGGAGGAATAAAATGCTCATTGTGACACTGTGTATGTTTTTGAGTGTGTACGTGCGGCGCTCAACTTGGAGGAGGAAGAAAAAGATTGTACTGTGTTTTATTATTTTATATTTACTTATAATTTATGAATTAAGACAAAGTAAAGGAAGAAAAACAATTAGAATTTTGTTTCATTATTTAATTAAAATACACTCCATTTAATATAAGCTTATTTGTAAAGCATTAAATAGAGGGAGAAAAAATAATAAGATTAGAATGAAATGAGATATGCATACTAAAATTCAATTGTAGATAATATGAATTGAATATTTTATAATTTATAAATTTATTAATTAAATTTTAGATAATATGAATTGAATATTTTATAATTAATGAATTTATTTTAACTTTTTTGAATATTTTAAATTTTATTATTTAATTCTACCTTTTTAAAAATTAAGATATTTGACTTATTAATGTATTTTAATATTTTAAAAAATTTTAATTTTAAACTTAATATTTTTTCCTAAAAATATCAAATTAATCATAAAAATATATATAACAAAATTTATATTTATTTTTATCATTATTCATTTTAACTGACTTTTGAATCAAATTATCTAAATAAATTTTAATTTATCTAACTAACTTGTAAAAACAAAATATTCAAACGTAAATCTCATTACATATTTTTTAATCTTAATTTTCTAACCTTAATTATAAATTTTTTAATCCTTGAAGAAGCAGAGGAAAACGAAGTAAAGCTACAAGAAGACTAATGACGTGGCGTGAGAGTGGAGGCGTGAGGATTTAAATGGTCTGGTCCTATATTGGATGCCATAAATGAAATCCTTTATTCGTGTATGTATATATATATATATATATATATATTTGAATTCAAGGAAAAGGACAAAGCTGTGAGAGGGTTATAAAAGTCAGGTTAAATCAAAATCCAAAATAGACCTGCAAACTATAGGTGGATCGTATAAACAATAAGATCATAATTTTCATGAGAGGTTTGACGTGCGAGCATATTAGCACATTTATTTGCTTCTCTAAAGTCATGGTCAAGGGTAACTGACCAGTCTTTCATAACAAGTTCCCTAATTTTCTTGATGTTTGATGTTAAATGATAACTATCAGAGAAGTTGCACTGGATAAGAGAAAGGGCTTTTATAGAATCAATGTGTAAGTTGATCTTAGTGAGTTTAGTATTCCAACCAAGTTGAAGACCTTTTAAAATGCTTGATAATTCAGCCACTGTATTAGGTTGGTAGCTAAAATATTTAAAAAATTCCATAATTTAATGTCCTTTTCTCTTATATTTAAATTTCGAATAGATGCGCACACCCTATTATATGATCAAAATTATTAGGAATCACTCTGTTGTATCAATAATTTTTTATTTCAATTTATTATACAATTGATCATATGAAACTTAATTTTTAGAAAATATTTAGGATGCTTTGAAATTTTTAGAAATCACGAGGACAAATCAAAAATTTAAAACACATGTTCTTTTTTTTTAAATTTTTAAATAGATAAATGTTAATTTGAATTCAAATATAATCAAATTTAAATTTTAAATAGGTAAAATTTAATTTTTTTAATACATATAAAAGGATAAATTATGTTGAACCTAACTCGAAACTTAAATACTCTATTATATATATATATATATATAATAAATTATCTAGAACCTAATTCTAAACCTGAATCTGAACATAGAATTACAGAAAGGTATTTTCAAATATAGAATTTCAACAAATCTATAAAAACATGTACATGATATTCATACACAGATTTTTATTCTATTTTTATGTATATAATGATTATGATAATTTTGACTGGATTCTATAATTAGACTTTAGATATTGACAACTTATTTCTCAAATCTTGACATGTAATAATTCAAATATTAACAACTCGTTATTTGACAGGGGTTTCAACAGAATATATTTTGTATAATATTGAAAAGTTATTGTCCAAATTTCAACAATTTTAATATATAAAATATTGACAACAACCCATCTAAAATTAATGATTTTTACTCCCTCCATTTAAAATATAAGGCATTTTTAATCAAATTTTACCTTTCAATAAAGTTACCTACCTTCAAACTAATTCTATCTTTTTATATTTATCTCTATTAAACACTCTATAATAAATATAAAGTCATTATTAATAAAGAAACTTTTAAAAAAAGACAATGATTATATGTCAAAAAAAATTTACATTTTTAAATATTTAACTCATCAAGAAATACTTTATAATAAGCTTTGTTGATTGTATAGGATGCAACATGACATGATGCCTTGACCCATGATCTGTAGTAGCATTTGGCAATGCAATTGATATTGAAATAAGCTGCGATACGTTAACATGATAAGTTTAAATCTTAAAAAGGTGAATGACATGCTTTAATTTATAAATAAGATTAAAAAATATATTTTTTCCTTTAATTCTATTTATAGATATTCTAACATTTTTGACAGCAAATTTTTTTTATATTGGGAGTTATATTTTATTCAATTCACATGTCAAAGTTCAATATGAACAAATCAACCATAACTATTGTATAACAATTAATCCACTCTAAAACTTTCACAACTAATTTAATGGTTTAGCAAGCTTTAGCTTATATTAGCATATTAGGCTTAACAAAATATATAAGTAGGCAAACAATGTATAACAATATCCACTATGCACAATACAAAGTTTATATATTCTCAACTGAAAATTCATATAATTCTACTTTATTAGTAGGCTAGATTTAACAAAATGTTCAAGTTAGGTAAATAGTGCATAATATAATATCCACTATGCACAACACAAGGTTTATATATTCTCACTTAAAAGTCATGTGATTTCAATTTATCATTGGGCTATGCTTAATAAAATGCACAACTTAACATTCAACGACAACTCAAAGTTCATTTTTGCATAACAAATGCTCCAACATTTCTAATAGTAGATTTTTTTATATTAGATCATATTTTATTCCATTCACATGTAAAAGTTCAATATGAATAAGTCAACCATTATTATTATACAACAACTAATCCACTCTAAAATTTTCATAGCTAAAATAGTTTAGCAACTTTTAACGCAGATCAGCAGTAGAATCACAAATAAACAAGTAAACTTTCAAGCTTCAATATTTGTGCTTCACACAAGAGACCTATTACAACTTCAACAACTAAAAGACACACATGCACCAAATGAACGAGGGAGAAATAAAATTGAAGATCCTTAACTGTAAACAATAATGATAGAAGCTTCAAGAAACAGATGATGTTGCTTAAATAAGGAAGATGAAGAAGATCAGCAATGGCTAGCGATGTGCAAGGAAAGAGAGAAAAAATTGTGAACTGTGCTTTATCTATCAACATCCACGACTTCTACACTCATCCACACTAGCAACGATCAATAATGGCATAGCGATGATTGGTGAAATAAGAAAGAAGACAAGAAAAATAGTGAATCATGCTTCATTTATTTTGTTTCTTTAAGGGTTCATACATCATTTTTGATTCAAATTAAACAAGGAAAAATAATATTTTTGCTCTGAAAAATATTGCAATTGAGACTCCAAGGCCTACAGAGAAATTGCATATTAATTTAGACCTTAAATACAATAAACTATATTTTTAGGACCTTTAACACCATTCCCCCCATAAAAAAAAGGTATACCATGTAGGATGTCAATTGGCCTGGCATGCATAGCCATATAGGATATAACTAGGCTATCCAATGTGAAAAGTCCTACTAAATAAAAATTGTTTAATAAATAATATAAAAACAAAAAAATAACTCGTAAGTTAAACTTTAAAATTTTAAATTAAGATATAGTATCATTTTATTACTCTTATTTGTTTTTTCTCTCTCTATTTTTTAGCAGTTTGTCACAGGGCCATTACTCTCTCCCTAAAAGGCTAACCCATTAGGACATGCAACGTACTCACTTATGTAGCCAAGGCCCTCTTCAAGTCCCTCCGATGTAAGACCTGACAATTTCCCCGCCAATCTATGACGCCCCCATCACGGGTGGCTCACCAGAGTAGCCCACCAACTGGGCAAACTTGGGTCTAGCTCTGATATCACTTTGTCATGGAGCAAATACTCTCCCCCCAAAAGGCTAACCCATTAGGGCGTGCAGCGCACCCGCTTATATAACCAGGACCCTCCCCAAGTCCCTCCGATGTGGGACCTGACAAGTTGCTTCCCATTTCTAATAGATATCATGATGGACATCATTTTGTATACCATTTAGGATGCTTTATAAAATCTAACATTAGATAAAGTTGATTTTGTAATTGATTTTGGCATATAAAAATGTGCTTAGATATATTTAAAAAAAATATGATTTTAGGTTTATAAACTGATTTTTAACTTATAATAAAAGTGTTTGGATATTTCTACAAAAATCAGAGTTTTAAGTTTATACTTAATTTTAATGTGTAATAGGGATATTTGGACAAATTTTCAAAGATAAGATTTTTACATAATTTCCAATTCTGTTTTCTAATTATATTTAAAATTAATCTCATTAATTAATTTTATAAATCAATTATACCATATAATATAATTAATTGTATTAATCAATTTTTTCATAATCTATTTTATCAAATATATATCAAAATCACCCATTGCCCATAAATTTATACCACTAAAAAATGACTTTGTTTATCAATGAAAATTGAGTTTAATAAAAAAGGCTAGTCCCTCGCAATATTATAAACTAAAGTTCAAATTCTTGTGAGGAGATATTTTTTCATTTAGTGTTCAATCGTGACTTGAACCAGACCCTTGTGTTTAATAAAAAAAAAAACAACTTTGTTTGCCTTGTCAACGTTATTTCATTGCGTTTTATAAATTATTCTCTTTTTGCTTTATAGAACAAGGGGGAACATAAAATGACAAATGAAAAAAGGTCATGGTTTGAACACTTGGTCATATTTTGCCCAGCAACTACAATAAACCTAATTCAGCTATTGCTTTCATTGACACTGTTTCCTGTAGAATTATCATGAAGCTTTACATCCTTCCTGAAGAAGAATGAATTCTGCATAATGAGTATCTCACTACTGCCAATGGAAAGCTCTTCGATAAAGGAGGAATTAAAAAGCCATCAAAAGGAAATTTTCAAGAAGAAAATGCTTAAAAAGAAACAGCCATAAAGAAAGATGTCCTGATCAATCATAGAAGGAGGATTGTTTATTGAGAAGATTCTCAAATAGATACTGCTCTTCTTGTGACATCGGATGAATAATTTTGGACGTATATTGTCCAGGTTACCTTGAATGTTGATAATCCATTGAAGAATGATTCGTGATGCCAAAAGAGTAGGGTTGTGAATTTTCCAGTTGAAGTGATAAATCCACTTGAATACTCTGTAGGGATGAACTCCGCAGGAGGCATTGAACAGAAACCAAGTTTAATTTCCTCTGATACCTTTGTAGAGTTCCAGTGTCTAATCTGAAGGTAGAGGGGCAGCAAGGATGGATGGGTTATGCAAAGAGTTGGAAGATGTAGTGATTCAGTGATTGTTGAGTGAGTTGTGGAAAGTTGTAATGGATGTAGTTATAGGTGGAATGAATAGCTTTGATGGTAGATAGCGGGGGTGGTGGACAAAATATATATATATTTTTTTAATGGACGATTTTGTTCCTTTTTTTTTGAAATACTTGAACATAGGTTTTATTTTTTTAACCCTTCTGTAGGAAGGTATTGAAAACAATGATTAAAAGACCGGACCAAATTGAATGGTTAGACTATTGATCAATCAGGCTAATAGCTCAGTCAAGTCAAAAAAAACCATTTGAGAAGTTGGGTTAGATTATATTGTTTTGGACTGACAATCGGACCAAGAATCAAGATCAAATCGGGAATTGGATTTGGTTTTTAAAAATCAAAGTGCTCAAAATTTCCTTTTCTTTTTCTTTATTTTTTATGAATTTTTTTAAATAATGATAATTTTTTAATCATTTGATGTTATGTTAAATTATATGGCTTGTTAAGTTATCATAAATTTAAAATTATTGCAAACTGTTATCAAAATAATATTATTCTTTACATGCATCACGCTGCAGTAATATTCTTTTTGGTTGGTAAAGAAAATTTTGGATGAGTTAAATTTCAAAATTTCATTAAGACACATTGTCATAGTACTTCTGATTTCAAAAAGAATTTACAGAAACATTTAAAATAATTGTTATTACTTATTATGTAACATAAGTTAATTTTTTTTGGGGTGGGGGGGAGATGAGATTAGAGAATATGACACTAGATGCAGTTGCTTTAAAAATGTTGAGATATTTTATTGAGACACCGAGATCGATAAATTGTGAATACGTTTGGCCAAAAATTTGTGAATATGGACTGGTTTATATCACATTGTATTTAAATTTTAACAATAAAATCAGAACTTTCTAAATTTTTAGGCTAAAATATGCTTTTACTTCTTTAATTTTATATAAAGTTTTAACTTTGTAAAATTTAAAAGTCAACATGAAATATTGTGTAAATTTAAAATTTTAAAAAGTATATTTTAGGCAAAATTTTAAAATAATGATTTGCATTTTTCTTTTATTTTATTGATTTGTTGTGATTAAGAAAAAAAATAAAAACTTTAGCATCTATGTTGTAATTTTATAATATTCAATCAATACTCATCTTTATTTTTTTTAATGAGTTTATTGCCATATTATACATATAAATAATTATATAATACACAAATACATCCATACATTTATAATGTATGTATATGTCTGTATGTGTACGCACATACACACACGCAGATACAGATATTCATATTCATTACATAAGACGCACAATATGTTGTCCTGCTAATAGAAAATTCGAAGTATTAAATGTCGTATATATGATCCAACCCTCTTGTTTATTTTCGGGCCAACTTGATTGTAGCTTATGGGTCTGGATCGATAAGATCGATAAAAATGACTCACATAATAACTGAGTCTTTGCTCCATTGGCTGGGTTATAAAATAATAAACGTACGTATGCGCAACTTTTGTTTCCATTGATTAATGGGAGAATTACATAGATGCCCTCTTCAAATTAAGGTCTTAAGTGTCAAATTTTAAAAATTCATAAATTCAATTCTTAATTTTATAATTTGTAATGAATTTATAACTTATATTTTAAATTTTAACAGGAAAAACAAATTTATTTATTTTTCAATCACGTTGAAATTTAAAAAATAAGTTATAAATTCATCATAATAAAATTATAAAATTAAAAAATAAATTTGTAAATTCTTAAAGTTTGACATTTAAAATTTAATTTAAATTAATTAATTCTCTTAAAACCTATATGTCATTCTTTTTGAATTAATTAGTACGATGGTGAAACTAAAACAAGAAAATTGGGCTTCTTTTTCTGTTTATACAAAAATTGGGCTTCCATGATTCCAAGCCTATTTTCATTTTCATCTTCAAGTTAGGCTTTCAATCCGTTGCATTAAATCTAGAACTTTAAATCTTCTATTTAATAAAGTATTGTTTGGTTGAGGGGGAGGGGAGGGGAGCTCCTCTTGTTCCAAACAAGAGGAGGGAAAATTTTTAAAATTTCCCCTCCCCTCCCCTCCAAAACCTTTCCCTCAAATTGGGAGGAGCCCTCCTCCCCTCTTTTTGAATCAAATATAGCCTAAGAAATCGAAGTCTTGCTTAATTTATTTGAGTTTCTTTTCTTATATGATGTGATTTGTTTTCATAAAATATATGACGTGGTTTTAGATGACTTGGCTATGGAATGGATGACTTGTCCAAATTGAGTGTCACTTAAAATTAATAAGCCATGTAGGATATCATCTTAACTCAAATATTCTCTGTCCTTTTGGATGCGATCAAGAGGAATCATCTTCTCACCTGTTCTTTTGCAATTAATCACGATTGTTGTGGTTTGGTGCCTTTGGCCTTAGGACTGACAATATCACTCTTGGAAATTATCAAGACTGGCTCCTTGATTCTCTAGATAAGTTTATGAAGGATGATAATACCCAGTGGATTAGGAATATTACCTCTATAATTAGCATGATTTGTGGAGGAGAAATCAGATCACTCATCACGGGAAAAGATTGGACCCTTTCCAGATAATCAAGGAAGTGAAAAGCTTGAATCTATACTTGGATACCATATTCGAACTGGACAAGAAATTGCTTATGAAGCCGCAATCTCAAACAAATGGACTCGAACATAATCCAATACATGCGATGCACAAATGAAAGATTTGGGTTAGAAGAAGGAAAAGGGGCAAAATTAAATTTTGGAATATTTCCTTTACCTTTGGAAACGATCTCATCGTCTCAGTTTCCAAACAAGCAGTTAATCCTATGTCGCAAGGGCTTATTTGGGTCCACAATGCCCCTTTTTTGGCTTTATAATTATCTCTCAGCTTACAATCTAGCACCTCGCCATGTGGAGATCATCTTCTATAAGGGCCTGTTTGGTTCGCTGGAATTAAACTCCAGGGAAGGAATACGAAAAAGGAATTAGCAAATTCCTTTTCTTGATTGATATGAAAATGGGTTTTCAAAAATTGATTTTCAGGAGGGAGAGTGGAAATTCAGTTCCCACCATCACCCTATGGAAAATCCATATTTTCCTAAGAAATAATTATGCTGACCAAAATGTCCTTAATTACTTTTCAAATTTTCAAAATTGACTCCCCACCTCTAAACTATCAAACTCCCCCCCCCCTCTCTCGACATTCTTTTCCCCTGCACTTCATTTTTAGGCTAGCTTTCACAAGCTTCATTTTCCAAAATCACTTCGGCAGAGAGGGTTCGGTGCTTCGACGAGCTTTAGTTCTAAGCTTGAATGTATGTTCACTGATCATGCTGCTTCAACATCGCAAATCTGACCATTGGCGATGAGTGTTAGAAGCCGTGAAAGCCGTTTTGCTCCAAAATTGTTTGCTGGTTGTGCTCCTCTCCATGTTTCACCATCGCAAATCTGACATCGACAATAAGGATGAAGTTCGAGGATGAAGCCATAGAAGCCATTTCAGATCTAGTTTAGGTCTGAGAAGCCATGAATGTCAAGTCATCGTGTTCTTTTTTTTTTTTTTTTCAGATCAGGTTTTTTTTGGTACATTCCCAAATTTGGTTTTGTTCATTCTTATTACATATCATTTTACATTATGGGTTGATTATGAGCATAATTCCAATCATTTGATTCTACACGATTTTTGATTGATTTTAGGTTGTGTTTTTGTTACCAACTGGCTGTGTTAACGGTTGATCTGGTGCATCGTCTATGAATAGTTGGAGGAGAAGGATGAGTGAGACTGGTAGGGATAATATTGTCTTTTTATATTTTAAAATCAATTTAATTTATATGCCTGAAAAAGATTGTCTACCCATTTTTTCTATCACACCAAGCCTACTTTTTAATTTAATTCCTTTTCTTTTTCCAATTTCAACTCCATTTTCTTTTTCAGTTTTATTTCCAAGAAAATGCTTAAGAAAATTCCTAAGCCTTTCCTCAGTCTTCTAGACCTTGATTGACCCTTGCTGGATCAAGGACACCGTGCTAGTAGATATCCACAATCTTACTCGCACTTTTACATCAATTTCTTTTAATTTTTCTTATTTGTTTCCTAATATGTGTGACTTTTCAAACGTTGGACCCACTCTTTAAAGCGGTTTGTGCTTTTTGTTCTTTGTTCTTTTTATGTTATTAATATATATATATATACATATATATATTTATGACCAAAAGAAAAAAAAAAGGTGTGCCATATGGGATGTCAGTTCGCCTGGCATGCATGACCATATAGGATACAGCTGGGCTATCTAATGTGAAAAGTCCTATTAAATAAAAATTGTTTAATAAATAATATAAAAACAAAAAAAATCACTCCTAAGTCATAAGTTAAGCTTTAAAATTTCAAATTAAAATATAGTATCATTTTATTACTCTTATTTATTTTCTCTCTCTATTTTTAGCAATTGCTGCCCATTTTTAATAGACATCATGATGAACATCATTTTGTATACCATTTAGGATGCTTTATAAAATCTAACATTAGATGAAGTTGATTTTGGCATATAAAAATGTGCTTAGATCTATTTAAAAAATTATGATTTTAGGTCTATAACTGATTTTTAACTTATAATAAAAGTGTTTGGATATTTCTACAAAAATCATATTTTTAAGTTTATACTTAATTTTAATGTGTAATAGGGATATTTGGACAAATTTTCAAAGATAAGATTTTTTACCTAATTTTCAATTCTGTTTTCTAATTATATTTAAAATTAATCTCATTAATTAATTTTATAAATCAATTATACCATATAATATAATTAATTGTGTTTAAAATTAATTATATTAATCAATTTTTTCATAATCTATTTTATCAAACATGTATCAAACTCACCCATTGCCCATAAATTCATACCACTAAAAAATGACTTTGTTTACTAACAAAAATTGAGTCTAATTAAACAGGTTAGTCCTTCATAAGATTGCAAACTAAAGTTTAAATTCTTGTGAGGAGACAGTTTTATATTTATTACTCAATCATGACTTGAACCAAATCACACTTGTGTTCAATCAAAAAGAAGAAAGAAAAGCTTTGTTTGCCTTGTCAACGTTATTTCATTGCGTTTTATAAATTGTTCTCTTTTTGCATTATAGAACAAGGGGGAACCTAAAATGACAAATGAAAAAGGGTCATGGTTTCAACAATTGGTCATATTTTGCCCAGCAACTACAATAAATTAAACCTATTTCAGCTATTGCTTTCATTGACACTGTTTCCTGTAGAAGTATCATGAAACTTTACATCCTTCCTAAAGAAGGATGGGTTTCTCATAACGAGTATCTTACTACTACCAATGGAAAGCTCTTCGGTAAAGGAGGAATTAAAAAGCTATCATAAGAAAATTTTCCAGAAGAAAATGTTTAAAAAGAAACAGCCATAAAGAAAGATGTCCCGATCAAACATAGATGGAGGATTGTTTATTGAGAAGATTTTCATATAGTACTTGCAGCAAACTAGCTTTTGAGGAGGGAAAAAACAGTACCTTAAATGGTTCTTCCAATCTGAAAAGACTTCTATATAACTTGCAGCAAACTAGCTTTTGAGGAGAAAATTTTGGGGGTAAAGTCATAGAAGGATATCCCTCCCAGTCAAGCAATCTTAAACTATTGGGAAGATGTTTAGGACTTATTAAGAATTGGGTATTTCGAACAATGAGAATCCTAAGATTATTCATCTTCTTGAAGGCTAAACCGTTCCACTGCACTTCTTGCTGAGGTGGATCAAGTATTATTCCCTCAACATTACTACTTCCCTGTAATAGAAGTTAATAGAAGTAACATTCTCAGATGTCTCCAAATTAGAAACATGTTTGATGCATAAAACTTGGAGGAAACATACAAGATATAGATTCTTACCAAATTTTTCTGCAGTACTTGAAGAACATCTTTATAATACCATAAACCTACTGCGTTTACCAGGACTTGATGGTGCTTCTTGCCTTACAATCTCTCTACCCATTTGTTGTATTAGATCATGCATGTACAAGCAACCATTATCATCAATACTTATAAGAGATTTATCAACAAGAACTTCAATATAAAACCTTGCCCCATAGTCACATGCTTCTATGTCTTCAATCAGTTCTAAGCTCTCCTTTTTGAAGAAACAGGCAATATCAAGGAAAATTCGCTTAGCACCATCTTGTAAGCAATCTAACTTATTTCAGTACCTCATGGATTGTTCTTTTTCGGCTCCTCTCATATTGTTCCAATGTAGATCTCCATTCGTCTAGGTTTTTATGTGCCAAATTGGAGCCTATTAATTTTAAAGCCAAAGGAAGGCCATGTACATAACTTATAATACAATCAGACATATTTTCAAGGTCTATTGGAGGTTGGTTCATATGAAACGCATGTCAGCAAAAGAGTTCAAGAGAGTAATGCTCATTTTTAGCTCCTTCATTTCATGTCTTTTGAACACTATGGGAAATCAGCAGTTGCTTTTTCTTCTTGTTATAATAACGTAACCTTGCTTCCAAAACCAAACCAATCACAGCCCCCTGCAAGTTGTTCCAACTGGTCAACCTCGTCAACATCATCAAGAACCAACAAAACCTTTTTGTGAGAGAGCCTATGTTTTATTTTAGTAATTCCTTCATGAACACTACCAAACCTCATCCTTTTTTCCTCAAGAATCTCTAATACAACTGTTTGTTGAAGGCGAACCATGCGCTGGTATTTTTTTGACTCTTATCTGACATCAAACAAGAAACATGCACCTTCAAATTGGAAGAAGATTGAATTATAGACAGCTTTTGCAAGGGTTGTTTTGCCAATTCCACCGGTTCCATGGATACCCAACATGCTAATGCTATCGTCAGATTCATCCAAAAGTGACTTCACTTCTTCCATGCGAGGCTTTAATCCGACCATGTAAAATCGGCGTTATGCAACCGTTTAGGAGGTAGCATGATTTTTGCATCTTCAACTATCATGCAATAAACCCATGTCCATATCTACAAAACACACATTACTGCAAAACATGGTTTTAGGAATCCTTATCTAGGAGTGCTTAAGAAAAAAGTGCTCCCATTATTATATGTGGAAGATACAGGAACGGTTTAATAAAAAAGCACATTAGTATATCTACTGGATAGGCATGCTCAAAAAGTGAGCGTTCCTATACATTAATAAAAAAAATATAAAAATAAAAAAATTATTTAGAAGCACTCTCGAATAAAATATTTCTAAAGGTTATATTAAAAAAAATTAGTATAAACATTTAGGAGTGCTTATAAAATAAGCACTCTTATAGGTTAGATTAAAAAGAGTAAGCAAAAATTAAAATATATCCTTAAAAGTGCTTATATTTTAAAAAAATTAACGTAAACTTTTAAAACTGTTTATAAAAAAAGTTCTCTCATAAATTAAAATACTTCGGAGCGTTTTAAAATAAAGCGTTCTGAAATGGATATACGAGAGCGTTAATTCTTTAAGCTCTCTCATAGGGACGTTTTTTTTTTTTTTTTTCTTTTCCTGAATGGTTTTTTTATTTTTAGTTTGAACAAGCTTGAACCTCGATAGACGCAGATTATCACTCGACTCTTTGGTTCTTCTCTCAAAACCCTTCCTTTCCATTCTCGCCTTCCAACTTCTCCTCTACGGTTGCTATCAACAGTCGCCGGAGTCTTCTTTTTGTTGCGCCGTGAAGTGTGTCACGGTGGTCGATGTTCGTTTGCAGGCTGAGAGATGATCGTCGCGTCACTGACATTGAAGAGAGAAGATCGCCGTCGTCAAGCTGTTCATCGTCGAATCCGCGCCAAGAGCTGTTCAAAATGTGCACCTTTGGAGCTGTTTGAAATCGTGTTGCTGAATCCGCTTGGAGCTGATCGAAATCTACGTCGAGGTAGTTGTTAAAGTCCGTCGTCGTCCAGCTGTGCGTCGCCAGAGATCTGACTCTTCGCCGCCATTCACGACTAACGCCGTTGCGTAGCAGGTTCGTTTTTAATTTTTTTAAAAATTATATAATTATATATTTTTGTTGATAAATTGTTTTATATATATTTATGTATTAATATATAACATAGGCTTGATGATAATAATTTATGACTTTTGTTAAATTTTTATTAACATTAAGCTACTCTCATGTTAGGTAAAATTAAGCTTTAAATTGATTGTAATTATTCTATAATTGAGTTGTTATGTAAATGAATTTTGGTGTGGCTATATGAAAATTTAATTTATGTTTTTTAAGAAATTGGATGTAATTATTATTGAATTATGACTATAATAGTATTAAGTTAATAGATAAACCTCAATAAATTATAATTGCTTGATAGATGTTTGTTACATTATGCCATAAAATGTTTATTTGGATGATTTTAAATATTTAATTATTGAATTTTATTATTGGGGATACTCCACTTTTAGGCGGTATTCTATCGATTTTTTTTAAACATTCTAAGTCTTTGTTTTTTAAATTTTTATAACTATATTAATGATATGAATTATAAATGAATGTTAGCTAATCGATTGTTTAGAGAATATTGGGATGGAGCATATGAGTTTATCGTATTTGAATTTTCTCATGATCAAGACTCCTGTAGAATTATATGTCCTTGTTTAAAATGTTGTTGTGGAAGATGAGTAAGGCCAATAGAACTAAAAAAACATTTAGTATATAATGGGATTGATTCAACTTACACTTATTGAATTATGTATGGAAAAACAAGCAATTACGCTAGTGGTTGGAGGGATAGCGTGAGCAACACATTTTTGTCCTTGGAGGACTTGTTGCCATAAATCATTTGTAGCCATAGGTCCTCCTCGAACCTGTCGTCACAAATGATACCCTTCAGCTATTAAAAATATTAGCTAAGAGGTAAATCCCTCAGCTAATTTTAAAAAAATTATTACATAACTCATGGTGACAGGTTTGAGATGGACTTATTGCCATAAGTTAACTAACATTTAAAAATTTAAAATTTAAGTAATCTAGCTGATTTACAGCGATAGGTCCTCTTCAGACCTGTCATCATAAATGAAAAGCTGAGGGTTAAAAAACCCTCAGCTGTTATGTTGTATAAAAAAGAAAAAAAAATTTGTACTCCTGCTCCCTTAGCTTTATGCTCGCCACCCTCAACTCGCTGTAAGCTCCCTTTACCCATAGTTCCTCCCACAGCTCGATCCTCAAAGCTCCCTTAACGCTTGATCTCCATAGCTCTTTGTCCTCAGCTCCTCCCTTTGCTCTCGCCACTGCTGCCTCTTAGCTCCTTCACTCATAGCTCATTGCCCGCCTACGTCCTTTAGCTCAAATGGTCACCACTGCCTCCTTCAGCTCGTGTGTCCACCTACCTTCACGTGTCCTCCTTCAGCTTTAGATTTTTATTATTTTTGTTTGGCAATTTTTTTTTTCATTTTGTAGCTTTTTTTGCATATTTTATTTAAAAAATTTTCTGTTCATTTTTTCAGCTTCATTTTTTGTTATTGAAATTGCTGATGTATTACAAATAAATAGTTGAAGTTATTGCTTTAGATCTTGGGGAATCTCTATTTATATGTCGTCATGCTGTCAATTTTTTAAATTTCAAAACATAAATTATTTGATTAAAGCATAACTTTTATTTATTAATTGTATAGTTGATTATATTTGATAATCGTGCATTGAATTTAATTTATTAAAATTATTGATTTATTAGAAACCAATAGAGTGATTACGAGGCTTTAGTGTCCAAGGAATCTCATTTATAAATGGCTCCTTATTCTCTTATATGGACCCATTTTTTGCCACAGGTCAGTCTGGGAGCTATGGTGAAAAGTTTTCATTTACTATCACATAACCTTTTACTACACATCATTTTTTGTTGCAAAATATGTCTTTTAACTATGGCAAAAAAATATTTTCACTAGTGCGGATTCCATGTTTCAAAATTCACTTTTATGGCTTCTTGGATGCACATATGGAAGGTCCATTTTTTCCCCTTAAAAAAAAAAAATCCAAACAACATCTCACCTCCAAAAAGTGACATAAGTGTGGGTTGTTAGATTCGTAAACAAGACTTTAAATAATAGTTGAGTGACGAAACATTTGATTTGATCTAGCTAACAATAATGCAAAAATCTCCAAAAATGCACACCTATTGGAAGGCGTTTTACAAGCATTAAAACAACATACAAAAGATAAAGAGAAAATGTTGTACTTTCATCCTAACAGAGATAGGTGTTTCTTTTTATGCAACTAAATTATGTTTTTAGTTTCACATCTTTTTTAATGGAAGTTTTACATCTTTTATTAAAATTGTCAAATTACTATATTAAAATTGTCAATTAATGTTGAATGGTTAATAGTAACATTATTCGATTGACGACTAAAAGTAATAGATTTTAGAATAATTTTATAATTTTGTGAAACTTTTATGTATTTAAATCTTAGTATAAAATCTGATAATGATCTTTTCTTTGTTCAATGAGGTTGAAGAGCTAATTGCCCAACATCTATTCACGATGCTGGTAAGTAAAGCAAAATCCTCTGATCCTTTGTTTTCTCTGTTTTTCAACAATGGATGGTAGTAGTTCTTTTGATTCTCATTTTTGGGTCATCTTCTATTTTTTAGGTATAATCATTCGGTGTTCAAAGTCGACGGTTCCAACTAATTCAAATTCAAGCACTATGACACCCCAAATGAGAGGTGGCTCTCCCAAGCATATTTTATTCATTCTCATTGCCTCAAAAATCAAACTCAAGAGCTAATGGTTAAGGGAATTTAGATCCCTTACCATCAAGCTAAGATGCATTGGTTTTGCGTCATTTTTTTTATCCTTATTAATATTGATTAGCTTAAGAATGTTTTGGGCTTGCAGAACGAGGAAGGAAAACACATCCAAGAGGCCAAGGTTCAATCAATTGCGAGGAGTGGCAATATTTAAGTAAAATAGACCCTTTGGTAAAATGATGCATTACCTCCACAACTTGTAATAGTGAACACAAAGCCTCACACTAGTGTGACTTTGTAACACTGACCCTTTATCTGGACATAGGTTTGGTCATAGCTCTAGGTTGAGGCGAAGAAAAAACTGAAGCTTATAAATTAAAATTGACAAATTTATCATTGAGTTACTGCTCTGCTAAGCCTATAATTTTTGCTAAACTTTAAAAAATCATAACTAAATCTTGAAAATTTATATGAGGATAATTTAAAATTCTATTAAAAGCTCTTGAAGTCCTTTACAGAAAAAAGAAAAACATTATAGCGGTTTGAGAGAGAATTGCTACTATTGTCAAGTCTATATAAAACACGTACCTCCTTTTTTCACTTTTTGACTTTTGGCAAAATTTCCTATCAACTCTACGTTCTGAAATCTCTCGCCTATCCACAATGCTTTCAAGAATGCTTGCTCTCATACTCCTCATGTTCAACGATGTAAAGCTTAAAATAGGACATAGAAGTAAGGATTGAAGCTTTAAAGGCAACCACAATCAAGAATTGAAGTTGCCCACAAGAAAAATTGAAAAGAAAAAACAATGAACATCAAATGCACAATAGAATTTGAAAAATAGAACCAAAAAAAAAAGGGGAAGTAGTTGGAGCACATGAGCACAAGGGAGGGAGGGAGGGAGAAGATGAAATACTTGGCCACAAGCACGATTCTAGGTTTGAAGCTTTGCAATTCTAGATTTAATTTGAAGCCTGATTCAAGTTTGAAGATGGGGTGATTTCAAGTGGGAGAAGATACAGAAAGGAGAGAGAAGGTGAAGATGATGGAACATAAAGCGAAGATGACGGAGCACGAGGCAAAGGTGACTTTAGATTTAGATTTGGCTAGTCGTTCACAAGATTTCGAGTGAAAGGGAGCGGAGAGGGAGATGCACGAGCAAGATGTTCTACAATGACAATGAATTGATGCAAGAGTTTTTTGAAAAATTCTGAAGCATAACTGATCTAGAAAGTAATTAAAAATTAATTTTTTTAAACATTTTAAAGCCTTTTAGACTGGTTTTTATGAATAACTGGATCAGAAACTTATTTAAATTCTAATAAAAATATTAAAAAGATTTCTAAATTGGGTGTCAATAAAAATGGTCTAAATAAGCAGTTAAAAATTTAAAAAAATTCTTGAAAAAATTTCAAAAATTTTTCAAAATGGTTTTCAAGTTAACCAATTTGGAAAGTACAAAAGTTTAATTTTTTTTTCCAAAAAAAGTCACATTTTCCAAATCGGTTATCATGTAAACTGGTCTAAGAAGTATTATTAAGACCGGTTCCCAATGTAATCGGTTTAGAAAATTTTAAAACATGCTTTATAATTATGATAATATCACCGCCTCTCCTTTTTAAATTGCCTTTGCAACAACCAGTTTAAAAAGTGAACTTTAGATTACTATTCTTTTACTAGTGCATTAGTCAAGTAAAATTTTATTTTTAAAGTTACAATGTCTAAAAAACAATTTATCTTCTATTTGTATACAAATAATATTATATCAATTGTAACAAGAGCTTGGATGAAGAATGACGTCAAGGGAAACCAAATAATTTGATTAAATGTTTAATGTATTTTAAATTCATTGAATGTAAGTTAAATATACTAAAATTTGAGCAAATATGAATGAAATTGTAAAAAATCAATTTTCAAATTTTCATAGCGGTTTACCAAATAAACCGCTACAATATTTTAGTTTCATAGCGGTTTTGGAAGACAATCGCTCCGATGGACATTCTAGCGATTTCACTGGAACCACTACTACCAAAAGCAATGCATTCACACTTATGATATAGTGATTTAGAGTGGACTGCTACCCGAATTTCTGCCGGAACTACTACAACATTTAGAATCACTAGAGTCAATAATTCAGGTGGATTGGGCTTATTTGAGTCGGGCTCAATTTGGTCGGGTTTATTCAGATCGCATTTAAAGTATTCTACCTTCTTAATAAAAGCCCACATAATCAAGTTCGGCCTTAACTTTTTTGGGCTACGTTCGGAATGGCTTATCAGGTTTAGCTAAAATTACCTATTTTACATATACATACATATATACATACATATATATATGTATATATAAAGCCAAAAAATTCAATAGTCAGGATTATTCAAGTCGGGTTTAATTTGGATCGGGCTTATTCGGATCGAACTTAAAGAATCATACTCCTTTAAAAAAGCCTATATAGCCAAACCTGACCTTAACCTTTTTCAAGTGGGTACGAACTCGCCTGAATTGTCAGATCTAAGAATCACTATCCAAATTGCTACAGCCCATAAAAACCTACCGCTCCCCTTCCCATTTGCTCGTTTACTTTCTTTCTTCCCCATCCTCTCCATTCTCTGCTCTCCAATGTTGCGTTTCTGTTGGGGCTTGGTAAGTTTTTTCTTTATCTTATCTTATTTATTTTGTTTATTTCTATATTTAATTAATAGTGTTTGATTTATTTATTTGTTTTATTTCATCTAATTTCTTTTCCACCATTTAAAATCTTTACTAATAATTTTCTTCTTCTTTTTCAGGTTTCTCCTACCCAATACTCCAAATTTATTTTTTTAGTTTTTAATTTGATAAAATATATTTTATCATTAAATATTTAAAATAATGCCAGTAAAAAAATATTATATTAAAAATAAAATATTTAATAAAATATAATTAATTATATTTAATAAAATATACATGTAATATAATAAATATTCAAAATAAAATATAAATGTAATATACAAATTAAATATGAATTTTTTTAAAAATAAAATATTGAAAACTAGTTATTTTTTTAAATATTGTAGATATTTAGTACCTGTTCCTGAACAACAAGCGTTGAAATTTTAAAATTTTGACAAGATCGTTTGTAGCAGTTCTTCTGAAAATTTAAAATTTCAAACCTAGCTAGTAGCAGTTCAAGAATTGCTACTTGAATTGCTACCACCGTTGGCTATCTTTTTAAAAGTTTCACATTTCGTAGCAGTTATGTAAATCGCTACCAAGTTTGTGCCAAAAATACAAACTAATCTACTAAATTTTAACTCAAATTTTGTTTTGGGTGTAGTGGTTTATCCGAACCACTACATATCTTGTAACAGTTTGACTATAGTGATAGAAGTTTGGGAAACCGATACTATATATCTCATTATGCTTTGTATAATAGCAGTTTGCCAAACTGCCACTAACATCTATGGTAGCAGTTTAACTGCTACTAAATACTTTTTTTTTTTTGGTAATGATTGAAAACACTCTTCTCTTGCACACATCGTGCGCGTAAGGTGATTTACCATTTGATGCCAACAATTTTATAAATGTATTTCGTATCCAATATGTATGGGCTTACAAATTGGCTCAACTATTTTAACAAATCTACCTAGTTTCTATAATAAATGCCATTATATTGTGAAAAGAAACATAGTTGATAACCATGCCTTTCTTTTCGCCATCAACATTAATACCAATTTATTACTTACAATGATAGCGCATAGCCCCCCGGGGACCCGGAGGGGGGGGGACTACTTATCATCGGCTTTCTAATAATTGGCTAACAGTTATAATACATAAGTCTCCAAACATGCTTACCCACAGGAAATACTATCTTTCTCTTGCGACACGAAAGGAAAATTCGGTGTCGTTTAACTCTCCTACAAAACATGAAAGGGGGAAATTAATATTAGTAATAGCAAAAATCTTGGGGGAAAAAAAAAAACTAATATAGAAAGAAGAGGCTGACCTTGTCCCTTTCATCGAGTTATTGAACTTTTTCAGGAACTTGCTGGGTGGTTCATTAGAAGCATTGGCTCTTCGTTTCAGTGAAGATGTTGGAGCATTCATGGAAAGCTGAGAAGACTTGAACCGCAAATTCTCCATGTTTGAGTGTTGTGTGTACACATAAACTCCACAGCGAACTACAGGCATATTTGGTGTTAAACATGTGACTTGTATTTCCACATCATTCCAATCCAATTCGTGAAAGTTCCTAATTTGAAGCCTCTTGAGGTCTTCTGCTCCCTCAAAAGTCCTTACTATATGATATAAATGCACATGACCTTGCGTCATCAGAGAACCTTCATGTGTCTTTAGTATTGCATGACCATTGGTACTCATACAAATATCAAAGGAGAATCTCTCGTTCGTATTGGCTTTTCCCACCTCAAATGCATGAGGGAAATTCGACCCGCGAGCACGAAAACACAATTTCCCTCCTTCACACCAATTGTGGAACCAATCAGGAAATGCTGTTGTTGTTGCTGGCATTGTGATGCCCATGCCAAAGAACTCGTTCTTCGCCTGATTTACCAATTATAAAGACGTTTCAGATTTGAAAATTCTCATTTTCATCTCTAATTGTAAGAGCTTGTTCATCAGAGATACATTTTAGGATAACTTAGTCTCTCATTCTTCAAAATGATTTCATTCTCACCTTTCTATCCTTCCGCGTCCTTTAATTAAGTTCATACCTAACAGATCAAAATGCTCCCACCAATCTCAGGCAAACGAGGAACTACTAGAGGAAGAAGAATAACAAGTTCACGAACCAAATCCTAATTTTATGGCTGTATTATCTTGCACATGCGAGCTATTTGCTTAGGGTGAATGGTGACATGTGAGCAAAAACTTCAACTCGAATACCGATTAACTTGGACGTTATAATTTGTGGATAGAGATAGCAATCCGACTAATTAATAAAATTAAATAAAATAATGGCTAATGAATTGAATAAGAAATGAACATTGATGATTATTTTGAGAAAATAGAGAAATCAAGATTCCAAATCAAAGTTTTGATGAACAGCTATCGTCACACTTGTATCTAATTTGATTTTTCATCTTTAAAATAGCGAAAGATAATAACAAAGTGGAAAATATATGCATGAGAAATACCTGAGACCATATATGGCCTGATGACTCGTTAGTTAATGATGTGCAATTCTCTGCTTGAACGTTCAAATGCAATGGCAGCTCTGGTATGTGTCTTAATCTCTTGCAGTTATTCAGTGTCAAGAACACCAACTTAGCACATTCTTTAATGCACCCAGGAAGCGACACAAGATCATTATTTCCTGATAGATTTAACTGCTCCAAATTCTGAAATATATTCAGAGTTAGGTGAAGATCTTCATCCAATAGACCACAATAGCTTAGATTCAAGAATTCCAAGTTTGCACTAAATCTAACAACTTCTGGTCTCTCATGCATTAGTTTCTTCAAAGATTTTCTGCTGCGACGTTGAGTGCCTTCCAGAATAAGGAAGTTAATATTTTTCAAGGCTAATAAGCTGTTTGGAAGATCCCTAAGACTTTTGCAGGACCTTATATTTAGTAATTCAAGGCTTGGAAGATTTCCAATGCAAGGTGGGAGCTCTTTAATAGCGGTCTCATTTGCCGAAATACACTTTAGGGCATCCATATTTCCCGCTACACGTGGGAAGTAATCAAGACTCTTACAATTACTGAGATCAAGACTTTGAAGAGATGGCATCTTGATTTCACGTGGAAAGCCTGTGAGTTTGATACATCCACGAACATTTAATGTCATCAGCATAGAGAGAGATCCCACCGAATCATGAACTTTGATCAAGTTGCAACAGTCTTTAAACAGCAATCTTGTTAAACTTTGGAATTGAGACATCTCAGGTATTTCTGTTATGAATTCACATTGTGAGAAATTCATATATGTCACAAATTCAAACCTCTGCCCAAAAAAAAAAAACCAAAGAAAGAAAGAAAGGATTATTTAGTTAACAGTAATTACAGGAGATATCATTTTTGTGTAAATTAAAATGATCCAAATCTCATTCCTATTTGGAAGTCGTGTATATATATGCTTCCAAAGGATAAAAGAAGTTAGCTATGTGACAGGGAATGGCTTGGATGATGGAATTCAAACTTTCATATGTATCATAAAATAGAGAGAATAAGAAAAGTAGTGGCCAGAAAATACAATAAGAGATCAAGTTAATTAGGATTTAGAAACATAAGAGAAAAATATAAACAAAAATAATTATTAAATTTTATAAAACTATACAAGACTTTTTCAAATTGAATCAATTGTATGTAGCTTGGTTGCTTTAAACAGACAAGGAGATTTGTGCAGATTTAATGAAAGGTTTATAATTAGATCAGAAAATAGAAGGATACTTGAAGTAATCCATTCTTGATTTGTAAAAGAAAACAAAGCTAAACAAATTTGAACAAAAAATAATTATAAATAGCCATAAAGGTACCTTCAGTGGCTGATCCAGCCTGAAAGGACTACAACATAACTTGAAGAAAACTAGTTTCCTCGGAGAAAAATCAAGTGGTAAAGTTGAAGAAGGATATCCCTCCCACTCAAGCCATTTTAAACTATTGGGAAGATGTTTAGGACTGGTTGAAAATTGAGATTTCCGAATGATAAGAATTCTAAGATTAGTCATCTTTTCAAAGGATAAACTGCTCCACTTCACATCTTCTTGTTGAGGCGGATCAAGCATTATTCCTTCAATATTACTACTTCCCTATAATGCAACCAAAGAAGTAATGACATTTGTTGGATATGCCACATGGTACATTATACTAGATGTACATATGAGGAAACATAAAAAGGGATTCTTACCAAATTTTCACATAAAACTTTAAGAACATCTTTATAATACCATAATCTACTGCGTTTGCAAGGATCTAATGGTGCCTCATTCCTCACAATCTCTCTGCCCATTTGTTTTATCAAACCATGCATGTACAAGTGACCCTTATCATCAATAGATATCAAAGATTTATCAACAAGCACCTCAATATAAAACCATCCCCCAGAATCACAAGCTTCAACTATTTCTTCAACAGAATCCCATAAATACATTCCAAAGAAACAAGCTATATCTAGGAAAATACTCTTTGCCCCATCTTGAAGGCAATGGTAGCTTATCTTTAATACTTCATGAATTGATCTTTCCAAGATACAATCATATTGTTTCAATGTAGACCTCCATTCCTCCAAGTTTTTGTGCGCCAAATTGGCACCAATCAGTCTTAAAGCCAAAGGAAGGCCTCGTGCATAACTTATCACAACATGACAAGACATGTCATGATAGCCTTCTGGAGGTTGGCTCATATGGAATGCATGCCAACAAAAGAGTTCAAGAGAGTCATGATCATCTAGTTCCTTCATTTCATATGTTTTTTCAACATTACACGCAATTAGCAATTGCTGATTTCTTGTCGTTATGATGACTTTGCTTCCCCAACCAAACCAGTCACATCCTCCTGCAAGCTTTTCCAACTGTTCAACCTCATCAACGTCATCAAGAACCAGCAGCACTCTTTTGTGAGAGAGTCTATGTTTTATTCTTGATATTCCTTCGTCAGCACTCCCAAACTTCACTCTCTTTTCCTCAAGAGTCTCTGATAGAAGCGTTTGTTGAAGACAAACAATGCCCTGGTATTTCTTTGATGCTTCTTTGACATCAAATAAAAAGCATGCACCTTCAAATTGGTAAAAGATTGAATTATAGACAGCCCTCGCAAGGGTTGTTTTGCCAACTCCACCAGTTCCATGAATCCCCAACATACAAACACCATCATCACATTCATCTAAAAGTGACGTCACTTCTTCTTTACGAGGCTCAAGTCCAACCATATGATCAGTGTTATGGAGGCGTTTAGGAGGTAGCATAGAATATGCTTCTTCAACGATCCTTTGAATAAAACCAAATTCGTATCTACATACAAAAGAGAAAATTCAATTTTTTACTGTGAAGATAATTGATGCAAAATGTTCGCTACCTTTTATTTTCTTTTTTTTTTTAAGTTCAGTCTCATTTATCATAATTCATTCCACAACCAAACCAGTCACTTTGAAAAATCTCATTGAATCCTTCAAAGATAACATATTGATTCAATTAGCTCTCAATTCTTTTAACCCTTCACCATAAGTAAAATTTCTTCTCAAATTATAAAATTGTAAAATATTTTCTGTTCAAATGGTACCGTTTAAATAAATCCAGACGTATAAAGCCAAAAGAAGAGTATCCAAAAACTAAAATTAGAACAACTCACGATAAAGAATATAGTTCATCTTTTTTGTTTGAAAGACGGATCAAATATATTCAACTACAAAAAACAAAGTACAAACAAGAAAAACTAAAACAAATACCTTTCAAAATCTTCCCCCCCTGAATATAGTTCATTTTTCAAACTTCATTCAATGCACAAGTATTATATATGTGTGCGCGCGTGTTATATTCAAAAAGCTAATGGAATATTCTTAGTCATATGCTCCCTCTGTCCTGTCTTATTTAATCAGATGGATTAAAATAGTTAAAAGTCTTTATTTAAAAAAATTCTATAAAAATTTCAAATTATCTTTAATTAAAATTATTAACTTTATTTAAAACTTAAAGTCAAACGTGTTACCCAAATGAACCAATTCAATATGCCAAGAAGCATGTATCAAATTTTTCTCAAGTTTTTCCTCACGAAGTCAATGTTTATTTTCACTAGATAAATTTATTTCATTAACTTCTGAGATAATTTAGTCTAAAATTTTTAATTTCAGGTATAATTATTATACTTAATTAATTATTAAACTGTATGAATTGATTATTTTTCTTATATTTAAAAACAGAGGGAGTACAAATGTATGTCCAAAAAGATTTTGTATTCCAAAGCAGAAAAAGAAGCAACAACACTAGTTAAAGATTAAATTAATAATATATATATATATATATATATATGTTAAAAACCTTCAATTTTAAAAATTATTTCTAAAGACTCAAAATCTAGAACTCAGAAAAAGTTTTACTTTCAAGACCTAGAGATCCACACTTATTAACTGCAATGTCATATTTCAAATATCTTCAATTGCGTGTGATAACATCAGTACAGTAACCACTAATTAGTTAAGCATCTGGAACTTCATAAGAAACCAATCAGATAAAAATAGTATAAACGTAACATACCCATCTCCAAAAAGCCATGCTGATGACAAACTAGCAGTTTCAGACAAAGCAGACCTCCATTTTTGTACTTTCTCTAGGTCATTTCTGAACCTATCTTCATGAGCAGCCATGGCTTCGCCAAAGCTATTCCTCTGATACTGAACATCCATGGGATCCACCTTGTAAAAGATAGGCATAACCATGTGGTTCTTCTCCTTCTTACATCGAATGATGTGGGCCAGTTCATCCAGGCACCACGTTGAAGTAGCATAGTTGGTAGAGAACACAACAATTGAAACCCTGGATCTCTCTATGGCCTTAAGAAGAGAAGGTGCGATCCGTTCTCCTTTCCCGAGCTTCTTGTCATCGATGAAGGCGTTGATTCCTTTCCGGCGCAAAGCATCGTAGAGAATCACAGTGAAGGAATGGCGAGTATCTTTGCCTCTGAAGCTCAGGAAAACATCATATCTGTACTCTGTTTCGCTGGTGAAGCTGAGGCTTGAAGGTGCTGCCACTTGAACCGCCATGGCTGCGATAACCGCAATGGTGAAGATAGGTATTGAGATTTGCAAACTCAATCGAAAGAAAAATTCATAAAACGTTTGATCCTCCCACGACGCCACGAAGAAGGATATGAGGGGGAAATTTCTAAGAAGGACCAAGGAACGAACTTGTTTGTAAAAAGGACCGAGGTCCATCAAAGGATTTAAGGTTTACTGAAAAATTACTTGAAGGGTCAAGGACCTTAATTCCTTTGAAAGACCTATGTCTTTTTTTCTAAATATTTCATCGCTTGGTCTTTTTTAGCAATTTGCTCATTTTTGACGCCGTCCCATTGATTTCTTGTGGTTGTCTCACCTGTCAATGATGAAAATGTATTCAAATAAATAAATAAAGGTGCAGAAATTGATGCCCGGTTTTTGTTTGTCCTGTAGCTAATTTTCAATTTAACGTGAAAAAATATTGGAGATTAATGGAATTATGGTAAAGATATTTTATTCAATTCACCATTAAACTTGGCCTACGGTAAGGATATTTAAATCATTTTCTAGAGCAGAATAAAAAAATTAAGATTTATTCAAATTTCATTGAGATATATAATATTTTTAATGTAAAGAATTAACTGCATAAAATATACAATATGAAACATAGGTTAAAATTTTATTATTATTGAAGCATAATTTTCATTTTTAATTTAACTTTTATTTCATTCTATTTTTTTATCAATACATTCTAAAAAATTAATATAAACCTTTTCGTATGTATTAATTTGGATTTATTTGATACGTTATTATAAGTCTAAAGCTCTAAATGCCTCTTATCAACCCATCTATATTTTTGAATTAAAAAAAATTAAACAATTGAAATTTAATAAGATTCATTCATTTATTTTAATAATGGTCTAACTTAGTACTAAGTTTATATTGTGAACACTACTCGAATCAAATTTTAATAATTTAGATTCATTTATTTATTTATTTATGTTATAATAATTACATAAGATATTAAATCTTAGCAATTATTCAATTTTAGATTCAAAAGTAAGGATATGATAAGGAGAAGAAAATAAGAGAAATGATAAGGAGAAGATCCACACCTGTTGAAATAATACAATTTTCTATAAAATTTATATTTGATATTAACATTAATATAGAATGTGATGTACACAAATATGTAATGGATTTCACAAATGTACGGGTTATAAAAATAGTACATGGTAAATCAATGTCGTTTCCAAAGAGAACCAAATTAATTGATAATTAGGCATCAAATTTTTTATTTTCAATTAAGTTGAGCAAAACAAAATTGAATTTGATTTCACAAAATAAGCTTGAATTTATAAAAATGCACTAAAATTAATGTTATAACAACCACAATAGTCAAGGCAACCTATGAGGGATAATTCCTTCTTCAATTTATAAAACATACAATTACCAATTAAATGCACTTAATATTAGTTTGTTAATCTAGAGTATTAATAAGAATAATTATCTTTTAATTAATTAGACCTCTCTCTTAAATTAAAAATGTGATTCCTGACACAATTATGGGATAAAATTCTTTCATCTTCCCTTTCCATCTTCTTGGCCTCCTCTGTATTTTCAAACTTTTGAACCAAAATTTGGATATTTTAGATTTGATTTTTATAAAATAATTTTTATAATATTCTCTCCCAAGCGCGTGCTCAGGTAAGTTATTGATTTCACTTCTTTTCTGAGAGGCTTGTGCTTGGCTTCTAGCAAGTTATTTGATCCCTTGCATTCATCTTGATTTTGGGGGGTGTGTGTATTACCTACTCTATAAATTTTTTGTCTTCTTCCTCTTTCTTATTTTGGTTTTTAATTCTTATTTTAGTCTGTGGCTCCTTCTTGAGTTCTTGGGCGGTATTAAAAAAAAAAAGAAAAAGATATACTTGCATTGTACGGAAATGGTATTGCCAAGCAGGAGATATGACGTAAATGCATAGATTGTGATTTCATGAATATGAATCAGTGAAGTGATCAAGGGAAAAGAAGTCAATAAGTTCGGATTAAAGAAGGGTGGATTGTGGAAATTGTGAGAACTAATAAAAATTTTGGCCTCATTTGGTACAAAAGATTGAAGGCTTAGGCTTGGGACTACTATTAAATAATTTTACATTTTTATGTCTGGCAGGTGAAAATGAAAATTTTAGTGCTAAGCTCAATCCCATCTAAATGAGACTACCTAATACCACTTCCCTTTGGTATTGAAAAATTAATCTTAGGATTGAAAATCTTCAGACCAAATTGCCCCTTACTCTATCCCCCTCCCTCATCAGAGTCGTCCCCAAAGGACTTGGCCTAGGCTCGTCCCTAGAATCTCGCATCGTCTCCTAAGGCATGGTGGGTAAGCTGCGGACGTTATTCTTCAGATGATCAAAGAGGGTAAAATTATAGGCAGAGTAGTACTTCTCGCCAGCCAACCTGGTACTAGCAAGACCGCCATTGCCATGGGCATGGCCAAGTCCTTGGGCCTTGAGATTGAGGTGACTGAAGGTAAAGTCGTTGAAGTCCAAATTGACAAGCTGGCAGTGGCTGGTGCTGCGTCAAAGACTGGGAAGTTGACGTTGAAGATGACGGAGATGGAGACGGTGTATGATTTGGGAGCCAAGATGATCGAAGCATCCAAACACCCCCATGAGCAAACTCGAATGAAATTGACATCGGTGAGATGTAGATGAGAGCGAGGGCTAGCAGAGGAAGAGGGTGATTGACGGCACGGCAAATGAGAGCGAGAGCTAGCGGATCACAGAAGAAGAAGAAGGACTGTTTTAGGTTACAATTTTATTTTATTTATTATAAGGGGTATTTTAGTGTTTTAATTTATATTTAATTATAAAAAGATAAATATTCCCCATAATTATTACTTCATACCAAACCTAATTTTAAAACTCCATTTTCAATCTCAATTTCAATCCCAATCCTTCTACATACCAAACAGGGCATTGGAAGTCTCTACATGATTTCAGTGTTGGTGGAGTTGCAGACGCACTGTTACAAATAATTAAAGTATTCAAAATACTTTTTAAATAATTCAGAAAAACATATTACACGCTTAAGAATTTAAAATACTTTTTACCATTTTGTTGAAAAGAGACATAATATTAAGTACCCTTTCCATTTTAAATTATAAGACGCTTTTAAAAAGTTTATATCATAAAATACAAGATATTTTGATAAAAATAAGGTTTCATTAATTATACTTTTTTAATATTATCATTCTCATTCCCATTATATTCTCTTTTTTTATATTCCTTCATAAATGAAGTATTAAATGGAGGATATTCTTAAAATTTTATATTTTTGTTTTTAAAAATAAAATTGTAAAGTATATTTTATAAACTTTATTGGTATACATAATCTTATATATTTATAAATTATTTAAATTACAATAAATTCTTGTTATTAATATTATTAGGATTAAATGATAATGTGAACCTAAACTAAGTGGTCAACGTCAATGTCCCTTGCTGCTTGATTGGTCCTCAGCCACAAGGCAATTTCATGTGTTGCTGTGCGAATGTCATCAACATTGTTGGTGGCCAAACATGGAAGGCTTGTGGCGAGCGCGGAGAAGTTGAGCGCATCACGGCCTTGGAAGTGCAGGGTGGCACCAACATCTTTGGCGTTTGATGCCTAGCTCCCAGATTTCCAACACCCATTTTCTCCACTTCCTCTTGCAAACGCCTCTATTAGGAGAAGACAAAGCACCATGGGAGGTCATAGCAAAGCTTCTTGAAGAAGAAGGCATGTCCATGCACAGAATGTAACAGAAGGAGGCTGAAGGAGGGGAGGGTAGGACATGGGAAGAGAGAGAATTAGAAGCTTGGAAGCTAAAAAGGCCAAAAATGATGGGCCCCACTATACATAAAGAACAGACACTAATTCCTAATTAATGATGGGTGAGATCATCCCAAATTTTTTAATTATTTAAAATTTAAAATATATCACACATAAATTTAGGGTTCAAATTGCCCGTCAACCTATAATTTAAAGTTTAAATTATCATTTAACTCATATTATTGACACATTATATTAGGAATGGAGAGCGACCGCTTGAGAATAGGAGGAAAGGAGAGACATATAAGAATAGCAAAAAACACCACATCTTAACTCAAAACCTCAAAATTTAAGTTTATAAGTGCTTTCTCTTTATTATACATTAATGATTAAGCCCAACTTTTTTGATGCAAAACTTCCCACATTATCTTATGTCTACTCACATTTAAACAACCTAATTGTAATAACCTTGATAAGTAAAATAAAAATAAATACATAATTTGTTTAAAGTATATTTTTAATTTATTAATGTTTAAAACAAATATGATATTAAAGACTGTTGGTTCGGGTTCGCATTTCGTGCTCATCACCCACAAGGTGATCTCAGCCCTTCATTTTCTCCCAAAATGATCTCTGCCCTTAATTTTAAATTAATTTTTAAATATTTTAAATATTATATTTTTGAAAATAAAAATTGTACAAAATTATTATTAAATTTTGAGTGTCTAAAAATATATCTAGATAGTCAATTTGTAAAAATTATAAAAAATTAATATTATATTGGAGCATTCAGATTGTATCTGGACTATCTAAAATATATTTGAACAGTTAATTTATAAAAGATGTAAAAAAATTTATATTAAATTGGATCATCCAGATTAAATATAAACTACTAAATTTGATTATCAACAGATTTATTAAAAATTTGATCTTTTTTATGCATTTTTATTTTGATTAATATAAAATAAAATAAAAATTTAAATCTGGATTGTCAAGATCCTGTCAGGAGTGATGTGTATGATAGTACTCATTATGTAATGAGCATCGAGAACAGTCCAAATTTAATATTAAATTTTTTTTATAATTTTTATTTTCAAAAATATAATATTTAAAATATTTAAAAATTAATTTAAAATTAAGGGCAGAGATCATTTTAAAAGAAAATGAAGGGCTGGAATCACCTCGTGGGTGATAAGCACGGAATGCGAATCCTGTTGGTTCAGTGAAATTGTGCATATAATTCTTTCATTTGGTATGGAGTTTGAATCTAGCTGAAGCTAAAAAGGGGTATTTTTTTCCTATTGCACTATGAAATTACTAAATTACCCTTGCCTCCACGAGATTTTTTCCCTCCGTCTTCAGCGTCGCTGGCATGAGTGTGCGCTAAAGCTTCGTTCGTCGCTGCTCTACTAAACTCATGGTTTTTCTCTTCCTCCCCTGTTTCAGATCATCAACGTCCTACTTCTTCCTTTGTCCAAGAGATGGTGTGAACGTTCAGGTCTCTCTTCTCTTTCATTTTGTTACTGTTCGTTGCAGATGAAGACTGTGGAAGCTCTGTCGAAGCTCTTCCCCTGTTCAGTTGTAGATTATGTTTTTTTCTTCCTTATACGTGCATCGTCAGCTACCTAAGGTGAGGAGTTTTGGACCTTTCCATTGCTGGTTTTACTGTGGTGTGAATGTAAGAAATAATAATCTTGAAGTTCCAAAATTTTGTTTTGTGATCTGCTACTGCTACCGTTCCTCATGTGAGAAAGAGAGAAATTAAATTGAAGCTGAATTTATGGTTTAGTGCTGTCATGTGAAATGTGGAAGATGATGATTTAAGTTTTTAAAGTTAAGATTGATTTAGTGAATGAAGAAAAGGAACTTAGGAAGCTGATTCTTTTATTCATTTATATATTAGAGAATTTTGGGATATGAAATCAAAGAGCAAAAAGTTGGTTTGAGCTTGAAAAAAATTAGTATATGTAAGGTGTATGATACTATACTTGTTAGAAGAAGCTTTATTTGATTTTCATACATTTTCTTTTTAGATTTCATTGATTCTTGTAAGTGGTATGCCCAAATTGAGTACTATTGCTCTATGAACCTAATTTGGAGATTCAAAAGGAAATTTGACTAGGAAATTTATATTAAACTATTTGAGTTCTTGTGGAAAGTATTTGGAAGTTGCCAAGGAGACTTAACTATGAAAAAAAATGTGATTACTTGAATTCTTGGATATGGATGGCTTGTTGATGAATTACTTAAATGCTAGAGTTTTATGAGTGGTTTGGAAATGATATATATATATATATATATATGTATGTATGTATTTGGTGTTTTGATCAAATGCTAATGATAATTTTTAAGAGTTAAGCCTTGATATTTAAAGTTTCACATGCACCATAATTTAATATTAGTAGTAATGATGTTGAAAAAGGAACTATTATAGTGGTTAAATATTTAGTAAAAAATTTAATATGATTTATTGGGTATTTAGAAAAAGAGGAATTTGATTGAAGTTGAAAGAGAAAATTTGAATTCTAAGAATTTCAGGTAAGTGAATAATGTTCCAACTAATTTACCAACAGAATCTCTTTTACTGAAATATTATATTTTTATATAAATTATTTTTAATTATTATGAAAAGTGTTGGGTACTTTAGTTAAATTATTTTATCCTATGAAATGTGACAAAGAATAATTAAGTTATGGCATGTACATGTATTTTTTTATAAATTATATTTTTAAGATAATGAAATTATTTTGACTAGTTTTAAAAATTTTGGTTATCATGTAAATGCAAGAATAGATGTTATTTATAAAATTTTATTTTTACAAATATTAAATTGATGCTTAAGGTAATTCATGCGAGTATGGTAATAAGAATGAAAGTTGTATTTCAAAAATGTTTATTTTTCCTCGCATATTTGAAAAAAGATTTTGAGAAGACTTGAAGCAGAACATTGTTACTAACGACAGTTTTGTTAGCCTTTGGCGCGCTATGATTAAGAATTAACTAGTTTGATTTTCATGAGTATTATTCTCACATTTGTTATTCGTGAGTCTTATACCTACATTTGTTTTGTGGCTTCGACCATATTTGATTAGTTACCTTTATGGATCGTGTGTCTACGTCTGTTCTATGACTTCAACCACGCCTGGTTAGTTACCTTTATGGATTATGTGTCCACATCTGTTTCTTAACTTCGATCACATGTGGTTAGTTATCCTCATGGATTGTGTGTCCACATCTGTTTCATGGCATCAACCACATCTGGTTAATTACTCTCATAAACTATGTCCACATTTGTTTTGTGGCGTTAGCCGTGTCTGGTTAATTATCCCATGAACTGTGTCCATGTCTATTATCTGTTATGTAAAGTCCTCATAAATAAATTAATTTTATCGGATTTGTGAAAAATAAATTTCATTGTTTTTAATTAATAAATATTTATATGCTGATTTAATTATTTAATTTACTTGATTCCTTATAGTTAGGTGACAAATTGTTTATTTATTTAGACATTAATGATTCAATATTTGTGAAGTAATTAGGATATTTAAATTCTCAAATTTAGTGGCTCCTTGTAAATTTGTTTATCATTATTAGAATATATCCATTTACATTTTTTTGACTTTATTATTGAGACGTTATTCATTGAAAATAATTTTAGTCACAAACAGTGTTGCTGATGGTGAACCATCTATTGAGCATTGAGGAGTCCATTATTGACTAGAAGTGGAGAAGCTAAGAATTACATTTCTTTTGATGTAAAGCTTTAAATTATGAAATTTTATTTTGTAAATTCATTTATAGGTGCTTCACATAGTTTATAGTTAGGTTATTTATTTTGTTATATATATATATATATATATATTCTATTGTTGGCTAGAAAGAGTTGAACTCCTGATAAAAAAATGATATTTTGTGTAAAAATATTGTATTGTAAAATTTTCAAGAGATCCTATTTGTAGAGGAGATTCTGTCAAAATTTTTACAAAAATATTGAAGCTTTTATTAACATCAAAAATGTTTACACATGTTTTAATTCAAACTAAAACATAATTACCCAATTGGAGGTGTGGTGGTTCACATCCTGTGTTGGTCATCCTTTATTTTGTGGAGCGTGACACCTCAAATGTGAATCTACAAGTTCTCCATATCAAACCTAACAATCCTCAAGTCTTAGAATAGCCCAGTTCTTGATTTCAAATGGTGTGTAGTCATTTTTGAGACTCAAATGTATACACAATAATGAGCTTTCAGGTCCCAAACAAAACCAGGTACTTATATTACTTGATAGAAATGGAGAGTGACCGCTCAAGAATGAGGAGAAGAAGAGATAGGCAAAAGTAACAATAGGATATCATATCTTAACCCAAAATATCAAAACTTAAGTTTATAGGCATTTTTTTTTATTATATATTAGTTATTAAGTCTAACTTTATTCGATGTGAGAACTTCCCACATCTTTTTATGTCCATTTGCACTTGGACAACCCAATACATTAAAATCCATTTGTTTTTATTAAACTGGATAAAAGTAAATTAAATATATACAACTAAGTATCTAGGTGTTGCCCAAATAATAATTAACCACCTAATAGGAGTTGGGTTTAGTAGAAGATATTAATATCTCATAACATGGCTAACTAATGTTCGAATTTTAACCAAGAGAGGTATCTATATTTAGTATCTATTAATTACTATGTTTTTTTTTAATTTACCATCTCATAAATCCATATAATAGAAAATGTTCATTTGCCAAAATTTTTATTATTTTTCTTTGATATGCATGGTTAAAGTATATTCATACAACATCAATAAGCACTGTCCTACTAGGTAAGATTGGTTACTTTTATGCACAACACCATTATGCTAATTAAAGTATATTGATACAACGATTTAAAAAAAAAAATCATTGTATTCTTTAATAACTGTAAATATAGAATTCCAATTCTAGATGTTTAATTCTTCATGCCCCGTGCATCGTTCGGGGATTCATTCTTTATTTATTTATTTATTTATTTATTTATTTATTTATTTATTTATTGGATAAAGTTTCGGGGATTCATTCTAGTTAATAAAAATAAAAGAACTTTGAAGGACCATTAGTAGAAAACAGACGCTCACCTTGTCCTTGTCTGTCTTTCTGCGGTATTGGGTTTTCCTCTGTCGGTGGCCTCGAAAGTTGAAACTTGTTCTTTCACTTGGGGAGGATAAGACTTGACTGAACATTCTCCATGTTTGTTTCTTGTTAATACATGCAAAATTCACAATTAACTATGATCCAATCTGGTTAGTCACGTATTGCTTCTATAATTTTATTTCCATATCATTCCAATCCCATTCCAGAAGCCTGTTCAGGCTCTTCCACTCTTCTTCCCCAAAAGCTTCTCTCTATCAAATGTTGTCATAAAATTGACATAAATACGGCAAACTTCTTTTGGGGTTAGAAATTAAAACTGAGAACAGAAGGAAGATTACTTAATGAGAGGAGCAATGATAGAGTCAGTGTCGAATCACCTATGAAAACCAAGCCCAAATCCCCTCACAGCCCAAGTCCAACCACCACTGACTTAAAAAACTAATGGTTTTGTCAACAGTTGATTCTAGAATATCCTTTCCTGATTTGTGATGTACACGCATCACCATCACACTGCTACTCCCACTGTATAAATAACCATTCACTGTATTAAGCAAAGCAATAGAGAATATCAAATGATTTCAGACATTTTCTGTGTTTTCCTTTTCGTTCTTTAATTCATCAGGATATTGGCGGCTTGGTTTTCAAATCCACAACCTCTACTTGCTAAATCTATGTGGATGCTTTTCACAGCTGAAGACAATTTGATTTCTCAATTGGTTCTCGAACCCAAATATCTTCATTTTTAGCAGGATGCTGAGATTCATAACCGCTCATCTAAGTCTTAGATTTAGAAATCCATTAAAACACTGAAAAGCTTGGGTGGAGAATTGGTAATGGATTTAATATTTAATTATTGAACCATATAGCTGACCCACCTAGTAGGATAGTACTGGATGTTGTTGTATTAAATCACACCATTAGTAGCCTATGCAACCAGAGTGCCCAACAATTTTAATCTTAATCATGACAGGATATATAATACTTCATGATGTAGGTACTCGGAACCATGAGCTCTTGAAACCATTCTAATCAAGCAACGCAGAAGATTCCACTTTAAAGATTCCATTCTCTTTGAATAATCAGAAGGATCAGCTCATTTGGCACAGCAAAACAACAGGGGACAGTTTATTTGGAGGCAGATTGGGGAAGATTCAGCCTCTAAATGAGCCATATAGAATTCAATTATTCACGTGGAAAGTTCTTGAAACTGCTCTGCCCTAACTAAAGCATTAAAGGATCATCACCTGCAGCTATAAATAGGGTGTGGATTTTGCAACGATCCATGCAAATCCAGAGAACATCTTTTGCTTTTTTTGGCAGTGTGGATTGGTTCATCTTTGGGTCTAAACACAGATTTGGCTGACTGTGAAGATATAGCAGAATGGCTTACCAGTATCCTTAATGGTTTCAACTTGAGATTTCCTCTTATATCTGTAATATTTTGTACCCTACTAGGTGCTTTAGAAATGATGTCACTCGCAGTGGTGTCAATTAATGATGGCATTGAGATGCGCATTAATATTTGTGAAGTTTAGTACCGTTCAGAAAGATAGCTATAGCATAATATTTAGCAATATTCAACCTCCGCCTCTTCAACAGACTTTAGTCTGTAACTTTATCTGTCAATAGTTACGTAATAATATTGTAGTCTCACATTATTTTAAAAAGATTACACGTTAGTATGGGTAAACAAATTGACCCCATTATTTCAAAAACTCTACCTAGTTTCTATGATAAATGCCTCGGGAAATGAAACATTAGATTTACCATTACCGAACCCATACCCTTTTGGTTTCAGGTAAAGCATAAAGCCACTAAGGTGTGATGACATAACATTCTTTCCTTCATAAACAGATATTTCCAATTCACAAATGATAATGCATATTAGAAAAATAAACCATTCATCTCATTGAATTTACAACCAAACATGCTTACCTATTGGAAAAACAATCTTTCTTTTGCAGCACAAACGAAAAATTTGGTGTAGTTTGATTCTCCTGGACCTACAATACATGAAAGTGGGAAAAAATTAATAATAACCCAGAACCATGTTATGGAAGCTAGTAGGAAATATGAGCTCACCTTATCCCATTTTGTGTTATTGAGTTTTCCGTTATCAACACCCTTGAATTTTCTCAAGATCTTCATGGGCGGTTCATTAGGAGGAGAAGCAATTGCTCTTCGTTTCTGTGAAGTTATAGGAACATTCATGGAAAGTATAGATGACTTGAAAAGGACATTCTCCATGTTTGTTTGCTGTTTGTACGCATACACTCCACAGTTAACTATAGGCATTTCTGGTGTTAACTTTATGACTTCTTTTTTCCTGCGGGGAGTCAAACGTAGGACCTCTACTGCCACATCATTCCAATCCAGCTCCAGAAAACTATCAAGCCTCTCCCACTCTTCTGGCTCAAAAGCCATTTTTATATCAAATAAAAACAGATGGCCTTGCCTAGTTCCATAATTTGCAGCATTTGTCTCCTTTGTGTTTGACGACCATTGACGCTCAAGGAAACATGGACAAAGTGTTTCTCACTCAAGTTTGCTTTCCCAACTCAAAAGCAAAGGCAGCATGAGGGAAATTCCCACGAGCACAAAAAGACAATGTCCCTCCTTTACAGCATATGCTGAAACAATCAATCAGGAAATGTTGTTGGTGGCATAGTAATGTTCAAGTGATGGAACTCCTTTCTTGCCTGATTTACCAGAAAAGAGCCCAAAGGCATTTTCAGATCTGGAAACAACATATAAGAGAATTAAAAAAAAAAATTCTCACTTTAATCCCTAACAGATAGGAGCATTTTCAATTTAATCATTTATAGATAGTTTCAAATAAGTCAATCCTCCATTCATTAAAATGTTTTAACTTAATTTTGGACCTAACAGACTGCTAACATGTTCTTAACCTTCGCTGATAATAAACTTCAATGATGACTTGAGTTCATGAAGCAGTTCATAACTAGTGACATGCAAGCGGAAAAGTTCAATTCAGAAATCTAATGACTCGTACATTATTCTGCAGATAGAGATAGAAAAAGAAAAAGGGGAAAAAAGATTCTACAAGAAAAAAAATTTAGTAATGAGAAATAATAAATATGGCTAGATAATAGAAGGATTTCTTTTGAAAAAGTTTCGGTCAATGCACAAGAAATGAAATCATGGTTGTTTGGAGAAAATAGAAATCCATATGCCAAATGAAAATTACCAGTATCTATCTGAGATCTGACCATCAGACCAGCATTTAATTTGATTAACTTCAAAATGGCAAAAGAAAGATTATAGAAAGAAAAAAATGACAAAAACCTGAGACCATAAATGGCCTACTGACCCTGTAGATAATTATATGCAATTCTCAGCCTCTATATTTTCCAATTTTGATGGCAACTCTGGTATGTCTCTTGGCCTCTTGCAGTTTATTCAATACTAGATTCCGCATATTAGCACACTCTATAATGCACTCAGGAAGGGACACAAAGTCACTCCCTGATAAAATTAACTCTTGCACATTCCAAAAACAATTTAGAGCTAGGTGAAGATCTTCAAGCAGTAGACAACAATTTTCGAGATTCAACATCTTCAAGTTTGAGCGGCTAATAACTGGTTGGTTCTCTTGCAATGATTTCTTCAAAGATTTTCTGCTCGGAGGTTGAATGCCTCTTAAATTAAGCCAACTAAGGCTTTGCAACGTGAATAAGCTGCTTGGAAGCTCCCTAAGACTTTTGTGGGAGCTTATAACTAAAGATTCAAGCCTCGGAAGATTTCCAATAGAAGGAGGGAGCTCTTTAATTGCAGTGTCTTCTGCATAAATTGTCCTCAGTGCATCCATCTTTCCCACTATATGTGGGAAGTGGTCAAGGCTCCTGCAATATCTGAGATGAAGCTTTTGAAGAGATGTCATCTTGATTTCGTGTGGACAGCCTGTAAGATTGGTGCATCTACTAAGATTTAATTCAACCAGCTTACACAGAGATCCAACCGAGTCATGAACTTTGATTAGATTGTGACATCTTTTGAACAACAGTCTTCTTAAATTTTGAAATTGAGACATATCAGGTACTTCAGTTATGAATTTGCAGTATGAGAAATTCATATACGTTACACATTCAAACCTCTGCCAAAAAAAAAAACTAAATTATTTAATTAACAGTAAAGTTTCTGATTAAAAAAGATGAGAAAAGAATAACAGGAAAGTCTTGCAGATCCAGGAAATACGAGAAGTTGATGTAATTTAATCTTGATTCTTGGTAGAAAAGTATAGCTAAAGATGATCAAAAAATAATAATAAAGTGAAAAAAATACCTTGAATGACTCTTCCATTCTGAAAAGTCTACCAGATAATTTGATGAAAACTAGTTTCTTAGGAGAAAAATCTGGTGGCAAAGTTGTAGGAGGATATCCCGCCCAATCAAGCAATCTTAAACTACTTGGAAAATACTTTGGGTAGCTGAAAATTGGGAATTCCGGACCACAAGAATCCTAAGATTACTCATCTTCTCAAAAGCCATACCACTCCACTCCACTTCTTCTTGTTGAGGCGGATCAAGCATTATTCCTTCAATATTACCGCTTTCCTGTAATAGAAGTCCAACGAAATAATAGTTAGATATTGCAAAATAGCACAATAGCTAAATGCATATGGCTATATGAAGAAACAGACAAGATTTAGATCCTTACTAGATTTTCACGCAATACTTTGAGAACATCTTTGTAATGCCATAATCTACTGCATTTACAAGGATTTGACGGTGCCTCCTGCCTAATAATCTCTCTACCCATTTGCTGTATTAGATCATGCATGCCCAAGTTACCATTATCAGCAACAGTTACAAGAGATTTGTCAACAAGAACTTCAATATAAGACCTTGCACCAAAATCATAAGCCGCTAGTTTTTCTTCAATAGTTTCCAATACCTCCTCTTTAAAGAAACAAGCAACATCTAGAAAAATACGCTTAGCACCATCTTGTAAGCAATCATAGCTTATCTGTAATAGCCTTAAACAATCTATATATATATATATACTTATTGAATTAATTATATGAATATATTTTAGTTATGTTAGGGATAATTATAACAATAAGGAGTATTGGTAGAATGGAAGAATGTATGCCAAGTAACTGAAGGTTTCCAGTTCGAATCCCTGATGCAACAAAAAGGGAATTTTATTTTTTTTTCAACTTCTTTGAAATTACGAAATTGCCCTTTTCTAAAAATGATAAAAGCTTCCTTCTCTTCCTCGGCGATTCCAGAAAAACAGAGAGAGAATGAGAGTCTGAGAATATGACCGACTTAACCTTCCTATACCTCTGATCTTTTCTTGTTTTAGAGATCACCGACTCATCTTCCTTGTTGTTCACGGTGGTGGCCGGTGCAGTCGAAGCTAAAGTTTCTCTAGTTTGTTTTTTTTCTCTGTGTTCCCTGTCCTTATTATCGTTCTCTGTCTGTTTCTGGCTGTCTTCATTGAGTTCGGTCGCTGCTCGGTTTCTATCGTCAGTTGGGTTGCTGCCACTGTGAGACTTAGTCGTTGGAGCTGGATTCATGATTCTTTTCTTTCCCAGCTCAACTGTGAGCTTTATGCTCTGTTTTACCGTTACGTGTTCCCTGTTTCTGCATTTTTCCGTATGCTGTGCAGTCCGTGTGTTTTGAGCTGAAAAATCCCAAAGCATCAAAACAGAGTAGAGCTATTATTGTAAGCTTGTATCGGTGCTGTGGAGTCAAGCTCCTTTCGTTGCTGTGAATCGTGACAGTGTTTGGATTATATCTTCCCTGTTCAGCCGACTGTTTCAATTTCTTCATCCTGGTTTTCTGTTGTGGTGAGTCAAGGTGAGAAGGCTTCACGTTTAGGCTTCTTTTACTCAGTATATATGTGAACCGGTAACAGAAAAGAATTTGGCTTCTCTGTGACTGTTATGGCTATACGTGGCTGAAAAAAAAAGGGGAGAGAGAGAGAGGAGTATATATATTTTGCATGCTTCTTGTTACCATTATGCCGTGCTGTTATAGGAAGGAGAAGATTCAAATTTAAGTTGGAAGTTTGTTTAAAGACTTGCTATTTATGTGTGTGTGGTCTGGGTCATAATTTTATGGGCTAAATGGATTTGAGTTAAATTGAATATGATTAAAGAAACTATTAAGGTAAGGGAGGAGGAGAGTGATTTGGATAATTAATTTAATTAAGTAGAATTTATGCACCTCAAGTAATTGGTGCAAAACCTATAAAAATAAATGTATATATATGGGGAAGGTTGCAAGTATGAAGGATAAAGTTTGGTGGGAGAAGTATATAAGTATACAAGCTATGGAATCATGAATGGATGGTTTAACTAAAACGAAATTGAGGGGGGGACTAGTGATGTTAACGATAACACTTGGATCAACTCTAATTATGATGGTGATTGATTTGGAATTATGTTAAAAATTTCATTTTTTATTTATATATTTATTTATTTATATTCTAATAGGGTGCGCAGAAGAAAGGGAACCTGACCAAAATTGAAAGAAAGGATATCTTTAAAAATTTTGAAGCTCCGACGAGTAAGTGAATAGCATTCCATTTAATATTTTATCTTTATTTTAATAGCCTCTTCCTGAATTATTTTTCTTATGAACTATATTAATTATGAAAATTATAAGATATCAGTGAAAGATAAACGAGTTATGATATATGCATTCATTGATTCTTACAAAGATATTTCCAAGTTTGATGGAAGTAATCTTGTATGATTGTTAAACTTTGAAATTTATTGGATACTCGATTATTACAAATTTATGATTTTGACAAACGTTGAGATTTGGCACAATTCATGCGAATTTGATTTTGAAAATGACAATTTAAATTCAAAATAATCATTTCTCTCGCATGTTGAAACGGGATTTCTAAGAGAACTTCACACAGAACACTGTTGCTAGCGGCAGTTCCGTTAGCCCGTAGCGCGCTGTGGTTAAACACTAGCTAGTTTGTTCGTGAGTTTTATTCTCACGTTTGGTATTCGTGGGCTTCGTACCCGCGTTTGATTTCGTGGCCTGAGCCACGTTTGGTTACTTACCCTCGTGGGCTGTGTGTCCACGTTTGATTCGTAGCTCCGGCTGCGTTTGGTTATTTACCCTCGTGGACTGGTGTGTCCACGTTTGTTTTCGTGGCATAAGCCGCGTTTGGTTATTTACCCTCGTGGACTGAGTGTTCACGTTTGTAACCTGTTCTGTTGAGTTCTCAAAATTTTAAATGTTGATTAATATATGTTTTCAAAATTTATCCGGTGTTGACTAGTAATTTGTATTACTTCGAGTTATATGAGAGCAAATGGTTTCTTTAAGCATGAGAACATAAATTGTTCTCTACTTATTCTTATTTTTCAAATATGATTATAACTTATATGCTTATAATTTTAGTGGAATTACTTTCAATTATTTGACACCATTATTAGAGACTGTCAATTTAAGTTTTAAGAATTTTATCATGGGAATGCTATTCACTGGAAAAATTATTTGGCTTCAGATTGGTTAGCTGACGCCGATTCTACCAGCGACCTCAAAAAGGGCAACCAGCTACAGTGGGTGGATATTTTGATTGGTATTATTGTCTTTATGTAAATATATAATTTGTATGTCCTTTTGATTTGAGAGAAAGAATAGATGCTCCACATAGGTTGTTGATAAACTTTATTTTTGGATCTGTATATGGGTTGTTGGCTGGAAGGAGCTACGCTCCTGATTTATACTGTTATCTGTCAGAATTTTGTTGTAGAATTTTTGGGAGATCCTAGTTACAGGGGAGGTTCTGCCGAAATTTCTACAAAAAAAATATCGACACTTTTTTTTATGATATTGAATCTAATAAGTTATTTTAATTCTCATAGGATTTGATTAAATTTTGTTCCTTTCTTTTGTAAAATGAAATCAAGGTTTATTTTAAGGCTTACGGGAATGTGTAAGTGACTCATACCCGTGCCGGTCACCCTCTATTTTGGGGCGTGACAGTTTTGGTATCAGAGCCAAGGTTTTTACATATAAAACTATGTGGAGCAGAAACTTGCCAGTGAGGTTTCAATTATCATTATGAACCCGGGCATAATTATAATTGAGACATCATTGGAAGTTCTATAGGAAGTTTTCAAACGATGTTTGTTTTTTTTTTGTTATTGACTTTTTATTATATAAAGGAATTGTATTTTGAATTAAATATTTCTTTTGTTTCTTGATATAGTGAAATATGCCACCCAGACGTCGAGTATCTACCAGGAGCTCCACTAGCAGTAGAGCCTCTGGTAGAATTTCTCCGACAGATGATATGCCCTTGAGAGGTAGAGGACGGCGTCAGAGTAGGATCAGGGCTAGGGGTGGTCGAACCCTTAGGCCCCTTCAAGATATTCCTTCTAGAAGTGATCGAGTAAGTTCTCAATCTGAAGAACAGACAGTCCCTTCAACAAATGATACCCCAGAGGAAAATCCTGTAGTTAAGTTATCGGAGTTTATGAAGCTAAACCCATCATCTTTTTCGGGAACCAATGCACGGGAGGACCCAATTGAGTTTCTCGAAGGAATTGAGAAGAGATGTAGGGCCTTGAGATGCCCTGATGCTCAGTATGTTGAATTTGCAGTGTTTCAACTTCAAGGGGTAGCAAGTACTTGGGCAAAAACAGTCCCAAGTTTGCATGCAACGAGAGCACCTTCTTTAACCTGGGAAGAATTCAAGACTACATTTCTGAATCGTTATTTGCCTCAGAGCACTAGAGACGCAAAAGTTGAAGAGTTTCTGACTTTAAAGTGTAGTAAAGGAATGTCTATAGCAGAATATGACCAGAAGTTTACTGAATTATCCTCTTTTGCTCCTCATATTGTACCGACTGAAAAAGAACGAATTAGCAGATTTGTACAAGGATTACCAGTCGACATACATGACAATATAGCACCTATGTTGAGTCGTGATATCACCTATGCAGAGATTGTTGATAGTGCATTGAGAATTGAGAATCGACATAAGGCAGAGGAAGTAATTTCTAAGAAACGCAAGAGGGAGCATGATGAGAAATTTCCCGGTTCTTTTTCCAAGAGTCATCAATTTTCAAGTCAATCTCACTTTCATGCCTCACAATCTAAGCCTAGATCATTTGGTTCACCATCAGTAAGCACTCCCGTTGTGAGACCAAATTCTAGTAATGTGAGACCTCGAGCCCAGTCAGTGCCGAATCAATCGGGTTATGTTAGAGTCCCTTGTAATAGTTGTGGAAAATATCATTTGGGACCGTGCTATAGAGTGTCTGGTGCATGTTTTGAGTGTGGACAGACGGGCCATTTGAGAAGAAATTGTCCCTATTTACAGTCTGTGTCAAGCCACGGATCAATTCAACCTTCTCCTCGTCCTACTTCCTCATCAATCCCACCTGCTAGAACTGCTTCTACTTCAGCTAACAGGGGTAAATTTGGAAGGGGAAATGGTCAGCGAGGACAATCTTCCTTAGGACAAAGGCAGGCGAGAGTTTATGCCATGACAAGACAGGATGCTAAAGCCTCAAATGCTGTTGTTACAGGTATTATAACTGTGTGTTCCAATCAAGCTTATGCATTATTTGATCCTGGATCAACTCATTCATATGTGTCTGCTTATTTTGCTAAGAGGTTGAGCAAAGAACCTACCGAACTTGATAATTCATTTGTAGTTGGTACCCCAGTAGGGGAATCTTTAATTGTTTCTCATGTGTATAAGTCTTGTGAAGTGTCTCTTGAGGGTAGAGAAACCCTTATTGATTTGATGATGCTTGATATGATTGATTTCGATGTCATCTTGGGCATGGACTGGTTAGCTTCTTGCTATGCTACCGTTGATTGTCACTTAAAAGTAGTGAAATTTGATATTCCAGGTGAAACTCCTTTTGTATTGCAAGAGAGTTTTATAGAAAGACCTACTAATCTTATTTCAGCTTTAAAAGCCCAACGATTACTACAGAAGGGTTGTCAAGGGTTTTTAGCGGTGATAAGGGACATTGATAAATCCGCTGTTAGTTTGGATCAAATTCTTGTTGTTCGGGAATTTCCTGATGTTTTACCAGAAGAGTTACCTGGATTGCCACCTGATCGAGAGATTGAATTTGCCATTGATTTAGTTCCGGACACTCAACCAATTTCTATTCCACCTTATAGAATGGCACCTTCTGAGCTGAGAGAACTAAAGACTCAATTGCAAGAACTATTAGATAAGGGATTTATTCGACCTAGCACATCCCCTTGGGGAGCACCAGTACTTTTCGTGAAGAAAAAAGATGGGTCATTAAGACTCTGTATTGATTATCGGCAGCTTAATAAGGTGACGGTGAAAAACAGGTACCCATTGCCTCGTATAGATGATCTTTTTGATCAGTTGCAAGGAGCTCAGTATTTTTCCAAAATAGATTTACATTCAGGTTATCATCAATTAAAGATCAAGAAAGAGGATATACCTAAGACTGCATTTAGAACCCGATATGGTCATTATGAATTCCTAGTAATGTCATTTGGGTTAACTAATGCACCAGCAGCTTTTATGGATCTAATGAATCGGGTGTTTAGATCGTTTCTTGATAAGTTTGTGATTGTTTTTATTGATGATATTCTGATATACTCAAAGAGCCTAGAGGAGCATGAACATCATTTACGGATGGTTTTACAGACAATGAAGGAACAACAACTTTATGCCAAATTCTCTAAATGTGAATTTTGGCTTGATAAAATTACCTTTTTAGGACATGTTGTTTCTAAAAATGGTATTCAAGTGAATCCAGGCAAAGTAGAAGCGGTGCAAAATTGGCCAAGACCAACAACTGTTACAGAAATTCGCAGTTTCTTAGGTCTTGCAGGATATTATCGTCGTTTTGTCAAGGATTTCTCTAAAATAGCAGCTCCACTGACAAGATTAACCCAAAAGAATGTGAAATTTGAATGGAGTAACAAGTGTGAAGACAGTTTTCAAAAGTTAAAGGAGTGTTTGACTTCGGCACCAGTTTTGAGTTTACCATCAGGCAATGGAGGGTACGTAGTTTATTGCGATGCTTCTCGTGTGGGTTTAGGCTGTGTTCTAATGCAGCATGGACGAGTTATTGCTTATGCCTCAAGGAAACTTAAGAAACACGAGCAGAACTACCCAACTCATGACCTAGAGATGGCAGCAGTTGTTTTTGCGTTAAAAATTTGGCGTCACTATCTTTATGGAGAGACATGTGAAATCTAAACTGATCATAAAAGTTTAAAGTACATTTTTGAGCAAAAAGATCTTAATCTTAGACAAAGAAGGTGGATGGAGTTACTGAAGGATTATGACTGTACAATTCTTTACCATCCTGGCAAAGCAAATGTGGTGGCTGATGCCTTAAGTAGAAAATCAATGGGTAGCTTGGTGCACATGACTTTGACAAGGCGGCCTTTGGTGCAAGAAATTCATAAACTTGAGCAGAGTGGAGTCAAGTTTGAAATTATTGATAAGGGACCATTTCTGGCTCATGTACAAGTTCGTTCTTCTTTAATGGATCAGATTAAGAGCGCTCAATTTTCAGATCCAAAATTATGCAAGTTAAAAGAAGCAGTCATAGCTGGAAGTAACATTGAGTTTGAAATTGACCAGGAAGGAATATTAAAGTGCAAGGGTAGAATTTGAGTGCCACACGAGGAAAACTTGAAGCGACTTATCATGGAAGAGGCTCATCATTCTTCATATACCGTGCATCCAGGAGCAACTAAAATGTATCAAGATTTGAAACAACTGTATTGGTGGGATGACATGAAAAAGGATGTGGCAGACTTTGTCTCACGTTGTTTGACATGCCAGCAAGTTAAGGCAGAACACCAAAAGCCAGCTGGGCTACACCAAAGGTTAGAAATACCAGAATGGAAGTGGGAAAATATCACAATGGACTTTGTCACCGGGTTACCTCGCACTGCTAAGGGGTATGATTCTATCTGGGTTATTGTTGATAGATTGACGAAATCAGCTCATTTCATTCCAGTAAAGACAACATATAATGTTGATAAATATGTTCAATTATATATTGATGAGATTGTGCGATTGCATGGAATTCCAATATCCATAATTTCTGATAGAGGTCCTCAATTTACTTCCCGATTTTGGAAATCTTTCCAAGAAGCTTTGGGCACTCGATTAGATCTTAGTACTGCTTTTCACCCACAAACTGATGGCCAGTCTGAGAGAACCATTCAGATACTTGAAGATATGTTAAGATCTTGTATTCTGGATTTTGGTGGCAGTTGGGACCGTTACTTAGCTTTGGTAGAGTTTGCTTATAACAATAGTTATCAATCTAGCATACAAATGGCCCCATATGAAGCACTTTATGGTAGGCAATGTAGGTCTCCTATTGGATGGTTTGATGTTGGCGATACTAAGCTGTTGGGACCAGATTTGGTGCAAGATGTTAGAATTCACAGTCGAGGATAAAGTATTCCTTAAAGTATCTCCTATGAAAGGGGTTATGAGGTTCGGAAAGAAAGGTAAACTGAGCCTAAGGTATGTGGGTCCATTTGAGATTTTAGAAAGAATTGGTGCAGTTGCTTATCGTTTAGCGTTACCGCCTGAACTGTCGGGTATCCATCCAGTATTTCATGTATCAATGCTACGGAAATATTTATATGACCCTTCTCATGTAATTGAAATTCAGGGGACTCAAATATCCCCAGACTTGTCTTATGAAGAAGTTCCAGTGGCTATCTTGGATCAACAAGTTAAAAAGTTGCGATCGAAAGAAATTGCTTCGGTGAAAGTGCTATGGCGTAACCATTCTAAGGAAGAAGCTACGTGGGAAGTCGAAACGGATATGCGTGCTAAGTATCCACACCTATTTGAGGATTAAGGTAAGTACAAATTTAAATTCGGAGGACCGAATTTTTTTAAGGGGGGAAGAATGTAATAGCCTTAAACAATCTATATATATATATATATACTTATTGAATTAATTATATGAATATATTTTAGTTATGTTAGGGATAATTATAACAATAAGGAGTATTGGTAGAATGGAAGAATGTATGCCAAGTAACTGAAGGTTTCCAGTTCGAATCCCTGATGCAACAAAAAGGGAATTTTATTTTTTTTTTCAACTTCTTTGAAATTACAAAATTTCCCTTTTCTAAAAATGATAAAAGCTTCCTTCTCTTCCTCGGCGATTCCAGAAAAACAGAGAGAGAATGAGAGTCTGAGAATATGACCGACTTAACCTTCCTATACCTCTGATCTTTTCTTGTTTTAGAGATCACCGACTCATCTTCCTTGTTGTTCACGGTGGTGGCCGGTGCAGTCGAAGCTAAAGTTTCTCTGGTTTGTTTTTTTTCTCTGTGTTCCCTGTCCTTATTATCGTTCTCTGTCTGTTTCTGGCTGTCTTCATTGAGTTCGGTCGCTGCTCGGTTTCTATCGTCAGTTGGGTTGCTGCCACTGTGAGACTTAGTCGTTGGAGCTGGATTCATGATTCTTTTCTTTCCCAGCTCAACTGTGAGCTTTATGCTCTGTTTTACCGTTACGTGTTCCCTGTTTCTGCATTTTTCCGTATGCTGTGCAGTCCGTGTGTTTTGAGCTGAAAAATCCCAAAGCATCAAAACAGAGTAGAGCTATTATTGTAAGCTTGTATCGGTGCTGTGGAGTCAAGCTCCTTTCGTTGCTGTGAATCGTGACAGTGTTTGGATTATATCTTCCCTGTTCAGCCGACTGTTTCAATTTCTTCATCCTGGTTTTCTGTTGTGGTGAGTCAAGGTGAGAAGGCTTCACGTTTAGGCTTCTTTTACTCAGTATATATGTGAACCGGTAACAGAAAAGAATTTGGCTTCTCTGTGACTGTTATGGCTATACGTGGCTAAAAAAAAAAGGGGAGAGAGGAGTATATATATTTTGCATGCTTCTTGTTACCATTATGCCGTGCTGTTATAGGAAGGAGAAGATTCAAATTTAAGTTGGAAGTTTGTTCAAAGACTTGCTATTTATGTGTGTGTGGTCTGGATCATAATTTTATGGGCTAAATGGATTTGAGTTAAATTGAATATGATTAAAGAAACTATTAAGGTAAGGGAGGAGGAGAGTGATTTGGATAATTAATTTAATTAAGTAGAATTTATACACCTCAAGTAATTGGTGCAAAACCTATAAAAATAAATGTATATATATGGGGAAGGTTGCAAGTATGAAGGATAAAGTTTGGTGGGAGAAGTATATAAGTATACAAGCTATGGAATCATGAATGGATGGTTTAACTAAAACGAAATTGAGGGGGGGACTAGTGATGTTAACGATAACACTTGGATCAACTCTAATTATGATGGTGATTGATTTGGAATTATGTTAAAAATTTCATTTTTTATTTATATATTTATTTATTTATATTCTAATAGGGTGCGCAGAAGAAAGGGAACCTGACCAAAATTGAAAGAAAGGATATCTTTAAAAATTTTGAAGCTCCGACGAGTAAGTGAATAGCATTCCATTTAATATTTTATCTTTATTTTAATAGCCTCTTCCTGAATTATTTTTCTTATGAACTATATTAATTATGAAAATTATAAGATATCAGTGAAAGATAAACGAGTTATGATATATGCATTCATTGATTCTTACAAAGATATTTCCAAGTTTGATGGAAGTAATCTTGTATGATTGTTAAACTTTGAAATTTATTGGATACTCGATTATTACAAATTTATGATTTTGACAAACGTTGAGATTTGGCACAATTCATGTGAATTTGATTTTGAAAATGACAATTTAAATTCAAAATAATCATTTCTCTCGCATGTTGAAAAGGGATTTCTAAGAGAACTTCACACAGAACACTGTTGCTAGCGGCAGTTCCGTTAGCCCGTAGCGCGCTGTGGTTAAACACTAGCTAGTTTGTTCGTGAGTTTTATTCTCACGTTTGGTATTCGTGGGCTTCGTACCCGCGTTTGATTTCGTGGCCTGAGCCACGTTTGGTTACTTACCCTCGTGGGCTGTGTGTCCACGTTTGATTCGTAGCTCCGGCTGCGTTTGGTTATTTACCCTCGTGGACTGGTGTGTCCACGTTTGTTTTCGTGGCATAAGCCGCGTTTGGTTATTTACCCTCGTGGACTGAGTGTTCACGTTTGTAACCTGTTCTGTTGAGTTCTCAAAATTTTAAATGTTGATTAATATATGTTTTCAAAATTTATCCGGTGTTGACTAGTAATTTGTATTACTTCGAGTTATATGAGAGCAAATGGTTTCTTTAAGCATGAGAACATAAATTGTTCTCTACTTATTCTTATTTTTCAAATATGATTATAACTTATATGCTTATAATTTTAGTGGAATTACTTTCAATTATTTGACACCATTATTAGAGACTGTCAATTTAAGTTTTAAGAATTTTATCATGGGAATGCTATTCACTGGAAAAATTATTTGGCTTCAGATTGGTTAGCTGACGCCGATTCTACCAGCGACCTCAAAAAGGGCAACCAGCTACAGTGGGTGGATATTTTGATTGGTATTATTGTCTTTATGTAAATATATAATTTGTATGTCCTTTTGATTTGAGAGAAAGAATAGATGCTCCACATAGGTTGTTGATAAACTTTATTTTTGGATCTGTATATGGGTTGTTGGCTGGAAGGAGCTACGCTCCTGATTTATACTATTATCTGTCAGAATTTTGTTGTAGAATTTTTGGGAGATCCTAGTTACAGGGGAGGTTCTGCCGAAATTTCTACAAAAAAAATATCGACACTTTTTTTTATGATATTGAATCCAATAAGTTATTTTAATTCTCATAGGATTTGATTAAATTTTGTTCCTTTCTTTTGTAAAATGAAATCAAGGTTTATTTTAAGGCTTACGGGAATGTGTAAGTGACTCATACCCGTGCCGGTCACCCTCTATTTTGGGGCGTGACATTATCTTTAGTACATCTAGAATTTTGCTATCCTCTCATATTGTTCTAATGTAGACCTCTATTCCTTTAAATTCTTGTGCGCCAAATTGGCGCCTATTAATCTTAAAGCCAATGGAAGGCCATTTGCATAGCTTATCACACGTTTGGACAAATTTTGATAGCCTTTTGGAGGCTGGATCAAATGGAATGCATGCCAACAAAAGAGTTCAAGAGAGTCATGATCGTCTAGCTTCTTAATTTCATATGTTTTTTCAACATTATGCACAATTAGCAACTGCTTATTTCTTCTTGTTATAATGACCTTGCTGCCACAGCCAGACCAATCACACCCCCCTGCTAGTTTTTTCTAACTGTTCAGCCTCATCAACATCATCAAGAACCAATAGAACTCTTTTGTGAGAGAGTCTGTGTTTTATTCTAGATATTCCTTCATCAACACTGCTAAACTTTGTCTTCTTTTCCTCAAGAATCTCTGATAGAAGTGTCTGTTGAAGATGAACATTGCCCTGGTGTTTCTTTGATGCTTCTCTTACATCAAACAAAAAACATGCACCTTCAAATTGGTAGAAAATTGAATTATACAAAGCCTTTGCAAGGGTAGTTTTTCCAATTCCACCGGTTCCATAAATCCCCAACATGCAGACGCCATCATTAGAATGATCCAAAAGTGACTTCAACTTTCCTATGCGAAGCTCAAGTCCAACCATGTACTCACGACTATGCAAGCGTTTAAGAGGTAACATAGCAAAAGCGTCTTCAACAATCTTTTCAATGAACCCCCATTCATATCTACAAAAGTGTAAATTTTCTAGTTGCTGTGAATAATGAATATATGATGCAAAATGTCTTTCTTTTTTCATTTATCATAATTCTTTCTGGTAAAACCTCATTTAAATCTTCAAAAATAACCTCAATATGAATTAACTCTCAATTTTATTTTATTTTATCCCTTTACTGTATGAAAGTCTATTTTCCATTTGAAAGTACAAAATTATCAAATATCTGCGGCAATAATTGTACCGTTTAGCTACAGAAGGCAATCAGAATACAGGAGAAAAAAGCCTACCCCTCTTCCAAAAGCCATGCTGATGAAAACCTAGCAGCTTTAGACAAAGCAGACCTCCATTTTTGCACTTTCTCCGAGTCCTCTCTGAACCTATCTTCCAAAGCAGCCATGGCGTCTCCGAAGCTATTCCTCTGAAATTGAACATCCAGCGGATCCACATTGTAAAATATTGGCATGACCACCTGTTTCTTCTCCTTCTTACACTGAATGATGTGGGACAGTTCATCGAGGCACCATGTGGAAGTAGCATAGTTCTTAGAGAACACAATAATGGAAATCCTTGATTTCTCAATGGCTTTAAGAAGCGCTGGTGAGATCCGCTCCCCTTTCCCAAGCTTCTTGTCGTCTATGAAGGCGTTGACTCCCTTCCGGCGTAAAGCATCGTAGAGATGCACAGTGAAGGAGTGGCGAGTATCTTCGCCTCTGAAATTTAGAAAAACATCATCTGTACTTGGGTTTGCCGGCGAAGCCAACCGATGATGGTGCTGCCATGTGAATCGCCAATGCTGCAATAATCACAAAATGCTAGCAAGGTATTAGGATTTGAATACTCAAACCTGGGAGAGAAATTTACACGAAAGCGATGAATCAGCAAAATGCAGAGCACGCCTTTGAACCTCCACAAATAAATTTCTGGGAAGCGAGTAAAATTTCAGAATGAGTTGGTGCTTTCCCTTTGCATATGCTGGTGGAGAGGGAGAGAGCATGCTTTTTTTCCTTTTATTTTTTCTTAAAATAAAAAAATCATCTCTAGTTGCGTCCTTGGATTTTTATTTTTTATTTATTTTTTAAGTGGAAGGATCATCTCTTGGTGATCGGTCAACCCACATATGAATTCAGTAACAGCTCTTGTTGTGAGTTACCAGTTCACGGGTCTACTTTTATGATGAGTGATTTCGATTGAGTTTTAATAATATGTAAAATCTAATGTAATCATCGTCAGTTCAGACTCTGGTTTTTTTAATAGAAAAAGCATCAACAAAAGCTAACGATTAGAATTATCCCTAAAGGGCATGGTAGGCAGATCAGACACTATCACAAGTCACTTCATCTTACTCTGTATTTCCTGTAAAACTTCACAATCCTGCAAAACTTCACAGCTGCTCCACTGAACTGCTTGAACAATTGCAAGGCAATCACTCTCGACAATCACATTCCTCATTGCCCAGTTAATCCCAAGCAAGTTTGAAGCCCAGAAAATTCCCCAAGTCTCCGCAGAAAGCTAGAGCCATGGATGAACTCGCCTCCCTGGTTTCGAACTAACCCCTCCCCAGGCACAAGCGTCAGTCGATGTATGGAATTAAAGACCCATCTACATTAAACTTCATAATGCCGCCCATCGATGGCGGAGTACACAGATCCTGGAACTGGGCAGTATTTCCCCTTGGGACTAAGCCCAGACGAGGCATGCTCAAGAACGAGCTTTATTTCTGCAGGCAAGCCGAATGTGTCTGAACAAGTTTAAAGAGAAAGCCCAAAAGATTGACCCTTTAGAAGAGAAAGCATCCACGCTTATAAATCACACCCCCACTGAAACTTTCTGATGTGGAACAGACTAAAAGCTATAATAAACCATCTCTGCAATCCCAATGTTCAGCGGCGGACCTACTCACACTTGATGGTGGGCAACTGCCCCCTCAAATTTGTGATTCATAGTGTAAATATGAATTGAGTTTTAATATACCCCTACAGATATACTAGTTTTGAATCCACTGATCGAAAGGGGAACAAGGGATGAGGAAGAAAAGATGTAGAGAGAAATGATTGTCGATTTAGGTCAAGAATTGGAGTGTAAAATTTTCTAAAAGTATAGATTTAAAATATTGGAAAGAGTGAAACTAACGAGAAGATCATGAAAATCTAGAACAATAGATAATATTTCCTCTACTTTAATTTATAAGTCACTTCTAATATATTTTACAATGATTAAGAAAAATTTTAAATTTTATTAATTTCATCTTAAAATTTAATAAGTTTTCATCTTTACTATTAATAAATATTCTTAAATTTCATTATTAATATTTTCATTGAAAGCATTTAATAAGAAAAAAATATAAAGAGAATTATTGAAAATTGACAAATGTCCTATAAATAAAATTAAATTTTTTCTTCTCTCTCTACCCTATAAATAGGACAAGAGGAGCAAAAGAGAATTGAGATTTAATAATAATTCAAATGTTATAAATGATTTTTTCATTGAAACAATTTTATTTAAACCTCTTTAATTCTTATATTTTTAATGGAATCATGTATTTTATTTTATTTTATTTTATTTTTTCTATATTTTTACTAAAATCATTTATATAATTTAAAATAATTTTGATCTTTATACGCCAATTTGTTATTTCACATTTTTAGCGAATTAAGTTATTTTATGTGGTAGGGATTTCATTATTATTTAAATGAATAATTGGAGTTTGAATCTCTATTCTTATACATATAATAAAATTTAATTTTTATGATTTTATATACTAGCAAATAAATTTTGCTATCAATAAAATATATATTATTTGTGTTTCACCAAAAATAATTTTGCCCCACCAGCACCAAGTCCTAAGATCTGCCAACGCCAACATCCCATCTAACCCAAATTCTTCACACCATGTAAACCAAAGAAACGAAAAAGCCGCGTACTAGGAACCTTGAGACTTGATGACAGTCTCTTGGGCCTCACCACACACCACATTGGTCAATAGCTTTTCATCAATAATTCACACTAAGCCAAAGAAACATTCTATACCGTTTAAACCAAAGAAACGAAGAAGCCACGTACTAGGAAACTTGAGACTTGATGACAGTCTCGAAGTGCATGCATGACAGTCTCTTGGGCCTCACCACACACCACATTGGTCAATAGCTTTTCATTAACAATTCACATTAAGCCATAAGAAACGTTCTGGTGAACTTTTAGCTTCCAGAGATGCCTCCAAAAGCTTCTTGAGGTTGAAATTAAATCTCATGCCCCTTTATGCAGCTATAGGCCAGGCTGATTTAAGACTGAACCTACCTCCCCTTCCATGGTTTATCCTAACAACAGTTAACAAGTGCAATTCGGTCTATGACATGCACGAGAAGGAATAAACCTTCTAAACTTCTTGTTCCAATCCCAACTATCCGAGGCAGTGATATATGGATCTGGTTGCTGAGCACCGAGATGCTCATCATTGAGGAAAGATCTGAGCCATCTAGACTAAAAATATGGATGATTTAGATTTTTTCAATTTTAATTTTAATTTTATATTTATAAAAATAAAAATTTATAAATTTTTTTGATAAACATATTTATTATCAGTCTCGATAGTACTGATTTAATTTAAATGATTCAATTTAATATTATAATTTTCATAAATTGATTATCTAGATATATTCTAATCCATAAAAATTCAATATTAAATTTTTATCTGCAAGGTTTAGATTTAAAGTTTTTATTCTTATTTTTATTTTATATTTTATTAAAATAAAAATTATTAAAAAAATTAATATTGAATCTGTTTTGTACAGAATACATCTAAGTAGTCAATTTATGAAAATTATAATATTGAATTGAATCACCCAGAGCTTCAGATTGAATCAGTACTGTCCAGATTAGTGATAAATATATTTATAAAAAAATTATAAATTTTATTTTTATAAAATATAAAATTGAAATTGAAATTGAAAAAATCTAAATCATTCAAATTTTTCTAGATGACTTAGATCTTCTCTGAGTGACGAGCACTAAAACTGAATCCGTGACATAGTCACACACTTTCCCATCCGCCATTTCATTGGGTATCTCACAAAGAGTGATCAGTCCAGAAAGCAATCTCCATTTCCTATTGCATGAGCAGCCACACACTTTCTCCCAGTTCGAGCTAATACTAAAGTGAGTGAACCCATCCTTCGACTTCCCATCCTTGGAATCTCACATCAGCACCACATTTATATTTTGCTCTCATAAAAACTGTATTTTGGTCTTTGGCTTGCCTAACAAGTCCTATTAGTTTTCATTTTTCAGTGACTTGTAGATTTCTTCTTCTTCTTGTTTTTTTTTTTTTCCACAAACTCCAGGGTCAATGTTTGAGTACATTAATTACATTCTCAATTGTGTTTTTATTTTTTCCCAACTCGAAACATATCGACATTTTATACACTCACTAATGTGAGTGTAGATTGAATCCGATGACAGAAGAATGATGGGCAATGGAACCATAGCTAACGATAATACAAAATCTCATTATGTGTCTCACAATGAATAACATTAATCAAAATATAGCCTCACAAATTTAAATAACATTCCAAATTATATTAATCAATTCATGTTATCTTTGAAATTCAAAAGGGAGTTATTTAGTCCTTCCATTTCTATATATAAAATATTTTTAATTGAATCATGCAAATCAATAAAATTTAGTTATTTACTTAAAAGCACATCAATATTTTAGTTTTGTCTCTAATTATTGTAAACAAAAAATGAATCTTTTTTCCAAAAAAAATTTATAAATACTTATCTTTTTTGCCTTTCCAATATAATAAGGGTATAATAGTCAATTAATTAAAAAATATGTTAATAACTTCTTATAATTAGGGACAAAAAAGATTCTAGAAAACCTCTTATATAAAAGCATGGAGGGAGTAATTTATAAGGAAAAACTTTGACTCTAATTAAGAATTCTAATCATATTAGACTCTTTTACAAAATTCTAATGAATAACTTAAACCCATAACCTATAATAAGCTATTACGCCTAAAACACTAACTTAAAAAAAAAAAATACTCAAAAACTATGTCTGAAAGTACAGTGAAAAATAGAAAAAATTGAAACCCAATTAACATAAATGGACTCTAATTAGACTAATTGGATTGGTTTTTGTAGAATGTATTTCATCAACTCACGTAAGCTTTCATGAAGCCTATTAAGACTATTATTATTCCATATAGTATTCATGCTCATTAATTCCCATGATATATTATGTCACGCCCTAAAAATAAGAGGTGATCGACATGGATATATGCATAAATATACATCTCTTAAGTCTTGATTAAGAAATCTATAATTTAATATTTTAATTTATTTGAAATACAATTGGAAATCATTGCAATATTTTCATAAAATTTTTTTTGTTAAACTATCAGTAAAAAGTTTAGCAAAACTTTCTTTATAAATAGGACTTTTCAAAGTCTCTACAATAACCATATACAGCTCACATCGAAAATGTAGAGTTGTACTCCTCCACAACAGACAAGCAAATATACTACAGATCATAGTCTTATCCATAGTTAATGTGGGAGAAATTAATCATAATTTAAATATAACCCATACTTAAATATTTACATCAAAATGTATCGTTAAAATATCTTCTAATCAATCCAACAATATACCTTTCAAAGGTCAACTGGAAATCCAGCATCAATTATCCTATCTAAGACCAAACAAATGCTTCCCAGTGAATAACGTCCCAATGTTAATAAAAATTTTAAAGGATAAAATGAACAAATGACAGTGATTATATAAATTAAAGAGACAACAAATTCATATAAAATATTTCATAAACTTTGAACTTAAAGGATTCTATATAACCTTAAATAAAATTTAAAATCATTAAATTTATAATATCAAATGTCCTTATCACTTGATCTCAAGAGAACATATAAATAAAATAGATGAATGTAGTAATATTTACTAATTTAAACCAATGGAGTATGAAATCACCAAGTGAATAAAAATTATATTTTTAGGTACTTATCAGAACAATTAACAAATGTGGACACACAATTCACAAGGATAATGCTAACCAAACGTGACTCAAAGCCACAAAATCAAACATAAGTATTAGACTCGCAAACAAAAAACGTGAGAACAGAGATCATGAAAATCAAAATAGTTAGTCATTGACCATGGCACGCCAAGAGCTAACGGAACTATCGTTAGCAACCAGTGTTATGTAATAAGTTTTGTTCAAATTTAATTTCAAATATGCAAGAAAATCATTAATAATGAATGAAGTTTTTATTTTCAAAGTCAAACTCGCATGAATCATTTTCTATATCAATCCAATATTTGACAGAATAAAAATCTCATAATCAAAGGTTAAACTTGCTTTTATTTATTAATTCCTCAAAATAAAGTAATTTTAATCAAAAACTATTCAATAATTACATTATTGCTATTAAAATGATTCACAAAAAAACATAATATTTTTGTAAAAGAAATTTTGATTGAAAAAATTAATTGGGAGGCTATTCACTTACCTGATAAGCTCCCACAATAATAATAATGTACTCTTTCTAAACACCTTTCAATTTCCCTTTAGGTACTCTATTATCTAAACCAGAAGAACAAACAACTTTCTTTAATAAAAGCTCTAATTCACATATCTCTAACTAACATTCTTGAACCCAATACAAAATCTAGACCATATCAAAGTCCTTTCAACCCTTATTTATCCTTAACCCATCAACCATATTTAAAAATCATATTCCTTATTCCTTCCTCCCATCTACAATATTATAGTCATCTCAATCATACCTCCTTCCCTTGGTAACCAATAAGTGATTTATCATTAAGGTTCTTCAATAATTCTTCACAAAGTATACTTTATTCAAAATAGTACAATTCCTTATCTTACACAATCACAACTGATTTTGTAACACCTTTAATTAAATATCATAAATATTATCAAGTATAACAAATTTTTTTCTTGTTCCCATGTGCTTCAAGGTCCAGACTAATCCAACAAATTTCATAATTTCACTTAACATGTTTAAATACTAACTTATATACCATTAAGCTAACTTCTTGATTTTCTCAAGCTCTATCATAAAAGGTAATTAACTTACTTTATAATGTAATCATTGATACCTTCATCACTTTTGATTATCTCAATAGTTCAAAATTTTGTCTCACTCATATCATCAAACATTAAGTAAGCGCCATCCGAAATCCCAATTATAACTAACAAACTAATTTATATAATTTTTAAATTACAATCCAAATAACTTTCAATCATTATCATACACAAGTTTTTTTTTTTTTTTTGTTTTTATGTAACTCCCAATTCTTGACAGCTTCTAATTCTAAACTCTTCATTTTAAATATCATCCCAACAATATCCCATTTAACTATTGGGTTTATCATATTTTGCCAATCAAATTCTGCAATAAGAATCAACTTAAATTTAAAAAAACAAAAAATTAACCCAAACTATCTTTATTTAATTTAAAGCCCCTCTTAATTCAGGTATGCACAGAAGCAGAACCAATAACAAGGGAAAATTATAGTCCCAGCCACATAAAATACACACAAGGTGACGAGGGAGGGAAAGATTCGAACCTAGCATCACGTTGGATCAGCAGTGACGCAGAACTAAGGGAGAAGAAGATTCTGGCAACTTGAACACAGCAGAGGAAGAAGAGTCGAGCGACCCGAACAGAGGAGAAAGAAGAAGGGTCTACTGCACCCACGCGAGGCTGATAGAGAAGGAAGATTCCAGCACTGATCCAAGAAGAAGGTCTTGAGAGAGAGACCTAGTTTCGACAACCTAACTCCCAAAGTTTCGCCAGTGACACAAACAGAAATGGTGAAGAAAAATCAGAGCACGAATAGGATGATGCAAGGCAGAGAAGGGAGGATAAAATCGTGACCTCAAGGAACCACCACAGCGGCGAACAGCACCTCCATGGTTGCCGGTGACGGAAGAATGAAGAGGAAAAGGAAGAAGGTTGAACGAGATTGGGCTCCGTCACTGATTCTAGAGAAATCTGATAGAAGTGAAAAGGAGAGAGAGACAGAGAGATGTAGCTCTATTTATATATATGCCTGCGTTCTTTTGATCTTCAGGTTTTTTTTTATTTTATTATTTTTTTAGGGTATTTTAGTATATTTTGGTAATTTTGCTGAGATGAAGGAGAAATAAAATATCCAACTGGCAGTTAAGAGTGTTCAGTCTGAATCCGTCCCGATTGATCTGGTATCGTCTCGATCATATCGGGACGAGTCTTGTTTCGGCCCGAAAATAATCGGGACGAGACTTTACTGGACGGGATAGGAAAGGGATTCGGGACGGGACGGGACACAGGATTACCATCGGGACATCCCGTCCCGTCTCGAATATTATATATTATTTTTTATTTTAAATATATTAATTATATTAATATAATTTATACTTATATTAATTATATCAATTATAATTTAATACTTGCAATTCTTATTTAAAACTAAATTTTTTTATATTGATAATTTTAGTGGCATGGAGTAAACATGGCGATATCTTTCTTTATCATATATTAATTATATTAATATAATTTATTTTTATACCTATCTATTTAATAACTTTTATTTATAATGTATTTCTTGCTTTATTTTTAGAAGAGTAATTAGCTTAGCACATCTTCACTAAAATAGAAGAACAATGATTTGATGTTATGTTTGACTTGCCTATTGTTGTTAATCTTATAACATAAAGATCACTTGTATTTTTTATTATAATGTGTAGTTGTAATTAATATAATTCAATAATTAATTTTAAATTATTGTTATTTATGTACTTGTGTTGTTTTGATTTTAAACTTAATAAATTATATGATTTAAAATTTTAATGAACGTTATTATCCAGATCTTTTTTCGATATTATTGCATTTATCGGGACGACGGGACGTCCCGATCTTGTCCCCGTCCCTTCTCGACTCTTAACGAGACGGAACGACTTTCGGGACGGGACTAGACATGGGACCAAAATTCAGTCCCGATCTTATTTTCAGGACGGGACAGAGGATGGGAGTGTCCCGATCCTGTCCCGTCTCGTGATCACCCCTATTGGTAGTGGAGAAACGTCGAACCCGCATGTTGAGGATGATTGGCCAATATTGTTTCCCTTGAATAGCCAAATTCTCTTTGAACATTGGTTCCATAGGTTAGTAATCATACATTTAGAAAATCTTATCATAATTTATGATTCTAATGAAATTCCTAAATTAGTACAACTAAAATTTAAATACTCACAACAGATATTACTAAGTCATCATTTCTTCTTATAACTTCTGCTCTAAAATTTACTAAAATATAAATCAAAATATTTAATTATAATTTTTTTTTTTACTTAAAACATTAGGTCATTGCATATTAGGATATGTATTTGGACTTAAATGTGCAAGATTATAACTCAATTTGCTTTCTTCAAATATATATTTATGTATTGAGTCTTTAATACGTTAATTCGAGTACTTTGATGACTTGATTTTACATAAATTGATGACATGACGTGCCATCTAAAACTTGGTTACCACATATGTAGTCATATAGGACTTAATTGTTACATATGTTGCCATCTAGAATTTCATTCTCAAAATACTACCTTGGATACCAACTAGACATGGACACACAAGAATACATCAAAGAAGCTCTCTCTCAATATAGCTTTGGGAGAATCACATCTACAACCCGAAAATTTATAATAAAAAATTTCATAAAATTCATAAAATACACCTAGGTCCCAAATTCATTATTTTAAATATATTTTATATTAAATTATTAAAATATCCTTTTATTACTTTTTTATTTTAACAAAGTTCCCCATAACTGGTCATTGGAGTTCCGCTTGGCCACCACCTTGTTGAATATCCAGGAAGACCCCATCACTAATGGGCTAGCCATCAGAGCCTATCGGTATCTGGAGCTTCAATACTACCAAATAAATAATTTTGAAAAAGGTGGTCTTGGTAGGATTAGAACCCAAGACTATATGTTCCCAAAAATAAATGTAAACCACTAGGCTATTGAAGCATTTTTTCTATGCAAAAAATTATATATATATGCATACATATATAACTTGGGAAGAGAATGTTGCTAAATAAAATCTGATAGTTCATAATATTTAAAGTACTTGTTATTCATGCATGATAACTTGTTAATGGAGAATATGCACATTTAATAGTCAACAATGCACAATTACTTATCATTAACAAGTTACCATGCACAAATAATAAATACTTAATGCATTATTGACTATTAAAAATATATATTTTTTATTGACAAGTTACCATGTGTAAATAACAAATATCTTAAATATTATTGACTATTAGATTCTATTTCAACAACATTCTCTCCCCAAGTTTTATATATATATATATATATACATATATAATTTTTTGCATAACTATACTAAAAAGAATCAACAGCTCTACAACTTTTTTTTTTGGCTGGCCTTGGGTTTTAATCCTCCCAAGACCACCTTTCCCAAAAAATTTTATTTGCCTATGCGGGTGCTTCAGTGGCTAGCCCACTAGTGATGAGGATTGCCTGGTGGTCGGTCAGAGCTTCGACGACCAATGTTGGGGAGCTTTTTTCACTAAAAAAATAATACAAGAATATTTTAATAATTTAATATAAAATATATTTAAAATAATAAATTTAAAATTTAGGTGTATTTTGTGAATTTTATTGAATTTTTTTGATAATAAATTCGTTTATGTGGGACCTTGGCATAATTTTTCCTATAACTTTTTATATCATTGCAATGTAATTTGATTTCAATCGTGCTAGCTGAGCTGAACTCACATACACAATATGGTTCCAAAATTACGGAAATTGATAGTGACTGACAACTGACAAGTCTTAATTCAAGTTGAATGGTGGTTTTTGGAATCCAATGCTTTTTTGATGTATCAAAATGAAAATGCTTTGTACGTAAAAGATGCCTTAATGCTTTCTCTAAAACTAATAGAAAAATTATGGCCCCACAAAAATAAAAAATGAAAATGAAAATAAAAACTGATAGGACCACGATCATGATCGACACGCTCAAAATGATGACAATTGATTAATTTTTATGAATTAATATAATCTATAGCTAATTATGCATTTTAATAATGGAAAGAAATAGATTTTTTTTGGTGAGTTTATGAGCTTCCTAATTGGATGCCTTTGGCAGGAAGGAAATCAACCCTTCATTGAGGATAAGAAGCTATGGGAAGAGAAAACAGACATTTCATTCTCTCCATACGTGTTTGCTTTTAAATTTATATGGGACATGCTGTTGACTGATCGTCGGCCACGGCCAATGTTGACTGGTCAATGATGCAAAAAATTGACTTGTAAATTAAATTTTGAAATTTAAATAACTAATGGAAAAATTAAGATGATTCACTTGTATATCTAAAATGTAAAACCACCTATAATCGTAATTTTTCCTATTTATATTTGATATCAAACCACCTAACATAAAATTTACGTTGGATCTCAACTAATTCAAGTCAATTATTAGGTAGGACTACAAGGTATAAGGTACATATCTAGAACTTGAACTTGAATCCATTGATGATTAAGATTGTGCATAACTAGTCATAACTCAACTTTTTTTTTTTTTTTGGGCCAAGTCATAACTCATAACCTGATACCGTATAAGCTATGCATTTATTGGCGATTGTTGATTTATGCATTGATTGTTTACTATGCATTATATTTAAAAATTACTTGTATGATTTTACCAAAAATAAAAGAATATGTAATATGGATGAATGTTAATTGCTTTTTTCTTTTTAATTTGAATAGATATTATTTTCTTTATATTTTAGTATTCCTTTTTATGACTAAAGATTATTATTTTCTTTATTTTTAGTATAATTATTTAAAAATGTTAATTTAATCCTGACTCGTCCAAGTACAGTCTTTCCATTGAATAAACTGGTACCTCAATCGGCCAGTTTTCTCAATAGCATAATTTTTCCCATGCAATTTCTTAACTAGTATTCGACCAAAAAAAAAAAATTCTTAGCCAGTGTTATTTTTGGTCCAAGCATTGAATAGATTGACTCAATACTCATAGCAATAAAAGAATCTTTTTTTTTTGCTATCACAAAAATTGGTTTAAGATAAAAGTCAAACGAAAACGTGGCATTGACCAATGGATACAGATGAATCTGCAATCCTGCACCCTCCAATCATCTTCCTACCTTATCTTCCACGCTTAGATGGTTTCACTGTTCAAATCTCAAAACCTTAGCTTTACCATTGCGATTATGTCGCAGCAACCATATGGCGATTCAAGTAGCCTCATCATCATCCTTCAGCTTCACCAGAACCAAGTACAGATATGAATATGACATTTTTCTGAGTTTCAGAGGCGAAGATACTCGCCACTCCTTCACTGAAATTCTCTATGATGCTTTGCGACGTAAGGGAATCAACGCCTTCATTGACGACAAGAAGCTTGGCAAAGGGGAAGAGATCTCTCCAACGCTTCTCAAAGCCATAGAGAGATCCAGAATTTCCATTATTGTCTTCTCTACCAACTATGCTACTTCCACCTGGTGCCTCGAGGAACTCGCCCACATCGTTTGGTGTAGGAAGCAGAAGAACCAGGCGGTGATGCCCATCTTTTACAAGGTGGATCCATTGGATGTTCAGTATCAGAGAAATAGCTTTGAGGAAGCCATGGCTGCTCTTGAAGATAGGTTCAGAGATGACTTAGAGAAAGTGCGAAAATGGAGGTCTGCTTTGTCTGAAGCTGCTAGCTTGTCATCAGCATGGCTTTTCGAAGATGGGTAGGTTTTGTTTGATTGGCTTCTTCCTGATGAGATTTTCTAACAATCTATTATTGATGGTTATTGGTTTCTAATGACATAACATGCTAATGGTTAGAATCTCCTAGTATAAGCACACTTGAGTTAATTTAAAAAATCTTGCATCGAATAGAATTAGGATTAATAAAAACAAAAACATCATAAACTTTAAGTTTTAAGATTTTAAATAAAGACATATTATTATCTTTTGCTTGTGGCCCATTAGTTTTCTCCCTTTGCTTATGGCCTAGAGTATTTTTTGAAGTATTTAATTTTTTTGGGTCTTTAAAAAATTCTTAAATTTAAGGTTTTTAATATTTATATTTTCATCTTAATTTTTGACCGCAATTTTTGTTAATTTTTACTCAGGAAATAATAAAAAGCGAATGTGTTTCTGTAGGTACGAGTTGGGATTTATTGAAAAGATAGTCGAAGATGCGTATGCTATGCTGCCACCAAAGCGCTTCCATAACACTGATCATTTGGTTGGACTTGAACCTCGTATTGAGGAGTTGATGTCACTTCTGAATAAGTCTAATGATCGTGTTTGTATGTTGGGGATTCATGGAACTGGTGGGGTTGGCAAAACAACCATTGCGAAAGCTATCTATAATTCAATCTTTTACCATTTTGAAGGTTCGTGTTTTTTGTTTGATGTCAAAGAAGCATCAAACAAATATCAGGGCATTGTTCGCCTTCAGGAGACACTTTTATCAGAGATTGTTGAAGAGAAGAGGATGAAGTTTGGTAGTATTGATGAAGGAATCTCAAACATAAAGCACAGACTCTCTCAGAAAAAGGTTTTGTTGGTTCTTGATGATGTTGATGAGGTTGAACAATTAGAACAACTCGCTGGAGGTTGCGATTGGTTTGGATCTGGAAGCAAGATCATTATAACTACAAGAAATAAGCAGTTGCTAATTGCATGTAATGTTAGAGAAACATATGAAATGAAGAAGCTAGACTGGCTTTACTCTCTTGAACTTTTTTGTTGGCATGCCTTTGGTACGAGCCAACCTAGGAAAGGCTATAAAGACATGTCCATTCATGTTATAAGGTATGCGAGTGGCCTTCCTTTGGCTTTAAAATTAATAGGCTCCAATTTGACAAATAAAAGCATTAAGGAATGGAGATCTATATTGAAGCAATATGATGAGATCCCAGAAGGAGCAATTCATCATGTATTGAAGATAAGCTATGATTTTTTGCAAGACGGTGCTAAGCGTGTCTTTTTAGATATTGCTTGTTTCTTTAAAGAGAAGAAATTGGAATTTGTTGAAGCAATACTAGAAGCTTGTCATTGTGGAGCAAGGTTTTATATTGAAGTTCTTGTTGATAAATCTCTGATAACTATTCGTCGTAATGGTTACTTGGACATGCATGGTCTAATACAACATATGGGTAGAGAGATTGTTAGGAAAGAAGCACCATATGATCCTGGTAAACGTAGCAGATTATGGTATAACAAAGATGTTCTCAAAGTATTGTGTGAAAATTTAGTAAGATTCTAGCCAGTCAATTTTATTTTATTCTATATATAGTGTTACGCAGTAGATTAATTGTCTAATTTGATACCTAACATTGTTGCATCTTTGTGCTTGAACCACAGGGAAGCAGTAATATTGAAGGAATAATTCTCGATCCACCTCAACAAGAAGAAGTGGAGTGGAGTGGTTTAGCATTTGAGAAGATGAATAATCTTAAAATTCTCATTGTTCGCAATACCAAATTTTTAACAAGTCCAAAATATCTTCCAAATAGTTTAGTGTTACTTGATTGGCAGGAATATCCTTCAATGACATTGCCACAGGATTTTTCTCCTCCAAAGTTAATCTGCTTCAAGATATATGGAAGCCCTTTCAGATTGGTGGAACCATTCAAGGTCCAGTTATTTTTCACTCTTCCTTCATTGATGATCAAATTCCTTTGACCATAATTTTGTAACATCCCACGCAATTATTCTGTTCTGCTTCCATCCTTTATTTGAACCAAACAGCCGAATTTCTCTAATTACTAGTTTTCGTTTTGCAGAAGTTTGAATATGTGACATACATGGATTTCTCAAGGTGTAAATTCATAACTGAAGTACCTGACATGTCTCGGTTTCAAAATTTAAAAACATTAAGCTTTAGTGAATGTCACAATCTGATCAAAGTTCATGATTCAGTGGGATCTCTATGTAAGCTTGTTGAATTAGATGTTAGCGAATGCATCAAACTTGCAAGTTTTCCACATGAAATCAAGATGCCATCTCTTGAAGTTCTTAATATCAATGATTGCAAGAGTCTTGACTACTTCCCACACATCGTGGGAAACATGGATTCCCTCATGTATATTTATGCAGATGGCAGTGCTATTAATGAGATGCCATCTTCCATTGGAAGTCTTCCAAGGCTTGACAGTCTATATTTAAGATCCTGCAAAAGTCTTGAGGAGCTTCCAGACAGCTTATTGACATTGCATAATCTTAGAGTGATTCTGTTAGGAGGTCTAAAACCTCATGGGAGAAAATCTTTGAAGAAAGTATTGCAAGAGAGCCAGCTAACAATTATGAGCTTCTCGAAGTTAGCTCGCCTAGATCTCCACGATTGTGGTCTTTTGGATGAAGATCTTGACCTAACTCTGAAATGTTTCAAGAATGTGAGAGACTTGAATCTATCATGGAATGATTTTGTGTCACTTCCTGGGTGTATTAAGGAGTGTGTTCATTTGTGGAGACTAATAGTGGGTAACTGCAAGAGACTTAGAGATATACCAGAGCTGCCATCAAGTTTAGGGGACATAATGGCAAATAATTGCACATCATTAACCTTGGAGTCTTCAGGCCGTTTATGGTCTCAGGTTTTTCTCATGCTTTTGTCTATTTTCTATGTTCTAGATTAATCAAGTTACAAAAAGTGTGAATGGTAAGGTAGTAATTATTAATTGGTAATTTTCATTTCCCATATTCATTAATCCTCTGGTTTCTCAAAAACAATCATCAATTCATTTCTTGTCCAATGGCCTTTTTTACTCCCCTTTCCAATTCTTCTTTTATCCTGTAATTAAGATTAATTATTTCATGCTGCAAAGCCCCTCTGCTTTTTGATAAAGGAGTTTTTTTTATCTGGTTATTCATTCTTTAAAATGCTTTTAATATTGACATTCTCACCTATCTCTATCAACAAATTAATGTACAAGATAATAGATTTCTGACTTGAACTTTCTGCTCACCTATATCGCTTAAGTAAGTCAGAATCTCAAAGTCACTGTTTTCCTCCACAAAATAACACAGTCCATGAAATTGTCGAAGCAATTTTTTCTTCAAGTACATTTTTTTTTATTTTATTTTCGAACCAGTGAATGCCTTTGGTTTTTTTGATAAATCAGGCAAAAAAGAGCTTTGGTGTGGGAATCGTTATGCCAGAAACAACATTTCCTGATTGGTTAGACCATTGCTGTAAAGGAGCAAAATTGTCTTTTCGTGTTCGTGGAAATTTCCCTCGTGTCGTCGTCGCATACGAGACGGGGAAAGCAAACACAAGGATGGAATTTTACTCGTTGGAAGTTTTTATGAGCATCAATGGTCGCAATAAAATGTCATGGGTACAAAGTGATCGTGATGCAAGGGAAAGGGGTCGTATCTTGTTGTCTTTTGGTGGTCAAGGTCATGTGTTTTTGTATGATCTGCTTAGTGATTTCAGGGAAGAAGAGTTGGAAGGGCTCAATAAGTTTCTGGATTTGGATTGGAATGACGTGGACATACAAGTTACATGTCAACCACCTGATCTATCCATAGTGAACTGTGGTATTTATGTCGATAAGCAACAAACTAACATGGAGAATATCCAGTTCAAGTCTCCTCTGCTTTCCATGGATACTTCAAAAACTTCACTGAAACGAAAAGCTATAGCTTCTCATCCTAAGGAACCACCCAAGAAGAACTTGAGAAGGTTCAAAGAAAGGACAAGGTGAGACTGTGTGCTTCCTATGTATTAATTGTCGTTTCATGTTTTTTGGATTATCATTAATTTTTTCCCCTTTCCCATATTTGTAGGAAAACTAAACGACGCCAAAATTTTCGTTCGCAGCACAAGAGAAAGATGTTTTTTCCTATGGCTAAGCATCTTTGGAGAGCTTTGTACTCTTAGGTATCAAATATTACCATTCGTAGCCCATTGTTAGCCAAAAAGGATTGTTGATCTGCACGAGTGTTAATCCCAAGCTGCATAGAGATGATTATATGGATATTGTTTAAAGTTGAGAAATTCATTTCTAGCTTTCACAAATTTTATCATCGATAAAGAATTGAGCTCCAAACTTGCTCTTAAGATTATACCCAAGCACCCATAGAATTATTGAGAAGATTGTTGAATCACTCTTTGGCCTTGCCTTGTAAAGAAAAAGATGATAAGTGCAATTTGAAAATATAATTAGGTACCTTATTTTGTTTGAAAAAATCACATACTTTCAAAAAAAAAAATCATATACTTGTTGGCATCTTCATTATAAAGACCATTGAGGATCACATTCAACTGAAACATTGTGATTATGACAGGTTTGATATCAAAAGTATATGCTAAAAACTCATGCATTAGAAAATATAAAATTGAGTACCCTTCATATTCTAATTATTAGCAAAGTCATTAATTGAGATAATATCATACTCGTCTTGTGGCATATTATTAGATTGAGTTTCAAGAAGTATTTCATAATTAAGAGATTCAATTTTATCAAATATTGTCACTCTTTTCAGTTTTTTCATATCCTGGCGTATGCTAGATAGGTAAGTGAAAGAAGAAAACAACCAAGCAACTATCAAACTAAAACAAAAATAAAAATCAATAAGCCAAGATAAAATAAAATATCTACAAGCTCAAGCAAAATTTACTATATTAGCCTAAAGTTACTAAAATATTTTCAAAGCCAAATCCCTAGTACTAACACCAAAGGCTTGTTCTCTTTAACCCATAAATGTACAGGTCATGACAAGTAGTAACAACAACAACAACAATTTTTTACATAACAAATAATCAATTTAAAAAATACACAAGTCTTGATTTAATTGATAAAAAGGTCTTAAATATATAAAATTAAGTATATAAGTTTTTTCAATTTTCAAATTACCATAATGAATTGCATAAGTTTTTCTCGCTTTTTTCTCTCCCATGTTTAATAGTTTCACTCTTTTTCAGGGGTATTTTGGAAAAATGGGAATACTTCAGAAAAAGTTAACAACAATAGTAATCATAATAATAATTAAAAATCAGACTATTTACAAACTATAAATAATATGATAGTAAGATTTGTTTTTCAAATTTTATATAATATTTAAAAAGTCATAAGTCACCGTGTTTATATTGAGCAAACATATGATGGAAAAAATGGGGTGTTAGTGCTTATCACTTGATGAGCATCATGATGCTTGTATGATGGAGCATCTAGATTGTCCAAATTTACAAATTTTATTTTATACTTAATAAAAAAATTTAAAAATTTTAATAAATTTATATTATATTATCACCAATATGTACAATGCAAATTTAATTTGAATGATTTAATTTAATATTAATTTTTTTATAATTTTAGAAATTGATTATTCAAATATATTCTAGATAATTTAAATTTAAAATTTTTAACTCGTAACTTTTTCTTAAAACTTTTTTAAAGTATCAGTTTGAATATTATCTTTAATTTTAATTTTTAAAATTATATTTACTAAGATAAAAATTTACAAAAATTTTAAAAAAATTTAAGCAGAGTTGTTAGTTAATTTCAATAAGACGATTGATTTCATTTCTTAATGCATTATCATAGTAAATTTTGGCTACACATGTTTATGACGAAAACAATATGTTATATCTTATATATGTTTAATTTTTTAATGACAATTATCATAGAACTTTATTATAGAAAAACTTGGTAAAATTGTTAAAATATCCATTGTTATAATCGTTATAATAAGGTGTTTCTGTTTAGTTTTTCTTTCCTGTTTATCTAAAAAAAAAAAATCTCCTGAAAATGTTCTTTTCATGTTTAGTTATATATAACACCCCATAACTCCCAAATAGATTTATTTATTCGAAGTTGGTATTTGTAACATTTTCACTTTGACACACTCAAAGAACTGGATTTTCAACATTGACAACTGAACTATCAAATGCTTGAATTAACTGATTAAGAATTATTTCAGTTTAACTAAAAATTTTGAGTTTGAGTTTAAGTTCTAGATATGCATTACATTATTTGTGGTAAATATATCTTCAAAGAGGTGCTTGCAAGTTGTTGACCAAATTAATTTGGGTCAAGACCTAAGATATTGGAAAAAAAGGGGGGGGGGGGGATATTATTGACACCTGACAGTATTGGATTCCAAAAGACACCACCCAACTTGAATTAATCTTGTCAGTCATCGCTGTCAATTTGCTCAACTTTGAAACAATATTTCTTCCGAATCCGAATCACCTGAGGCATCATCTTCTGCACCGTCCACCGGAGAATCAAGTTCCAGACATTATGAATCCATGTTTTCCTGAATTTTAGAATCGAATCAATATTTGATCTTTTCTGTCCACTATCAACCATATGGGTTGCATTTTTTAAGAGCAAAAATGAGAGTTAACTCTCAAAACATTAAATTAATGAAAGTTTTGTATTCGATAAATTTTTTTAGAAATAAACGGTAAAGATACTTTAATCTAAATAGTAAATTTGGAAGTTTTAAATATAATTTTTAATTTGTAACTATTTTGCAACTCATTTTTTCAATAAATTTTATCAAAAATTTAACTATCATTAATTTGATCTTTCAAAATTTTATTGTCATCTTTTTTTTTAATTAGGCAAAGCCGATGATTGAGAAATATAATATATATATATATATATATATTACATATGGCCATGACATTTGAAAACTAAACAATTTTATTTATAATAAACTATGGAATTTGAGATGAGACACATTGTTATAATCAGTTATTACTATCAAATTGTTATTAGGGAAAATCAATCTAAAGGACAAAAATATTTATTTTTAAAGAAGGAGAAAAGGATTAGATCTAGACATTTAGTTAACTAACAAAAGACCAGCAATTGTAAAATACTGATGGCTAATAGTACAGAAATCTCCAAAATTGCTTGCGCATTGGAAAATGCCTCTTGTACCACGAGCGAATAACTTGGTGTCGTTTTCTTCCCCTACAATACATGAAAGGGAAACGAAACAATCAAAATTAATAATGAGCAAAAACCTTGAAATTAAACGACAATTAGAGTGCATATAGGAAGAATTATACAGGCTGACTGGCCTTGACCTTTTTTTTGTGGTATTGACTTCTCCTTTATCAGCAGCCTTGAAATTTCTCAAGAGCTTCCTGGCTGATTCATTAAGAGCAGAAGATATAGCTTTTCGTTTCAGCGGTGAAATTGTTGAAACCTTTATGGAAAGTCTTGGAGACACGAAGCGAATATTCTCCATGTTTGTTCGTTGCTTGTCCACATAAGCTCCACACTTAACTATGGAGATATCAGGTGGGTGACATATAACATGTACATCCACATCATTCCAATCCAAATCCAAAGACTTGTTAAGCCCCTCCCAATCTTCTTCACCAAGATTCTGAAGCAAATCAAACAAGAACACATGACCTTGGTCACCAGAAAAAATCAACACAACACCATCTCTAATTGCATCAGACCCATAAAAGGACGCATAACTTTGTATCCACGGCATTTTACGATCATTGATTCTCATGAAAACTTCGAAGAAGTATCTGTGACTCGCCTTCGCTTTGTCTGATTCAACTGCGACTACAAGACGAGGGAAATTTTTCCCATGAACTCGGAAAGACAATGTCCTTCCTTGACAGCAATAATCGAACCAATCAGGGAATTTTGTTGCTGGCATACCGATTACTCCGAGAAAGCATTTTTTAGCCTGATTTATCGAAACGGTAGAGATCAAAGGTGCTTTTAGACTTAAAAACAACATAGAATAGAATACTTCAACAAGAAATCTGTACTCATATACCTAACCCTCTATTTGAAACAAAAAGAATAGAAAGAACTTATATACTTAGTTTTATATATTTACGGTGCTTGTTTTTAATTAAATCAAGATATATGAATCTTTTATAGATTAATTTCATAACAAACTTGTTACTAATATTATTAAGACACATTAAAATCTATAGTACATTTTAATTTAATTAGATAAAAGTATATTAAGTATATAATGTGAAGTACCTAAGTCTTGCCCGAAAGAAAATAAGGGGGAGAATAATGAGAGAACTAAAAGTATACAAAATGGATAAATTTTTTCTCCTTAGCATAAAGTTTTTCTTTAGTTTTCCCCTTCTTTAGGAGAAAACTAAAGATGAAAAATATCTTTTTCCTGTAATTTTCTCCCTTAATCTTTTCTTATCTCAATTTTCTTTTCATTCTAAAATAAGGCCTAACAGTCAGGACATTTTCAATTTATTAGTTATTTTAAATGTCATCTTTTCTATACAATTATAACATGATATATATCCAGAAATTCATAACTCCCGTAGCTTTAAAGTTCAACATGACAAATGAAAATTATCAAAAGCATGAGAAAAACCTGAGACCATAAATGGCCTGATGACTCCATTGATAATGATGTGCAATTCTCAGCCTTTATGTTACGCAATTGTGATGGCAGCTCTGGTATGTCTCTTAGCCTTTTACAATTATTCACTTCTAGTTTCTTCAAGTAAGTACACTCTTTAGTGCACTCAGGAAGGGTCGCAAAATAATTCTTGGATAGATCTATGTTTTGAACGTTCCGAAAACATGCCAGAATTACATGAAGATCTTCATCCAACAGACCACAATCTTCGAGACACAAGTTCTCAAGGTTCGTACAACAAATAACTGAGGATTGGCTCTCTTTCACTAATTTCTTCATATATTTTTTTCCAGGACGTTGAATGCCGGCCAAATCAAGGTTCTCAAGATTTTCCAACTTGAATAAGCTGCTTGGAAGCTCTCTAAGACTTTTGCAGAACCTTACAGATAAATATTCGAGCCCAGAAAGATTTCCAATGGAAGATGGAAGCTCTTTGATGGCAGTTTTATCTGCTGAGATATGTTTCAATGCATCCATGTTTCCCACTATACGTGGAAAGTAATGAAGATTCTTGCAACTTGTGAGATTAAGAACTTGAAGAGATGCCATGTTGATTTCACGTGGAAAGATTTTAAGTTTGGTGCATTCTCCAACATTTAATCGGACCAGCTTACAGAGAGATCCCACAGAATCATGAACTTTAATCAGATTGCGACATCTAAGAAAGGTCAATGTTTTTAGATTTTGAAATCGGGACATATCAGGTACTTCAGTTATGAATTCGCACTTTGAGAAATCCATATATGTCATATATTCAAACTTCTGCAAAACAAACGCCAAAATTATTTAAGCCTCTCAATTAATCATTATTTATCATGTACAAATTCAAAGAGAAAGCCCATCTAATTACTTAGCTTCCTCTGTTTCTATATATAAGATATTTTCTAAAAACTTATTTCATCCTCAAATATAACAAGTGTCATGATATTGTTGAACAATTAAACAATTTTGTCATTGTCTTGAAAAAGAAGATATTAATTATGTACTATACCCACTGCCACCATCATATTAATTGTGATATTATTGAGGGCAAAATTAAAAAATTATTGTGATTTCAAGTAAATAATAAACTTTTATTGATATATGAGATTCTGTTAAAATCACATTATATATAGGGATTCTTTTTAAAAAATATATATATAGGGATGGAAGAAGTGAAAGACTAACGTAACATGAGGGAGAGCTCTTAAAGTTGTAAACATTATTTATGTAAAACTCTCCAATGTGGGACTTTGTTATACGGCAAGAAATATTATCTTTAAAATAGAATATCCCAACCCCCATCACCAAAAAAAGAAAGAAAGAAAGACTATTCCAATCTCCCTGTGGTTATCTAATCTTATACTAAATTTCTTAAAAAAAAAAAAACCTCCTTTGCATTATATGTGAGAAGCCTATATATAGAATATAAGAAAATGCAAGGAGAGTTACGGTCATTTATACGTTCTTGATACTTATGAGAAAATTAATTATGGTCCAACAAAGGATAAAGATTGAAAAGAAGTACCTGGAATGGCTCTTTCAATTGGAAAATACTTCCATATAACTTGAAGCAAACAAGTTTTGGAGGAGAAAAATCTAGTGGTAAAGTCGTAGAAGGATATCCCTCCCAATCAAGTAATCTTAAACTATTGGGAAGATATTTAGGACTCCTTGAAAATTGGGTATTTCGAATGAAGAGAATCCTTAGATTAATCATCTTCTTAAGGGCTAAACCATTCCACTTCACTTCTTCTTGTTGAGGTGGATCAAGTAATATTCCTTCAATATTATTGCCTCCCTGCAATGCAAGTTCAAACAACATTATTAGATATTTGCCAAACTTGCGCATAATAAATTTAATGTTTATGACTATAAGAAAATAGATAAGTTGAAGATTCTTACTAAATTTTTACGCAGTACATAAAGAACATCTTCATAATACCATAACCTGCTGCGTTTACTAGGATCTGAAGGCGCCTCACGCCAAACGATTTCTTTACCCATTTGTTGTATTAAATCATGCATGTGCAAGCAACCATTATCATCAACCATTATCAGAGATTTATCAACAAGAACTTCAATATAGAACCTTGCCCCACAATAACAGGCTTTTAGTATTTCTTCAACAAATTCCAATTCCTTCCTGTTAAAGAAGCAAGCAATGTCTAGGAAAATACACTTAGCACTGTCTTGTAAGCAGTCATAACTTACCTTCATTACTTCATGTATTGTTCTTCCTGGGACTTTATTATATCTTTTCAATGTAGATATCCATTCCTCTAAGTTTTTATGTGCCAAAGTGGAGCCTACTAATTTTAAAGCAAGAGGAAGGCCATGTGCATAATTTATAACACCAATGGACATATTTCTGTAGCCTTTTGGAGGTTGGCTTGTACGAAAGGCATGCCAACAAAAGAGTTTAAGAGAGTCACGCTCATTTAGCTCCTTCATTTCAGATGTTTTTTTAATATTGCGCACAATTAGCAATTGCTTGTTCCTTGTTGTTATAATGATTTTGCTTCCACGACCAAACCAATCACATGCCCCTGCAAGGTTTTCCAACTGTTCAACTTCTTCAACATCATCAAGAACCAACAATACCTTTTTGTTAGAAAGTCTATGTTTGATAATAGATTTTCCTTTCTCAACACTGTGAAACTTCATCCTCTTTTCCTCAAGAATTTCTGATATAAGTGTTTGTTGAAGGCGAAGAAGACCGTTGTATTTTGTTGATTCTTCTCTGACATCAAACAAAAAACATGCACCTTCAAATTGGTAGAAGATTGAATTGTAGATAGCTTTTGCAAGGGTTGTTTTGCCAATTCCACCAGTTCCATAGATTCCCAACATACAAACACTATTATCAGTTTCATCCAAATGTGACTTCACTTCTTCTATGTGAGGCTCAAGTCCAACAATGTAATCAATGTTATGGAAGCGTTTAGGAGGCAACCTAGCATATGTATCTTCAACAATCCTTTCAATAAACCCAAATTCGTATCTGCAAAAGGGAAAATTATGGTTTTACTATGAAGATGAATTTCGCAAAAATGTTCTCTTTTGTATATTTTTATTCTCGTTTATCAAAATTTTGATTCTTTGAAAATAACCTCAATATTAATTAGCTCTACTCTCATTTTTTTAACCACTTCATTATTTGTATGAATTTTTTTAAATTATAAAATTATGAAACGTTTTCTGCTACTTTTAAAATGATAACAATTAAGTAAATTATGATAACAATTAAGTAAATCCAAAAGAATAATAAAAAAAAGTCATAAAATATAGAACAGTATAAACTTTTAAATTGAAAATAAAATTATGAATATTAATATAAAATCTTTCAAATTAAAAAACACATGTCTAATTTACTAAGAAGGAAATTTATGTTGTAATCATTCAAAAATGACCATGATAGTGTTGTATTCTAAAGCGTCATAAAAAAAAAACATGTGTTGTATTCTAAAGTAGTGTTACAATTGATAACTGGGTTCAGAAGCTTAAACATATATATATATATATATATATATATAAGCCTTAAATTTTAAAGTTGAGGACTCAAAAGCTAAAACTTTATAATCCGATCATCATAAGAAAAATATTTTGAAGACGACAGCTTTACAACACCTTTAATTTTAACAGAAAAAATGTCATAGATCAAAATTTCAAACATCTTCAATATATATCGTGGTAACCAATAATTAATTATTATTCGGAAATTTCATCTGTAGAAGGAAATCAGAAAATAGTACAAGCAAACTTACCCATCTTCGTAAAGCCATGCTGATGACAAACTCGCAGCTTCAGACAAAGCAGACCTCCATGTTTGCACTTTCTCCATGTCATTGCTGAACCTTTCTTCATGAGCAGCCATGGCTTCTCCAAAGTTATTTCTCTGATACTGAACTTCCATGGGATTCACCTTGTAGAAGATGGGCATAACCACCTGGTTCTTCTCCTTCTTACACCGGATGATATGGGCAAGTTCATCAAGGCACCATGTGGAAGTACCGTAGTTTGTAGAGAACACAATAATCGAAATCCTTGACTTCTCAATGGCTTTAAGTAGCGTAGGTGCGATCTGTTCTCCTTTCCCGAGCTTCTTGTCGTCGATGAAGACGTTGATTCCCTTCCGACGCAAAGCATCGTAGAGAATCACAGTGAAGGAGTGGCGAGTATCTTCGCCTCTGAAACTCAGAAATACGTCGAATCTATACTTGGTTTCGCTGGTAAAGCCATCAGAAGATAATGTTACTGGGGCTTGAATCGCCATGGCTGCGATAATCCTGTTAGCTAGCTAAACACAACTTACAGAAACGTACTTTGGTTCATTAAATAATATCCCTCCCAGAAGATGATGCTTCGATTTTGTTCGATTTTCGGGAACAAAAGTTTTTGGTGCTGAGCCCAGGCCCAGACGCAAATTTTTAAACATTATTAAAACAAGTATATCTATATATTGTTAGGTCAAATTTTTTTTTTTAATATTTATCATAAATAATTTTTTCATTTAAAAACATTAAATAATAAATTAATTAATTAATTAATATTCAGGCCAATCAACTCTGAAAATGGACCTAATGGAATTAATGAAAAGAGAAATTAAATTAATTCCTCATAATATGATAAATTAATATTCGAATTGTAATTAAAGAAAATGTTTATATTTAATACGTGACAATCCTTCGAACAAGTTTGCCGATGAGTGGTGCAGACTGCACAAAATGATCCCTTTTTTTTTTTGGGTTAAACTTTTATCGTTTCTGGAAGCGACTGTTCTAAAAAATAAAAACATTATAAAAGTAAATGAAAAATTATTTTATTCAAAGTCAATACTCGTTCGATTCTTGAGTTATAATTTTTCAGTGAATTCTGGGTTTTTTTTTAAAAAATTAAGAGTCAATAATCATGAGGGAATTATTTCATATCCATTGTTGTGTTTTAACTTAAATTTCCCTTTTTTCCCCCCTCAACTTGTTACATATGTGATATTCACATTTTATATTACTAGCTAACATGAGTTCAAAATAAGTCAGCTGGAAGAAGCTCTCTCAATATATAACATTTTTATATCATCATATTTTTAATTTTATCGCGTTAGCTGAGCATAAACTTAATTACAGAAATATTAATTGTTTCAAAATTAAGCAAATTGACAGCGACTGGCAAGTCTAATTCAAGCTGGGTGGTGTCTTATATGGAATCCAATACTGTCAGGTGTCATTGTTGAAAATGCTGTAGAAGATGCCCCACTGGTTTCTTTGAACGTTATTGAAGATAGACACATAATGTAATATTTGTAATTTTGTCGTTTTGTACATCGGGTTAACATATCAATGTGAGTATGTGTCATGATCAAGAGGATCAAGAATAATGGCAATTAGTTAAATTTTTAATGAATTAATATAGTTATATCTAATTATGTATTTTAATTATTGAAGAAATAAATTTTTTAATTTTATAATTTTTTTAATATAGATATATTTTGAACAATATAAATTTAATATTAAATTTTTTAATAATTTTTTATTTTATTAAATATTAAAATAAAATTATTAAAAAATTTAACTTTAAACCTTGTAGATAAAATTTTATATCTAAATAATTAATTTATAAAAATTATAATATTAAATTAAATTATTCAGATAACATTATTAAATTAATGATGTATATATTTATTAAAAAATTTACAATTTTTCATTTTTATTAATATAAAACTGTCCAGATTATTTTCTGGGTGGACCCATTTCAAGCTGGGTGGTGTCTTTTGGAATCCAATACTGTCAGGTGTCAGAATTAATTATTCTTGAAGAACGTGCCTCACCGGTTTCCTTGTTTGAACTAAAATGAAAATGCCTTGTACGTAAATACTCCCTCTATTTTTATATATAAAACAAATATGTCACACAATTTTAAAAAAAATAATTAATTATAATAATTATATTTAAAAATAAAAAAATTAGATTAAAATATTTTATATTAATTAACATTAGCATGTATTAATTATTTTTTATTAATGTAAATTATAAAAAATGATTTAAAAAATATGTAATACATGTTTATTAAAATATGTGATTTTATTTAATAAAAAAAATAAGTAAAAAGTAATTTTTTTATAAATAAAAATGGAATAGTATACTTCAGTATGCTTTCTTTGAAATGAACTTTGTTATACCTCTGGTGTATTATAAAACACTCCTAATCACTTTATTAGAATTAAAAAAATAATTAAATTATTAATTTTATTTAATAATTAATTTTATTTTTGAAATTTATAATTATAAAAAATTATTTATTAAAAATTGAATATTAAAAATATTATTTAAATGAGAGAGGTGGGCATTTCTAGTTAAAAGAAACGCCACATCTCTCTAATCAATAAAATTTCTATTAATTAATATTATTTTTAAAATATATACTTATTAAATAATATACAAAGTATTTAAACGAAAGAGGTGACTTTTGCAAGTAATGTAAATGCTACCTTTCTCATATAAGTTAAACTCTTTTTAAAGTAATATTATTTTAAAAATATATATATATGTATATAAAATAATGTTTATCAAATATTAATATATGTTTATTAAATATTAAAAAATTATTTAAATGAAAGAGGTAGTGTTTTCAAGTAACAGAAATGACACCTCCCTATTATAGATTAAAATTTTTCAAATTAATATTACTTTAAAAATATATATATATATAAATAATGTTTAACAACTATTAAATATTAACAAAATCATTTAAATGAGAGAGGTGGCAATTTTAGGTGATGGAAACGCCATCTTCTCTTATAAATTAAATGTTTTGTTAATTAATATTTTTTAAAAAATATATAATTATTTTATTTTATTTATTAAATATAAAATAATAAAAAATTATTTAAATAAAAGAGGTGGTGTTTTTAGGTGATGGAAGTGCCACCTTCTCTTATAAATTATATTTCTTTTAAATTAATATTATTTTTTTAAAAAAAATATAAAAATAATGTTTAACAAATGTTAAATATTAAAAAATTATTTAAATGAGAGTGGTTGTGTTTCCAAATAATAAAAACGCCACATCTCTCTTATATATTAATTATTTTATTTATTAATATTAATTTTAAAATATATAATTATTACATTTTATTTATTAAATATAAAATAATAAAATTTTATTTAAATGATAGAGGTGGCGTTCCTAGGTGGTGGAAACGCCACCTCTTTTTTAGAGGTTAAATTCTTTTTAAATTAATATAATTTTTAAAAAATATACATATAAAGAATAATTTCAACCAAATATTAAATATTAATACAATTATTTAACTGAGAGAGGTGGTGTTTTCAAGTAATAGAAATGCCACCTCTCTCTTATATATTAAACTTTATATTAATTAATATTATTTTCACAATATATAGTTATTAAATTTTATTTATTAAATATAAAATAATAAAAAATTATTTAAATGATAGATGTCTCTCTTATGGATTAAAATTTTTGTAATTAATATTTTTTTTAAAGTACATAATTATTAAATATTATTTATTTAATATTAAATATTAAAAAATTATTTAAATGAGAGAGGCGGTATTTTCAGGTGATGGAAATGCCACCTCTCTCTTTAAAATTATTTTTTATTAATTAGTTAATTTTTTTTTAAAAAAATCATAGTAGCAGCATTGCTATCATTGTAATTTTTAATTATTTTTTTTAAAATTGAGAACGGTTTTTAACTCTTGTTAAAAATTTTAAACCTTAATTTTTTTATCTTAGTCGTTTGCTCTTATCTCTTGCAATCTATAAATTATCTATTCTCTAATTGTTGAAAGTGCTCTTGTCATTTTCTCTTGCTAAGGTCGCTTGTATGAGTATATTAATAATAGGTTTCTTTTTTATTTTTATTACCTTTTATCTACCTATCCACACACACACACAGATCCATATATATATATGGATCTTTATGATTTTTTTGATGTTTATTTTCATTTGACAATTTTTCTTTTCACTATTGAAGGGTTTGTTCTTTTAATTTGTTAATAGGTATATCTGTTGGTGAAATAATTCTCTGCGTATAAATCTTTTTTCAAATATGGGGAACAGACAACAATCTTCAATCTTTGTGCTTTCAGTGATAAATAATTTAGTTTTGTCAAGCTTTGAACTTTCAAGATAGTAATGATGATAATCTCTGTTAACCATCGAGAAAGAAACTTGTTAAATATCAGTCATATTTTTTTTTGATTTCACTGTTTATTTATTTTTGTTGTAAGTATTGTTTTTGATAATTTTATTGCAAAAATTGCTGATAAATCTTATTATATATCTTAACATATATTTAATTTATGTTTTTTTCTTTATCTTTGATTTTTTATGACCTTACTAAATTTATCATAGTTTTGTATAGTTTGAAATTGATTATTTATTTTTGTTAATTATATAAATAAAATTTATTGTATAAATTAATTGTGTATTTACTAAGAAAAATATATATAAAAATTGATAGATATATAAGAAATTATATATATATATATATATATTAAAAGTGGTAATTTTTAAATTTTTTTTAAAAAAAGGAAATAGGACCTATCTCTTTTTATTTTTTAAAAAATTAAGTAAAGAGGTGGCGTGTTCTACAAAAAATGCCACCTCTCTTTTCTTTTATTTTTTAAAAAATAATTTGAGAGGTGGCGTTTTCTTAAAAAAAAGGTCACTGTTGCTACTATTTTTTGTAGCATTTTATTAATTAATGAAACTTTACCTAAAATCTAAAATATCATTGAATTTTATAGTGTTTTATGAACGTCACGAAATTAAAATTTTAAATATCACTAAAACCTATTTTTGTAATTGTGTAAAAAGCCATTACCAGTTAAGATGTCACATTGAATAGTAGAGATGATTATGAAAGAGTAGCACAAATATTTATATATTAATTCCAAATAATTAATGTCACTAATTTCATTGCAATTAAAAAAGTTGCTGTAGTGACTCAAAGAAAATTAATTAAAGTATATTTAAAATTATAATTAGATAATTTAAATGTAGTTCTAATAAATTTTGGAGTAATTTAACAAAATTAATGGGTAGTTGAATGGTAACTCAGTGTGTGTGTACTTATAGGTCCAGTATTCGAACCTTGCACAAAGCGTAATGTTATTTTGCTTCAGCCTTTGTCAAAATTACATTTTTGCCCCTCTAGTAAAAAAAAAAAAAAATCAGAACTCGCACGCGTTGATTTCTTCTCTTCCTCATTTCTTCATCTTTGTTCGGTGATTGAGGGAGAAAGTTTCCAGAGTTTTTGATTCCTGGTTCTGCCTCTTCCTCCGTTCTGTCCCCTCCATCGTTTTACTAACCAAAATCAACCCCTCGATGATTTGATCGGTGTAGTAATCTGGATTTAATTCTTGTAAACTCAATAGATGATAAACCACAGTATATTCTGCATGGCTTGCATTTTGATGGTGATCAATGAGTCCTTGCAAAAACTCATTGACTCTCTCAGAAAAACTTCTAAGCCTCTTCTCCAAGTTATCATAATCAATCTACCTCAATATGGGCAAAAAGTCTCCAACATTGCTTGCCCCTCCCAACTTTGGTAACTCATTTATGATATTTTGGAACATCTTTGCCTCTTCCACATCTGCCTCATCAATGTCATCTCCCAAATATCTTTTCCCTGATATCATTCTCATTATATTGTTAAATGTCATCTCTAAAAACTTCGATTTCAATTCCACCTCGACAAAGCCCTTGTAGGAAACATGGGCGAGCTTTCTTGTAAGGTGCATCATTTCGTTTGTTCTTGTTTCCAAGAAATATATGGTTAAGACGATGTGTCGAGAGGATCTCAACCATCATGATTTGCCGGAGATTACGCTAGTGGTCGCCATAGCTGGTGAATGATATAGTGGTGTAGTTGTAACTGATGTACTTTCCATTGATTAGCCAAGGCCAGTTAGCCAATGTGATGTCATTAGTGGTGAAACATTCTTGAACAGAAGAAGGCGATGTGACAACCACAAACAAATGAGAGCAAAACCAAAGAGAAAACATTTTACCATAGTGCTGCGAAAGGCGATGTAATTTGAGATGGAGTGGCTTCTTGAGTTGATGGAGGTTTCCGATCACCGAAAGATCAGGCAGTGTTGGAGGGATGTTTCAGAACCTCCTTCTCTGGAGAAGGAACTTGAGAGTGAAGAGAGAGACAAGCAATATGATAGAATAATAGAAGAGGGGCGTCATGGTTGATCCTTGATTCATGTGAGCTCTTCTCTGTCTGACAAAGGATGATTGAGTTGCCACGGCATTTATACATGTAAGGAGTGAGGTTATTTTTTGAGGTTCATTGAACCTCTAAATGTAATAATGACAGTATTAAATATATTAATTATTATTGGCTTTATTTCCAATTGTATAAAAAAAATTATATTTTAAAGATAAATACTCCCTCCAAATCACAATATATATCATTGCTAACTAATCCATTGTTAGCTGAAACTTTGATTTTCAAAAAAATGTTTACATCTTTTCATTTTTGTCCTTTCAAGAGTTCATAATAACACATATATGGTCTTTAAATATGGAGCATTTAAAAATAAGGAATAAAAAAAGTAAGGTTATAAATGAGAAAAAAAAACATAAAATTTATTCAATGCTCGATGTTTTGAATCAAGAGATGCTTTTAGAAAGCAATTTACATTGGACTAAATAACTCATGACATGAAAACTTTAATTGGAGATTCAGGCACAAGCATGTAATAAATACTGGTAAAAAACTGATTCATGTAATAAATATGGTTAATGTATTTTAGATTTTAAGAGTCATAATGATTATATTGTTACTACATGCATATAAAAGCCATTCATCTTCTCCTTAAAATATTTTTTTCTCCTTACTAAATTATAAGACTCTTTTAGAAAAGATTTAACGTTTCAAAATATAAGAAAAATAAAGTTTCATTAATAATACTTTTTCAATATTACCTTTCCTATATATTCTCTTTCTTTAATATTCTTTCATCAATGGAGTATTAAATGAAGAGCATTTTTAAAAGTTTATATTTTTGTCTTGAAAAAATAAGGTTATAAAATGTATTTAATGAATTTTATTGGTATATGAGATTTTGTCTAAAAGTATCTTATAATTTGAGATGAAGGGAGTAATAATAATAATAAGAATGCCACTTGTATCTAATTTCTTCTCCATACCATTTCTCGTTCCTGTAATTATGTTGCTTGACTATTTTAAAAAACGTCTATTTTTGTCTTGGAATATAAGCGCATAGTCAACTATCTGTGAGGGGAGAGGATTCTCTCTTCATTCTTCTCATCTTCTTCCCTTCCTTTTCATAATTTTTGACTATTAAATCAAAATTATTAGATGGTCCAAATTTAATCTCTTATGAAATGTTTCATTTTATTTTTTTCTATTGGATTATTTAAATTTTCATATTAAATTTTTGGTAGTTTGAATTTTATTATTTATATTTTTTATAATTTAACATTTTAATAATAATTTTATAATAGATCAAATCTAAAGGCTAGAAAGGGAATACAAGGGAAGACGGTGAGAAGGAAGAGGAGAGAATCTTCTCCCCGGGTATGAGTGTGATAGAAAATAATTTTTGAGGATAATATATTCTAACATAATTCATTCCATTTAATTTATATAAACATATATGAGTATTTTCTTTTGCTCTTACCTCACAGGGAGACGCAATTCTCTTCATCATACATAGCTTCCCCTTCTTCCTCCAACCCTTTTATAATTATCATTTGTAATGTGATGTGAGTTTATCTGTATTAATAAATAATATACATGAAACACAAAAGACTAAGTTTAACAATCTTGACTAAGACTTCAAATATTAAAAATCTTATTATTCAAATTTATGGATATATATAGAATTTTGTATAATTTCAAACTATTATATATTAATATGAGAAAATATGTGTGTACATATATTACTTACTATACACATTTATATATATATATATATATATATAAATTATAGTACTTATTTGAAACTTAGTACCAATGTTGCCCACTACTTCACTTTGTAGGAGAGGTTGTGGGATCGAATTTTAGGGGTGCCCCACCAAGAAAACTTAGGGGATAAACTCTGAGAAAAGGGAGGGCGAACAAAACCACATATAAATATATTTTTAAAGATCTACACAATTAAAATAAAAGAGAATATGTTTTTTTCTGTTACCTACAAATATTTTCTTATTAAAAATAATTTCATTTGAGACACTGTTGGATATTACATGTAAGTACCTCTCTAATCAGGGATTTAAACTTGATTTTGAATATGTCAAATATTTATATCAAACAATTTACTACATGCCAGGCAGGGTAGATTTTGTCACAGCTCAAAACTTGGCTAAATAATTCTTGGCCCAATTTGCTTAGTCTAACTCAGTCTAGAAAACGGGTCGGACTAGTTCCATTGGGTCAGCCAAGTCCACCTAGTTGCTCATCTTTTAAATTTGAAAATTTTGTATACCTTGGGATTTCTTTCTTTTTCATACGACTATTTTGGTTGTATCCCACTTGTTTTGATATATTTTCAAACAGGCCTTGAGCTCTTGAGCAGTGGAGATGAAAGCAAAGAATAAACTCATTTAACTATGTTAGTATATATACCCAAGAAAATGAGATTTAAATTCCCAATTATTTGTTTAAGTAACAAGAGTCTTTATCACTTATATCAACTTAATAAATTTGTTAAATGATATAATTTTAGTTAGAGTAAGGAATAACTTGTCATTGAGCTTGATGTGAGTTTGTTGGATGATTTTGCAGTACATATCTGGGATATGCAGAATCCATATTTGATATAAAATGATGCACTAAAATTCTTGGTTTATATATATATATATATGAGTCCTCTTGCAATAGTTTTGGATTATTTGATTTTGTCTGATGCTATGATGAAAAGCAGCATGATATAATTCTGCTTCCATGGCTGGCTTTCATCATTTCATTGCCTGCGTCCTGAGTTTGGATTGTTATGCTTACACATTGTGTAACTCCTTAACTACTGAATTGATTAATTTGGCCTTTGATTGGTCAAAGGTATTGGCGCTCAATTGATTTCATATATTTTATGTTCTGATTCGCCAATACATATTGTCACGATCACAACTGAATACTTCTATGAAAGCTGACAAAATCAGAAAATTACAAAGGTAAAAGAGAAAATTGGCCCATAAACAAGAGGTCCAGAAGTTTGAGATCCTAAATTCATTTTTAATGTAAGTTGAAAATAGTGTAATCTAACCCCTTACTATTAACAAAAGTTATCTTTGACAAAATTATAAAAAATAACAAAAAATTACAGTAAATGACCCAAAAGTTACTGTAAAGAACCTAAAAAATTATATAAAAAGGAACCAAGAAAATTTTATTAGTCATTTTGTGTCATTTTTTGATGTCCTATTTTGTTATTTTTTGATCAAATAATGTCAAAGTTAACATTTGTTATTAGTAACAGTTATATTGTATCATTTTTAAAAATTAAAGGGAAACATTATATGAAAATGAGTTTAAAGTTTTAGACACTTCTTGTCGAATTTCTTTGGAGTGGACGCATAGTCACATATATAGGCAATTATTTACTATGTAATGCGTTTGCAATTGACATTGAAATTAATTGACTCACAGTAGGATGGCGCGCAATTGGAATATTTAATACCTAATAATGATACACAAACCTCAAGGGATTCTTACCCATTGGAAAAAACATCTTTCTCCTCCTGTACCACGGATGAAAATGCTGTGGTTTAGTTCTCCTACGGAAGGGAAACAAAATTAATAATAACTAATAAAATAATCAACACACATGAAACGGCAATATATACATGCTCGCTCACCTTGTCCTTTTCTTTGTGTTGTTGATATTTCTTTTGGAAGTAGTCTTGAACTTTCTCAGGAGCTTCTTGGGTGGTTCAGAAGGAAGAGAAGCTATCGCTCTTCGTTTCTGTGAAGTTCTAGAAGACTTGAACTGGACATTCTTCATGTTTGTTTGCTTCTTGTCGACATAAACTCCACAGTTAACTATGTCTATATCATCTGAGTCACATGTAACTTGAATTTCCACGTCATTCCAATCCAATTCCAGAAATTTATTAAGCCCCCCTAACTCTTCTTCTGTAAATTCGCCGAGGAGATCAGAGAAAAACACATGACCTTGTTCAGTATAAGAAACCAAAACACGACCTCCTTCACCTAGAATTGGAAAATCAATTTGCATCCATGGCATTTTGCTACTGCCATTGATGATCATAAAGACATCAAAGTAGCATGTCTTATTTCTGTTAGCCTTCCCTGTCTCAAATGCGATGACAACACGAGGGAAATTTCTGCCATGAACACGAAAAGACAACATCCCTCCTTGACAGCGATGGTCGAACCAGTCAGGATATGCTGTTGCTGGCATCGAGATGGTCACGCGATTGGACTTTATGGCCTAATTTATCAAAACAACAAAATGCTTGGTTTCATTCCAAAAGAGAAAATGGTTATTAGCTTCTCGTAGCTTCCTGCCAAACCCTAATTTTATATGGTTTGTGTTATCTTGTACAGGAAAATACACAGTAGTGACAATGATTTAGAGCTTATTTGATTTTGTTCTCGTTTTGATTTTTTAAAAATTATTTGTAAACCACTTTTTAATTTTTTTAAAAAAATAAAAAAATAAAAGAAAATCTGATTGATTATGTTATTTTCAAGACAATTTCATAGCTAAAATATTAGCCGATAATAGAAGTCATCAAAGACTATATTGGCCGTGGTTTATGACAGTGATTTATCATAGTTGATGGTAGTTTTAAGAGTAGAATATAGTGTGCTTTCAAAAAAGAAATGCAAAAAAAATCTAATATGTTTTTCATTTTTAATTTTAAAAATAAAAAATGAGTAAAATTTTAAAAATATTTAAATGAAAAATACTTAATTAAGTTTTTTTTAATTTTTGTTTTAAAAAATGGAAAACAATTTTTAAAAGAAGAAATCAAACTGGCCTTTATCTAGTGACATGTGAGCAGAAAAGATCAACTAAAAAATCTATCAGCTTGTACATTAATTTGCTGATAGTGATAGAAGTCAGAAGAGAATGTCAATATTAAAAGGATTTTAAGAACAGAAACCCAAATCCAAAATAAACTCCTAAATTAAAAGTAGAGGGGCTTTGCAACATGAAATAATTAATCTGACTATCTTACCATTCAAACTTTATTTAACTTGATTAATTTATAAAATAAAAAATAGAAAAAGCATGAGAAAAACCTGAGACCATAAACGGCCCGAAGACTCCATAGTTAATGATGTGCAATTCTCTGCCCTTATGTCCCCTAATCTTGATGGAAGCTCTGGAATATCTCTGAGTCTCTTGCAGTTATTCACTTCTAGGTTCATCAAGTGAACACACTCTTTAATACACTCAGGAAGTGACACAAAATCGTTCCATGATAGAATCAAGTCTTTCACATGCTTAAAACATTTCAGAGGTAGGTGAAGATCTTCATCCAACAAACCACAATCATGGAGATCCAAGCGATCTAACTTCGAGCAGCTCATAATTGGTGGTTGGTTCTCTTGCAATAATTTCTTCAAAGATTTTCTCCCATGAAGTTTCAGACCTCCTAATTTAAGCCCTTTAAGATTATGCAATGTCAATAAGCTGTTTGGAAGCTTCCTAAGACTTTTGCAGGATGTTAAACTCAAAACCTCAAGCCTTGGAAGATTTCCAATGGAAGATGGGAGCTCATTAATAGCACTACCATCTGCAAGAATACACATCAATGGTTCCATGTTTCCCACAATGTGTGGGAAGTAGTCAAGACTCTGGCAATCAATGAGATTAAGAACTTCAAGAGATGGCATCTTGATTTCATGTGGAAAGCTTGCAAGTTTGATGCATTTGCTAACGTCTAATTCGACAAGCTTACGGAGAGATCCTACTGAATCATGGACTTTGATCAGATTGTGACATTCACTAAAGCTCAATTCTTTCAAATTTTGAAATCGAGACAACTCAGGTACTTCTGTTATGAATTCACACTTCGAGAAATCCATATATGTCACATATTCAAGCTGCAAAACAAAAACTAGCATTAAGAGCTGTTTGGGAAATCAACTTTTGCCTCATGGAAAGTACTTTTGGAACTTTCTGACAAAAATTGTTTGGGTATTAAATTTGTACCCAAATCATATCTTGATAAAGCACATTTCGAAAGTTGTTGGAAGCACATTTACTGAACATAAAGGGTCTTACTTTTGAAACTGAATTTGGAGGCATTTACAAGGGAGCTAAAAACGTATACCTAACTATTTATTTGACCATGTTACCCTGATTAATTTCCAGTATTTATGTATCTTGAACTATTTATATAATTTTTGTCCATTATATCAAATTTTATATTTTTTATTATTTAACATATTATAATTTTTATCATATATATTTTCAGTCATTTCTAATATATTGCATTTGTATCACGAAAATTACAAATAATAAAAGTCAATGTCCTTTTTATCAATAATACATCCAAAAACAATTTTAATTGTGAAATCTAACCAATTTTTAATTTTACCAAACTGATTTTTGAAAAAAAAAATTATGCAAACAGAAATTTCGTAACAATATAACTGAGTTTTAAGAAATGAATTTTAAATAAGGAAAACATTTTTAATATAAAATTCAAATTCAAATACACTAATCTAAACACTGCCTCAAGAGATTTATGCATATTTAAGAAATACATCAGAGGTTTTTTAAATGATCAAAAGAAATAAAAACACAGCTGAAATAACTAGGTGGAGTTGGTTACATGGATTGTGTGACACCATTATACTCTATCATCAACCAACAAGCTCTTAGGAACATTGTTAATTAAGAGTTCTCATTCAAAGAACAAAGAGTGAAAAAATGTACCTTGAGTGGTTCCTCCCATCTAAAAGGGCTTCCGTATATCTTGAAGCAAATTAGTTTTGGAGGACAAAAATCACGTGGTAAAGTCATGGAAGGATATTCCTGCCAATCAAGTAATACTAAACTATTTGGAAGATATTTAGGGCTTGCTGAAAATTTGGTATTGCGAACAATAAGAATTCTAAGATTATTCATCTTCTCAAAGGCTAAACCACTCCACTCCACTTCTTCTTGTTGAGGTGGATCAAGAACTATTCCTTCAATATTATTTCCTCCCTGTAATTCAAGCACAAAGGTGAACAAAGTTAGGTATTGCCAAATTTTATTGTGTAAGAATATATATATATATATATATAATAAATTAAAACGAATAACAAGAACTAAAATCTTACTAAGTTTTCACGCAGTACTTTGAGAACATCTTTGTGATACCATAATCTGCTGCATTCACTAGGATCACATGGTGCTTCTTCTTTAGCAATGTCTCTGCCCATATGTTGAATTAGATCATGCATGTACAAGTAACCATGATCAAGAATAGTTATCAGAGATTTGTCAACAAGAACTTCAATATAAAACCTTGCCCCACAATGACAAGCTTCTAGTATTGCTTCAACAAATTCCAATTTCTTCTCTTTAAAGAAACAAGCAATATCTAAAAATATACGCTTCGCACCGTCTTGTAAGCAATCATAGCTTATCTTAAGTACATGATTAATAGTTCTCTCTTGGATCTCATCATATTGCTTCAATATAGATCTCCATTCCTCAATGCTTTTATTTGCCAAATTGGAGCCTATTAATTTTAAAGCCAGAGGAAGACCATGCACATACCTTATAACATGAATTGACATGCCTTTATAGCGTCTCTTAGGTTGGCTCAAACCAAAGGCATACCAGCAAAAAAGTTCAATGGAGTGAAGGTAATTTAGCTCCTTCATTTCATATGTTCTTTTAACATTACATGCTATTAGTAATTGCTTATTTCTTGTTGTTATAATGATCTTGCTTCCAGATCCAAACCAATCGCAACTGCCAGCGAGTTGTTCTAATTGTTCAACCTCATCAACATCGTCAAGAACCAACAAAACCTTTTTGCCAGAGAGTCTGTGTTTTATGTTTGATATTCCTTCATCAACACTACCAAACTTCATCCTCTTCTCTTCAAGAATCTCTGATAAAAGTGTCTGTTGAAGGCGAACAATGCCCTGATACTTGTTTGATGTTTCTTTGACATCAAACAAAAAACACGAGCCTTCAAATTGGTAGAAGATCGAATTATAGATGGCTTTTGCAATCGTTGTTTTGCCAACCCCACCAGTTCCATGAATCCCCAACATACAAACCCGATCATCAGATCTGTTCAGAAGTAACATTATCTCCTCAATACGAGGCTCAAGTCCAACTATATGATCAGTTTTATGGCAGCGCTTAGGTGGTAGCACGGCATACGCATCTTCGACAATCCTTTCAATGAATCCAAGCTCGTACCTACAGAAACATATCCTCTTTTTAATTTCAAGATGATTCACACTAAATGTCTTCTTTTTTATGTTTTTTGATCTTTCATAATATATTTTTGCTATAAAATCTTATTTTAATTAGTTCTTTGAAGGAAACTTCGATATCAATATGCTCTCGGTTTTTTTATTCTTTCACATGCAAAAGTTTTTTTATTTTGAAATTATAAATCTGTAAAAATATTTGCTGCTCTCATGGTCACATTTAATTAAGAAAACTAAAAGAATCAGGGTGCAATGAACGTGTATGCGAAAGAATAAAATATTATGCAGTCCCGTAATTAGGTCTATTTGGCCAAAAAAAAAAAAGTAATAAAAAATCATCTCAGCATCTTCAAATATAAAATTTAATTCAAAATACATTATGCACAAAGTACGTGTGTGTGTGTGAACAGTATAATTTATTTTTTAGACTCAATATAATACATACGAAGATCGACATGTCTAGTTTATTTAAAAGGAAAAATGATTTTTTTTTTTCATATATCAATGGCCCATATAGTATTGCGTTCCGAAAGTAGATTAGTAGAATTAGAATAAGAACTGGATTCAGAAGCCTTTAAAACAAAATAGCAAGACAGCCAGGATGAATAGATTGTATGCTTCAAAGCATATCTTCTACTCGATTCATCAAAATCCTCACGTGGTCACATTTGATGTAGAAGGATAATTATCTTCGACGTTTCATCGGTCCAGTGATTATCATATTAGCAAATTTCAAAAAAAAATTATTTTGTGATTTTATTGGTAAAATTAAAAAAATTACAGTTAAATATTAATATGAAAATTTTTATGTTAAAAAACTTAAATTCTAGATTTTTTTTAAAGACTCAAAAACTTAAATACTTCAAAAAAAAAACCTTTCAAGACTTGAGTTTGTAGAGATTGACCTTTAGACTTCTGAAAATGGAGGGAGAAAACCAACCGATGATAAGAAATGAAAAATACCACATCATGCACCACTCAATCTTAAGCTTGAGTTTTTAATCCTTTCAACTTTTTATCATGTTCAAGTTTTTTCATATTAACTCAAGTCCGATTATATTTGGACATTTTAATCATTAGCACGTCAATTATTTCATCAGAAACCGCCAATAGATTGATAGAAAGTCTCATAAGGAACAAGGCAATCAAACAAAACCTACCCATCATCAAAAAGCCATGCTGACGACAAGCTAGCAGCTTCAGACAAAGCAGACCTCCATTTTCGCACTTTCTCCAGGTCATCGCTGAATCTATCTTCAAGAGCAGCCACGGCTTCCTCAAAGCTATTTCTCTGATACTGAACATCCATCGGATCCACCTTGTAAAAGATGGGCATCACCACCTGCTTCTTCTCCTTCATACACCGGACGATGTGGGCGAGTTCGTCTAGGCACCATGTAGAAGTAGCGTAATTGGTAGAGAAGACAATAATGGAAATTCTGGACCTCTCTATGGCTTTGAGAAGCGTAGGAGAGATCTCTTCCCCTTTTCCAAGCTTCTTGTCATCAATGAAGGCGTTGATTCCCTTACGTCGCAAAGCATCGTAGAGAATTTCAGTGAAGGAGCGGCGAGTATCCTCGCCTCTGAAACTCAGAAAAACATCATATTCATATCTAAACTTGGTTTCGCTAGTGAAGCTGAAGGATGAAGAAGGTGAGGCCACTGGAATCGCCATATGGGGGCTGCGATAATCGCAATGGTGAGGCTAATTGAGGTTGAAAGCTGAGGTTATGAGAGGTCCATGGATTTCATTTGGTTGTTGTGATATGCGATATCTCCCAAGTATATGGTTAAACTGCGAATCGAGATGGAGATTATCCCCGGAAATAAGTAATAAATTAATTTACCAAAATATAAAAGAAAAATAACATTTAAGGATCCTAAAATTTTGAAATTTCAAAAAAGACTATATGATCCTTTGTTGGAATTAAATTTTTCTAAGTGAATTTTTTCAATATTCATTTTTCATATATTTTTAGTATTCAGCTTCCACATTTTCAGTATTTAATTTTAGCTATTTCAGTGCTCAATTTTTCACCAGTCATCTTATATATTTTCAATACTCATCTTCCATAATTTCAACACTTTTCTTTGATTCATTTCAGTACTTAAAACATGAAAGATGAGTATTGAAGATATCTAAACTGTTGAAAAGTTAAAAACTAAGTACTGAAAATGTTGAAGATGAGTTCTAAAAATATGAAATATAAGTACCAAAAGCAATTTACTGAAAAAGTTTTAATTTCAGCTAAAGACCAAGACCCATATCTGAAATTTCAAAATTTTAAACTCGATCTTAATGTAATTAATGTTCTTAGGGGTCTTTAAATGTCATTCTTTTCAAAAATATGTACGGAGATTTTTTTTTTTTTTCCGATAGCATACATTGAGAGATTTATGCAGAGAGATTTTTAATTTTTGAATGACTCCATATATGAATTGTTGTGTGCGAGGCAAAATTTTTAATTAAAAATAAAATTATTTTAATAATATTTATCATAAGTAATTTTTAAAAATATTTTATTAATATGAATATCAAAGTGATAAATTAAACAGCAGTCTCACCCGTCTATGCTGAAAATGGATCCAAATGATGCAGAGGATGGACCCTTGTTATTCTTTGTTTTTTTTTTTTACTTTTATATCGTTTCTTGAAGTAGCTGTTTTTTTTTAATGTGTGAGGAAAAAATCTTAAAAAATTAATATATTAGTATTAATTAAATTTTTTTTATAATATTTATGATAAATATTTTTCTATATAAAAATGATTAAATAAAACTGTAGTCTCATCCGTTAGTGCTAAAAAAGGGTCTAAACGGTGCACAAGATTATTTTTCTGGGCGAAAATTTTGGTGAGAAGCCCTTAACTCAAACTTAATTTTAGTCCAAACCTTTAAAATTATGAAATTTCACTGCACATGTGGGGACTAAAATGACTTTATTTGTCCTTGGTGAAGCTATTAACAATAACAACTAATGAAGGATATGAACAACTGATATATATTGAAAATGAATAACTAATGTAGGTGAAATTTGCAATTTTCATTAACAACATAACACTTATGAATTTGAAACTCACATTCCACCTGCATCAATTGTTTATTTTTCATACATTAGTTATTTAATTTCCTTACATGAGTTGTTCATTTGTTTAGTTTCACTTGTTTATATTTGTAGTAGTGTTATGCTATTAATAAGATTTAAAAATTTCTCCTGCATCAATTGTTCATTTTCCATGTGTCACTTATTTATTTTCATATACTAATTGTTCATTTAACTAGAAGGACAATAAGGTCATTTCAGTCAGCTCTCTAATTTCATTTCAATCCCTCACGTATGCAATAAAATTTCAGTATTTTAGAGGCTTTTACTAAACTTAAACTGAATCAATTGGTCCTCACTAAAATTTCCCCTTTTCCTTGCTGATTAATTGATGGTGCAGAAGATGAAGCCTCGCTTTTGTTGGACTTGCATCGTTTCTTAGAGCACTTGTTTTGAAAATAAATAAATAAGTAAAACACTTTACGAAAAATTTTAATTGATGACAAAATTTCTTCTGTTGGATATTCTTGTCTTACTTTTGCAGCAATATTTTATTGATGTTTGATATTTTGTACTAGCAAATTGTGTTTAAATGTCAATAACAAGTTGTTTCAGTGGGAATGCCACTTGCTTGCTGAGTGCTGAGGTGCTCAAACCCTACATTGAGATATGGATGCGTGAGTTGTAAATAATAATTGATTACTTTCAACCAAAAAAAAAAGTTAACTAGAAGACTCCAATTTAAGACTCTATGGTATTACTATTATCGATCCCTACTTTTTCTGAAGAATGACATTAAAGTCCCAAAATAATCATGAATTTATGATAGTTAGATTTCTGATAAATTTTTTTACAACATCAGGTGTAAATATTAATTTAGACACTTGCAAATTCAAAAGTTTTAAATGCAAATATGATATTTAAATTTTAAATATGAATCTGTAATTGAAATTCCTATTTAAAACTGTTTGGATTAATATTTGTAGCTTATTTCTTAAAAAAAATTTGTTGGATATCAATCTAACTGTCATAAATTTTCTATTTTGTGACTTTATGTAATTCTCCCTTCTTTATTCCCACTTCTCCTTCTTAATTAGTTCTGCCATATATAGGATTTGAACTTAGAAGATCAAGTGCAGCTAAAGAGCTTCAAAATCGAAACCATTATTTTAGAGAGAGAGAGAGAGAGAGATCCTTGGCCACTGCCACTTGATAATGGAAACTTTAAAGTACTGCTGTTTACCATGTATGATTGTCGGAGTCTTGGTCTATTGAAAGCATAGAAGGGTATTTGATTCTACTGGCTGTGATAAACGTCACAATCTGTATATATTGTATTTGATTCTATAAGCTGAGGGAAACTTGGAGAAATGTTAGAACCTATGAAATTTTTCACGGTCAAGTATTTAAGTTTCAAATCATCAGCCTTTAAATTTTATTACAAGTGTAAAATCATACAGTCTTCTGGTCTTATTTATAAATCAGTTACAATATACTCCTTTTGTTTCTATATATAAGAAAAAAATTGTATTATATAATTTAAAAAAGTTAGTTAACCATAATAATTATGTCTGAAAATAAAAAATTTTGATTAAAATTTCCTATGTTAATCAATATTAGCATGCATTAATTATTTTTCATTAATGTAAATTATGAGGAATGATTTAAAAAATGTGTAATAAATGTTTATTGAAATAGGTGATTTTGCTTATATAAAAAAAAGTAAAAAGTGATAGTTTTTCTTACAAATAAAAACGGAAAGAGTATTTCTTCCATAGAAAATTTTAAAACTTATTAACTCTATTTAAAAACTTAATAAGTTTTCAACTTTATTCCCATTAAAAACACACACACACACACACACACAATATATTTTCTCTCTTCAATATTCAATGTAAGGTAAAAAGAAAAATTTGTGATAAAAAATAAATAAAATAACTAATAAATAGGACAAAAAAATCATTTTCCCTCTATCCTATAAATAGAACCGGAGCGAGTAGTAATTAAGATGGACAATAATTATCTTGAATAACACTCATGATCCTAATTATAAGGCAAAAATTTAAAATCTAATTTAATCCAATATTATAGTAGTTAATTTTTTTTAATATTACTTCTTAATTGCACCAATTTGCAATTCTTAGACACTTTATTGTGGTTATTAATTTTAATGAGTGCATGACAAAATTGGAAATTGAAAATATAAAAAAATTTATTAACATTATCTTATAATTAAGATCGGAGGGAAAACAATTTAGAAGTAAAAATATAATTTAGGAATCCGATGCTTTCATTGTTAGAACGTATGAATGACAATTAATTTTGAAATTTACGAATAAAAAATAAATGTAAATTAAAAGATGTCTTAATGCTTTCTTTGGAAGAAGCGGACCCTCAACAGCGAGCGGCTTAATTGTTTAAGGCCGAACTAACAATTAATATTTATTTTTACGAATATTAATAAAACAACACTGCATGGTACGTACATCGATGCTATGGTGGATTCAACTGTCATTAAAAACTTAGCCTTATTTAGAGTCAGTAATTTGGGTCAAGTTCGACAGGCTAACCCAAACTCGCCTAAAAAATATAGACTCGAGCCCGAATAAAATAATAGAAAATTCGAGACAAGCCTGATCAGGTTCAGGTTTGGCCCAAATACCCAAATAGAAAAAATATATTTTTAAAAAATATATATAACATAATAAATATTAATTATTTTTTAAATTTTATATCATTTTATTTTAAAATACCATATATTTGAGTATATTACTATAGTTATTTTAAAAAAATAAAATTATATTTTCCTATTTTTATAATTTTTAATCAAATAAAATATATCAAAACAATAATTAAAATATATTTTAATATTAATTTTTATACTTTAAGACTCAATCATTTTTTTAGAAAAATTGAGCCATGTACACCACTTTCTTCTCCAAAAAATTATATTTTATATTTTTTATAAAATAAGATAATTAATTTTAAATTAAAAATAATTTCAAAAATAAAATTTAGGTATGTACAAATTCCGGCTTTACTAGTAAACAAACATAATAAATAAACTAATATTTTTAGATAATTATTTGATTATCATCCACGTCAGACTTAGTTAAAAATTAAGAATGAACTAAAATAAATACTCTTTGTATATAGGACTTAAACAATATAAAAGGTTAAAGAAAAAATTTCAAAAAATATTATTTTATCCATAATTAAATGATTTTTTTATATAATATAATGATGGCTTTTTCTCCTATTTTTAAAAATGAAAAGTACAATTTATCTAATAGTTGTTAAAAATTTTGAACTAATTAGGACAATAATTTTAAATTAGTGGTCTAACCGTAGTTGAATTGAGATTAACTTGATCATAATTAAAATAATATGATTTAATTAAAATATATAAATATTTTTATATAACCATGATAAGGAAAATATTTAAATAAATAAGACATCAATTTACAAGTAAAGGAAACATTCATGAATAAATTGCAAATAATACAATAAAATAGTAACATAGCTACTTAAGTACTTAACTACAAAGTTAATAAATTATTATTTTTTATTCCTTTTAAGTTAAAAAAATATTTTATGCTTAATAAAATTATTTAAAAATTAAAATTGATTAAAAAAATATTTTTTAAAAAGTTTTGAGTATTCGGGCCGGCCCAAATAAGCTCGAAGCTCGAAGGTGTTAGGGTCAGGCTTAACTATATGGGCTTTTTAAAAAGAGTAAGATTCTTTAAACCTGATCCGAATAAACCCAGCTTGAATTGAGCCCGACCCGAATAAGTTCAGCTCGCCTGAATTGCCGGCTCTAGCCTTATCTGTGTTGAACAATTTACTTTTGGCATGTCTTAAAGTCTGATTATTTCTCAAGTTTAACCTTGCCTCTTTTAATTCAAAAAAAAAACTGAGCCTAGCAAATTTCCTTTTTAGGTTCTATATTTTTCAAGGCCAAACTTAGAAGAATGAAGAAGAAAAAAATTTTAGTATAAAAGGGCTGTTTAGGCCTTACCCTTATAAGCCATCCTTTTAAGGGTAGTCCATAAGCTCTTATAATTTTGTTTGCAACTTTATTCATATAATTTACTTAAAATTTTAAATTAATATATTAAGTTAGTGATGTTGAAATAGAACAACTTCCTCCAAATAAACCTCCTTATTAAGGGACTAATGTTTTATAATGAAGATTAATGATAATCATGACTAAAGAACATTTATATATTTTTTAAATATTTAATTAAGGTACTTTGTAATTCATACAAGTATTAATATAATTAAAAATTTTAATTAAAAAAAGTTATACTAGCACTTGACTCTAAACCCTGTTAATAAAGGCTAGACTTGAGAGAAGTATTGATTTTAAAATAAGAGAGCTCATGGAGCTTCCACCTTTATGGGCTAGGTTTATAAAGGTTGGGCCAACTTTTATTGACAACTCAAGTGGTTGAGACAAGGGAGATTAGGAGGAGCCACTAATGCCTAACTTTTATTTATTTATTTTTGTGATATGAAGGAGTTTTATATTTTGACTCCCAAAATTATATTTTTTGATATTTAGCACAAAAAATTAAATTTAATATGATTACAAAGCATGCAATGATTTCTGAAAAGAGAAAAAATTTTCCCTAAGAAAATAGATATTAAACATAATATCTATTTTCTATGATAATTGATCATCATCATATTACTATATATATTTATTAGTGTCATAAATTATCAATTGAATGAATTAAATAATAAATTTATTGAACAAGCAACTGGGCTTCTTAAGTTGGACAAAGATTTGGGTTACTATGAATGCATTTAAATTATTCAATGTTATGAACATGTGCAAACTTGTTGAGAAATTTTTATTTTTCAAATTTTTCTGATTAAGAAAAAATAACCAGCTCATTGTGCCCCTTTTTCTAAATAAGAATTATGCCCATTTTTAACAAGGTGGATCTTATGAATGGATAATATGATAACATTATATTTTATTATCAATTTACTTTATAAAACATGTTTGGTAGTATACTATTTCATATTATATGCTTATAGCGCGGTTAGTTTAACTCCACTTGTGTGACTCTTGGATTCGATGCTTTCAATTATTAAACGTGGACCTCGGAAGGTTTTTTCTTTTTTTTTTTAAAAATTTTTTGGCGAGAGAATCCTCTGAAGTTGAAATTTTATGAATTTAATTAAGTATTTTTAAAAAAGAGAGGGAAGAATTATATTTCATAAAAAATAATAAAATGAGTAGAAATGTAAAAAAAAATTTCACAAAAAATTATGAATATCAATTTAGAGGATTCAAGTCCCTTGAACACCTCAAAGTGAAAAATGCTCTATGAAGAATTTCTTATATGAACTTAATGCACTACATCATCCATGATTCATTCAATAAAATTGCACAAATTTAATCAAATAAAAATTTAGGTATTATTATTTTAATGACTTTATTTTTATAATGGAATGCCTATTTAATTTCATATTTTTTTTCTTTCTCTTCTATCATGCATTAATGTTAGAATCATTTTATATTTAATGTCATCTAAATGCATATTTTTATTGAATAGATAATGAATGACGTGGTGTATCAAGTTTATCTAAGAATTTCTCATAGTTTTAAAAACAATTGGATAGCTCATTGGAGTATAATTTAATTAAAAATACCTTATAATAGTAAACGAGAAGAGTATATATATCATTATCCTTGTCATTATCAATCAATATACCGATAAAATATTAATATGTAATTATATATAATAAAATTTAATTATGACACAAATTAGAGTATTCACAAATTATAGTTAATAATATGGTATGGTTTATTTTTCAAATTTTATACAATAGAGTATTAAACAAAGAATGCTTTAGACATAAAAAAAATGTTTCGAACTACAGTGTTTCGATATTGGCCATGTATCCGATTCACCTGGTTAAAATCTGGCTAGCTATAACGTATCTTTTTTTTTATTATTATTCGTGAAAAAAAAATAATTGATCGTCTTTAATTATGTTTGAGCCTCCCATCGTGTCGGTCCTTTCAGTATCAAATAAAGCAGCAAAGCATTTTTTTTCTCCTCTTTTCCTTTCATCTGCTTTTAATTTTTTTTTTTTAACCACCAGCAGTAAAGCATCTCTTATGTTCGTACATAGAGCATAATCAATTTCCAGGTAAATCGAATACACCGTGTCTAATGATATTTAGATGATATTAAATAAAAATTGATTCTAACATTAATGATAATGAAGAGAGAAAAAAATTAAATATGTATTTTGTTATTAGAATAAACCTAATTTAAATAATGTCATTTAGATGACTTAGTTTATTATAATTGGACAAATCATAAATGATGTGATGCAGTTTGTTTATCTAAGAATTTCTCATATCTAATTTAAATTTAAATCTTCCCAAATTAATGTCGACAGCACAAATGTAAATCTAATATAAGTATTCCTTTTTTCATTTCACTTTCATTTTCCACTCAAAAGGCATCACATTCTTCCACATCCAAATTGCAATCCCTGTATCTCAGTTATGTCAATTCTAAATACAGAGAGAATCAAATTCCAATGATTACAATGTTTTCTTGAATTTATAAGCGAATCAAACATTCGATTTAAACAAAAAAAGAAGAACATGCATGCATGATGCAACCATCTCTTTATGCCGTTCCTTTTCCCTTTATAAAGCAGATCCAATGGATGTGCAATACAATACTCCCACAATTTTATTACAAACACCTCTTACATGTTTTATCTAAATTATTAATTATTAATTTTGTCCACCTAATACCCCTCACTAATTATAAAATTCTTTCGGATTAATTAAACAAACTCCTCTAACTAAATACTTGAAGAATGAAGAAGAAAAATATTTGAAGCATGTAAGGTACGGATAAATGTTTGAAGAAAAATACATGCGATCAAGTGAACTGGATGATAGATTGACTTGAATTAATAATAATTTTGGAAGAATATATAGTTTCAACCAGGCCCTAAATGTTTAATAGTTTAAATTGATAGTTGTACTCATTTTTTTAAAAAAATAAATAACTTAACTGTTATTCAATTGGTATTTTGAGTCCTAATTGTCCTTCCCCCCAATTGATTTAAGTTTGTACGTTTAATTCCAGTTTTGTGTCTTTATGGATCCGATACTCTCAGTTATTGAACATATCAAAGTGAAAAGGGATACTAAGGCTTTGTATTTCAATGAGAAGAAAACAGAGATGATAGAAAATTAGGAAGGAAAATTAGAAAAAGAAAAATACATTTTCACCCTTAGCTTATTTTCCCTACTTTGCCTTTAGAGATGGAAGAACTAAAGAAAAAAAAAATTCTGTTTGATTATGTTTTCTGCATTCTTGGAAAAAAAAAGATTATGTTTTCTTTTTTCATATTTTTAAAACAATTATGTGGAGTTATTTTTTAGAACAAGTTCTAAAAAAGAAAAAAATATGTTTAAATCATGATTCTAGAAGAAGTCTAAAGTAATAAAATAAAGCGTGAAAGAATTATTTATTTTATTAACATCATTGTCATGAATGAAAATGTGATATTTTCTACCTTTTCTCTAGTTTTTCTGAACAAAAAAGTAACAAAACATAAAAAAAAAATGTTCTGATTGTTTAGTTTTTCAGAAACACTTGACATTTTTTTCGAAACAGATAATAATGGAAAATATTTTTCTAAACATGTTTTTTTATTTTTTATTTGTCAAAAACAAAAGGCTGCTCTACAAATTAGTAATCAAGCCCTTTATATCAGGGAAGAAGAATGTCTTTTTTTCCCCTACTTTTTTTTATTTTATAATTGTTTTCTATCTCTATTTTCTTTTCATTACAAATATGGGGAAAGGATCAACGGGATGAGGGGCTACAAGATAATGACGATTAATTAAACTTTTTACGAACAATAAAGTAAGTTAGAGGTAGGAGATGTGATTAAGACTCGCCACTCACAAAGATTAGAGAAGATGGGAAACAGATCTCACCTATGCGGCTATATATGCCTTTAAAAGCCAGATTTTTTACAAGGTGGGTAGGATAGGTCCATCTTTAGTGCTTATCATCATGGTGCTTATTAGAACGATGAGATCTCCAAATTTAAAATATTATTTTATATTTTATTTGATACATAAATCAATCTAGTCTACAATTAATTTGGAGGGTATAATTTAATTTTTTTATATTGACTATTTAAATATACTCCACACAGTCCAGATTTAAAATTTTGAACTTGTAGTTTTAATTTCTTACACAAAGATATTTTTTTAAGAAAGTGCCAATTTTATATATTTTAATTTTTAATACTGTATTTATCAAAATAAAATGTGTAAAAAAATTTAATATTAAATTTGGACTATTAAGAGTATATTTGAATAGTCAATATATAAAAATTATAAAAATTTCAACATTAAATAAGCCCTCCAAATTAAATCTAGACTAGAACGATGATAAAAAATTATTGAATTTTTTTAAAATTTTAATAAATATAAAATAAAACTTTAATTCGTAACCATCCAGATTAAATTTTGGATAGTCTAGATCTCATCATCATAAAGAATGCCACTGAAGATGAACCCAGATAGGATAGGAGCCAGGGATGGTCAATATGGAAACAGTATCTACGAACAAAATAAATCATGCCATATTATTTATAGTTGGTTCATATTTTTTGATAAATTTTGTTATCTATAGTTATATAAATTACTAATATATTTATATATTTATATTGACATTAATATGGGTGAGTGTACACACACACCAAATCAATGTCGATGGCACAAATTTAAATCGATTCATATATTATTTCCTTTTGCATTTAATTTTTAACTCAAATGGCATCACATTCTTCTAAATCCAATGTCTGCATGTCTGTTATGCCAACATAATCCAATGTTTGAATATGTTAAAATGAATAGATTCGTAAAAACTCTAGCTTTATTTGTCATTTTTATAACTTCTACATGTTAATACGTGAGGTCAGTTTGAAAATGAGATTTCAAAATACATAAAAGAACGTGTTATAGCATAAAATGAAATTGTTAAAACATTAGTTGAACTTATCATTTCCATAGGTTTTACTTGATTAATTGGTAAGGGTCACTTGTTCGTATGTTTTAAACTTGAAGAATTGGATTTGTTAAAACCATAACATTACATGTCATTTTAGTAATTTTCACTTGATAATATGTAAGGTGCCGAGGTCAAATGTAATATGAAATATTTGAAAATGCACGAGAGAACCTGTTATGTCATCAAATGGTTTGGCTAAAACTTTAATTAAACTTTGACTGAGCATACAGAAATGACAAGTTTGATAATGACAGTTTAACTATACGTACCTTAACTCTGAGAATACAGAAATGGCAAATTCACTTGAAGTTTTAACAAATCCATTTGTTGTTATGGCAGGTTCCCTCGAACAAATAAATTTACCAAAATGACAAGCAGAGTAGGGGTTTTAAACAAGTTTATTAAATTATAAAAATTTCTGTATTCTCAGAGTTAAGGTACGTAGAGTTAAACTTTAATTATCAAACTTTAATCTCAGTTAGTGGTGGCCAAACACCAAACAAACAAGAAAGCACAATAACAAGTAATTAGAAATTCATTTCTCAACAAATAAACAGAAAATCAAGAGTAATTTACAAAACTAGGTTCATAATCCTTTAGAACAAAAGAGATTTAGCTACTCATAGCTAAGAATAATATCATGACAGCACAAAAAGATTCAGAATCCATAAACATAAGGAGGAGGAGGAGGAAGAAAAGCTAATAAACACTGTTGTTGGTGCAATTTCTTCACTTCCTCTTTGATCCCAAGCTCAGGGCTCCAAACTTTGCTCTCTTAGGCTCCGTTTGGTGCAATGGAGTGATTTTTGATGGAATGAGAATAGGAGTGGGAATGGGAATAGGAATGGAATAATAAGTGGAATGAGTTATAAAAACATGTTTGGTATGTTGATGGAATGATTGAATAATTTTTAGTCAATATATGTAATTATAATAGCTAAATACTATTATACCATTATTAAAATAAAAAACAAAATAATATTTAAGCATTAGCAACTGCCAACTCAGTATCCCACCATTGTAGACCACCATGAGGACCACCTCAAGGGGCTACCACTAGCAACCATTAACTCTAGAAAACTACAAAATCACGGGCATTAAAGATGAGAAAAGAACATAGAAGGATCGATGCAGATAAAAGGTGAAGCTCCATTCATTAACAATAATTCTTCTAGAGAATCAAAACCATGACTCATTAGCACGGTAATCATTAACAACAACATAAAAAAGAACCAATATCAAAGATCAAAAACCAATCTCCTTTTAGCGACTCAAACGCTTTAGAGATTCTGGTTTATCTAGCGGCTAGATCACGGAGATTTGAGAGACGGGTTGTCTATTTGCAGCAAGCAAACTTGCAAAATTAGGGAAACAATGAGAGGGGCAGTTATGTTTGTAAAATTATTTACTAGGGATAATTTTGTCTATAAAAGTTTATTCCTAAGGACTGGATCTCATTCCCATGGTCTAGTGATGGAATGGGAATTACGTCGAATGACGTAATGGATCATTCCATTAAAATGACCACTCCCATGTACCAAACAAAATAACATGTTATTTCTTTTCTCATTCCCATTTCATTACCTCTCATTTCATCATACCAAACATGGCCTTAGGGTTGCCTCCAAGTTTAGATGGTGAAAGATGGATGTTCTCTCTCTAAAAATCAAACTAAAATAGGATTTTCACTCAAAAAATGAAACTTGTCGTTTTGGTTTCTGATAGGTGCCATGGCATTCCTATTGGGGTGCCATGACACCAGAGAGCAAGTCTGATAACAATTCTAGAGGTGTTATGGCACTTTTGCTTTTGTGTCGTGGCATTCAAGACGAGAACTTCTCCTTAGTTCTCTTCTCTTTCTTGCTTAAGCCTTTCATGCCCCATCTATCAAAATCAATATTTATGAGTGATATATTTGCTTACTTCAATTTCAACAATTTTAAATCATTTTCCTTAAAAAGATTACATTCAATCCATATGATGCATTTAGTTAATTTCTGTTTATAAAAGCAAGAAAATAATTCTACCTTTTATTGATAACTCCCCAAACATAACAAAAAATGGGAAGTCAATACAAATGCCTCTTGAAGGAATAATTGAGAGGCAAAAATATCATTCAACCCCTTTCTTTAATGACGACAAGAAATCTTGAATATGGGAAAATGATCTCGTGTGCAGGGGCGGTCCTACATGTATTTGAGGGCTGGTGGGAAATTACTCCTCTCAATTTTATGATAACTTATGTAAATATGGACTAGGTTTTAATTATTTGCCTCCACTGATATGGTAATTTTGAACCTACTAGTCAAAAGAGGATCAAGGGAAGAGGAAGGGAGGGGGGCGGGGAGATGACAATTACTTAGGGCTAGGTGAGTGGTTTTGGGATGCAGAATTTGTCAAACGGGATAGAAAATATAGTTGGACCTGGTACCTTAAATTTAAGATGTTGGGAGAAGTAAAGTTGAGGATGGGATCATTAAAATTTATAACAATGGGTAGTGAGAGATGAATGAGATTTTAGAATAATTCAAGTATTATGAATGATCATTTTTTATTTCAAACTGTTTAATTCTTATATTTTTTGTAGAATAATTTATTTTTTTCTAGATTTCTACTAAAATCATTCATATAGTTTTAAATAATTTTGATCTTTATATATTCAATTTATTTTTTTTTCAAATCAAGTGGGTACATGTGGTACAATAAAAAAAAAATAGATTTCATCATCAAAAGTCCAAAAGTTGCAGTCAAAAGTTTTTAGCGGCAAAAATGTCATCACTATAACTATCATAGCTAATAATTTTTGATGACAACAAACATTGTTATTGCCAAAAGTATACTTTTAGCAGTGACATTAGTTGTCACCAAAAGGTTTTTGCCGCTTAAAGTCTATTTTTAGCAAAGACACTTTTTTAAAAAAATAATAATTTATTTTATACCACGTTACTCCACCATGTGTGTATCACATGATGCCACTTCATGCCACATCACCTGCCATGCATGTAGCAGATGATGCCACAAGCTTGCTATCTTGTGCCACATCACTCACTACCTCATGCCACATCACACATCACATGTTTGGTAGATGAGAAAGTAGGGTCTCTCCACTTCTTTTTCCTCCAATTCCCTCCACTTCTCCCATCCTCACCATTCATTAATTTTTTTATTTAAAAAAATTGTTTAATAAAAAAATTTGAATGGTGGAGATGGGGGAAGTGGAGAGAAAGGGAAGAAAAGAAAGGGAGAGACCCCTGGTCCGGTAGATGATGCCACCTTATGCGTTATGTCACCATCACGTGCCACATCATATATTTGTTGCAAAAATATGCTAAAATCAAAGTTTGAATCCATGACCTTCCATCTCCATGCCTTAAGTCTATCTTCTTTGCTAGATGAACTAAAATGCATTTATAGTTAGTGTATGTGAAATTAAATATATATTGTTTAACTACATACACATATACCAAATAATATATTATTAAAAAGATATACATATATTTTATTTTATTTTCAATTATTAATATTTTTGTTAGGGAAGTGAATATAAAATAAAAAATTTTAAATATTAAATAATATTCTTATATACATTGTAACCAATTTTTAGATTTTATTTTTTATTTTTTATTTTTTAAATGAAAATTATAAAGTATATAATTTATTTATAAATATTTATTCCATTAGTTTATGTTAAATATCTTTTACTTTTTTCTTCTTCATATTTTTTTAAAAATTAATAAATTAAATGATTAAATTTTTATCTTCTCTCAAAATGTTTAAATGTTTTCCCCTCTTTTATTAAAAAGATATTTTATCTACAATTTTTTAATATCTTAAAAAAGTATTTTAATAAAAAATTAATTTCATCCATGTAAATTTTGTTAATAGTCATTTTGAATAATTTTGAATTTTTAATGAATATTAATAATATTTGCAATACAAGATAATTACAAAAATATTATATGTAATCAATCTAGTTAACCTCTAATCATTCTCTATCTCATAACAAGGTGGATTTGAATAATTTTTCATATTCTTCTTAGTAATAATAAGTTATAAAAATTATTTTAGTCACTTCTTTTTTAATAACAATGAAAACTAAATATACTAAGCAGAATTATATGAAATCCTTGTCCAAAAGCCATTAGAGCTTAGCAAAAGAAGTAAACATTATGTATATATCAAACTAAACATCAAGTGTTTAATATGCTAAGTAGTTTACAAATGTTGTCACCAAAAGTAATTACACAAATTTTTTTAATTTTAAATTATTTTTTATAAAAATACTTTTAGAGATGACATTTGTCATCATCAAAAGCTCATTTTAGTGGTCATTTTTAAATGTTATCACCAAAAGTTTACTTTCAGCAACATTTAATTGTCGCCATCAAAAGTATATTTTTGGTGGCAACATTTGGTGGTGACATATTGTTGCCACTAAAAGTAAACTTTTGTAGTGACTTTTTTTTATTATCACTAAAAATCGCTGTCAAAAATCATTTTTGTTGTTGTGACTTGTAGATGACTCTATATTATTTAAATAAGTAGTTAAGGTTCGAATCTCAACACTTGTACAGGTAAAAACTTAGTTCATCTAGTTCTATCCATGTACTAAATATATAGGACAAATGAGATTTATGGATGAAACATATTATTTGTATCTCACCCAAAAAAATTATGCCTAAAATGATGAAGCTTGATACGAGTTTGTTGGATGATTTTGCAGTACATATCTCTTGGGATGAAGAATCCATATTTGATATACAATGATGCACTAGGATTCTTGAGCTTGGGAATGAAATTCTTGGTTTATATATATGTGAGTCCTCTTGCAAAATTTTTGGTATTATTTGATTTTGTCTGATGCTATCTATGAAAAGCAGCATGATATAATTTAGCTTCCACGGTTGGCCCCTTCATCATTTCATTGCCTGAGTCCTGAGTTTGGATTGTTACCTAGTGTGTAACTTACAAGATCTCAGGCTTAACAGAAGATAATCTCAAATATTGAGTATAGTTATTTATTGCACTGAATTTATTTGGCCTCTTCGATTGGTGAACGGTATTGGGGCTCAAATGATTTAATATATTTTATGTTCTGTTTCGCCAATACATATTGTCACGATCACAACTGAATATTTCTGTCAAGGCTGATAAAATCAGAAAATTACAACCACTCAATATTGCTATTAAATCAAATACTAAAGTTTCAGTCACATAATTCAAGGGAAAAGGACAGCAGAAGAGAAAGACAATAGAGAGAGGAGAAGAAACTGCTTCACTGCCATCACGCCTTCATCTATTTGTAATTCACATTGAAATTAGGATAAAAAGCAAATTCACCTCTAAACTATAAATCCAAGAACATCTGAGACTTTAAAGTTAACAATTGAAGCCTCTACCATTAACAAAATTTAACTTTGTATGTTAGTTGATTAGAAAATGAAAGAAAAAAAATAATCAATAAAATTTTCTTAGTCTTTTTTTGTAATTTTTAGATCTTTGTATATAATTTTTTTGTCATTTTCTATGATTTTTTATGTCATTTTCTAGCAAATAATTATTAAAGTTAACTCCTGTTAATGGTAGGAAGATTATATTGCACCATTTTTAAAAGTTGAAAGAAAACATTGCACCAAAAATGAGTTTAGAATTCTCAATGTTTCTGAACCTATAATTTAGAGGTGAATTTGTCATTTAACCCTTGAAATTAATTGACTCATGGGAATGAATATTTGATACCTAAGGATACAAAAATCTCCAGAGAATCTTACCCATTGGTAAAAACATCTTTCTCCTCCTGTACCACGAATGAAAATGTTGTGGTTTAGTTCTCATATGAAAGGGAAACAAAATTAATAATATATAACTAATAAACTGATCACATGAAACGACAATATATACATGCCCGCTCACCTTGTCCTTTTCTTTGTGTTATTGATGTTTCTTTTATCACTAGCCTTGGACTTTCTCAGGAGCTTCTTGGGTGGTTCGTTAGGAACAGAAGCTATCGCTCTTCGTTTCAGTGAAGTTCTAGAAGACGTGAACTGGACATTCTCCATGTCTGTTTGCTGCTTGTCGACATAAACTCCACAATTAACTATGTCTATATCATCTGTACGACATGTAACTTGAATTTCCACATCGTTCCAATCCAATTCCAGAGACTTATTAAGCCCCTCTAACTCTTGTTCTGAAAATTCGCCGAGTAGATCAGAGAAAAACACATGACCTTGTTTACCAAGAGAAACCAAAACACGACCTCCTTCAGCTTCGATTGGAAAATCACTTTGCATCCATGGCATTTTGCTACTGCCATTGATGTTCATGAACACCTGAAAACTGTATCTCTTATTTATATTAGTCTTCCCTGTCTCAAATGCGATGACAACACGAGGGAAATTTCTGCCATGAACACGAAAAGACAACGTCCCTCCTTGACAGCAATGGTTGAACCAATCAGGATATGTTGTTGCTGGCATCCAGATTGCCATGCGATGGCACTTCGTGGCCTAATTTAACAAGGCAGTAGCGACAAAAGGCGTTTTCAGATTTCAAACATTAATTTTATGGTCTGTGCATGTTATCTTGGACACGCAGACAGTGACTACGATTCAATTAGTGACATGTCATTGGATGAAAAATCAACTAAAAAATCTATTGGCTTGTACTCCTTCCCATCCTTATTATACCGCACCTTCTAGATAAATTATTTGGTCACTAATATAAAGCATGTAATGGGATATTAATTACATTTTTTTCAATATTACTTCTATTTAAAATCATTAATCATGAGAAAGATTGTAATGCAAATTTGAAAATTTTTCATTTAAATAGGGGTGAAATTGAAAGTTTATTCTATTTTCAAGTTAATAACTTAATCACCTCTCCTAGGTTCTAACAAGTTAGTTAGAGATGCCTTAAAGAGGGACCAGAGGAAGTATATTAATTTATGGATAGATATAGAACAGAATGTTAATATTATAAGCATTTAACGGAAAACCAAGTAAAAGAAAATTCTCCTTTATGAAAAGTAGAGGGGCTTTGCAAAATTAAATTGTTAACCAGACTGGATAAAAGAGGGATTGAAAATTAAAAAAAAGGGGGGGGTCACCGGACAAGAAATGAATTGATGATTATTTAATTTCTGAGGAACTAGAGAAATGAATAAGGCAAATGAAAATCACCATTAATTACTATCTTACCATTCGCACTTTATTTAACTTGATTAATCTTCAAAATGATGAAATAGAAAAAGAATGAGCAAAACCTGAGACCACAAATGGCCTGAAGACTCCACGGTTAATGATGTGCAATTCTCTGCCGTTATGTCCCCTAAACTTGATGGAAGCTCTGTAATATCTCTGAGTCTCTTGCAGTTACTCACTTCTAGTTTCCACAAATGAACACACTCCTTAATACACTCAGGAAATGACACTAAATCATTCCCTGACAGATTCAAGTCTCTCACATTCTGAAAACATTTCAGAGTTAGGTGAAGATCCTCATCCAACAGACCACAATTATGGAGATCCAGGCGATCTAATTTCGTGCAGCTAACAATTGATGGTTGGCTCTCTTGCAATAATTTCTTCAAAGATTTTCTCCCATGAGGTTTTAGACCTCCTAATAGAAGCACTCCAAGATTATGCAATGTCAATAAACTGTTTGGAAGCTCCCTAAGACTTTTGCAGGATCTTAAACTCAAAATGTCAAGCCTTGGAAGATTTCCAATTGAAGATGGGAGCTCATTAATTGCAGTGCCTTCTGCATAAATATACATCAGTTGATCCATTTTTCCCACAATGTGTGGGAAGTCGTCAAGACTCTTGCAATCATTGAGATTAAGAACTTGAAGAGATGGCATCTTGATTTCATGTGGAAAGCTTGCAAGTTTGATGCATTTGCTAACGTCTAATTCGACAAGCTTACGTAGAGATCCTACTGAATCATGAACTTTGATCAGATTGTGACATTCACTAAAGCTCAATTCTTTCAAATTTTGAAATCGAGACATCTCAGGTACTTCTGTTATGAATTCACACTTCGAGAAATCCATATATGTCACATATTCAAACTTCTGCAAAACGAAAACTAGATTAATAACTAACTGTAGATATTCGTCCGTTTGATTCAAATAAATGATGGAAACCGAATGGAATAATTGAATGGGATGATGTAAAATAAAATGGAATGAAATGTTGACAACCATGAACTTGTTTGAGACTTCCTCTGGTCCTAATCATTGCATGAAGTTAACAAACTTTACTGTTCTTTAAGAATGCTAATTAATATCCTTAAACTTGTAAAAAAATGTTTGATTTTTCAATTTATCCGATCTTCAACTGAAAATAATAACCACAATAAAATGTATCGAGGAATTAAAAGTTTTCCAACAACTTAGTGCAATTACAAGGAGGGAAATATTGAAAAAATTAACTATAACATCTTGCCCTATATTTAAGACCAAATAGACTTTTAAAATTTTGCCATGCAATTATAGCTAGAGGGACAACTAAAATATATAAAACATGGACTGAAGTAAAAACCAAATTAAATCAGAATTATTTGCAGCTTGATTATTTTGAAAATTATCATGAGATTTGTGCGGGTCTAAGAAATATTATGAGAGGTTTTTAAACGGTCAGAAGAAATAGGACAATTGAAGTAATTTATTCTTTATTCACAGACCAAAATTACGGCTGAAGAAGCTTGATTAAAGAGTGAAAAAAATGTACCTTGAATGGGTCCTCCAATCTGAAAGGACTTCCGGATATCTTGAAGCAAATTAGTTTTCGGGGAGAAAAGTCTAGTGGTAAAGTCTTGGAAGGATATCCCTGCCAATCAAGTAAGACTAAACTATTTGGAAGATATTTTGGACTTGCTGAAAATTGGGTATTGCGAACAATAAGAATTCTAAGATTAATCATCTTTTCAAATGCTAAACCATTCCACTCCACTTCTTCTTGCTGAGGTGGATCAAGAATTATTCCTTCAATATTCCTGCCTCCCTATAATTCAAGCCCAAAGATGTAACAAAATTAGATATTATCAAATTAGACAATTAATCTAAGGTTTTAGACTATATACATATAGAATAAAATTGGCCAGAATCTTACTAAATTTTCACGCAATACTTTGAGAACATCTTTGTGATACCATAATCTGCCGCGTTCACCTGGATCATATGGTGCTTTTTGCCTAACTATCTCTCTACCCATATGCTGTACTAGATCGTGCATGTACAAGTAACCATTATCAAGAACAGTTATCAGAGATTTATCAACAAGAACTTCAATATAAAACCTTGCCCCACTATGACAAGCTTCCAGTATTGCTTCAACGTATTCAAATTTCTCCTCCTTAAAGAAACAAGCAATATCTAAGAAGATATGCTTAGCACCGTCTTGTAAGCAGTCATAGCTTATCTTCAATACATGATGAATTGTTCCTTCTGGGATCTCATCGTATTGCTTCAATATAGATCTCCATTCCTCAATGCTTTTATTTGCCAAATTGGAGCCTATTAATTTTAAAGCCAGAGGAAGACCATGCACATACCTTATAACATGAATCGACATGTTTTTATAGCCTTTCTTAGGTTGGCTGGTACCAAAGGCAAACCAGCAAAAAAGTTCAAGAGAGTAAAGCTGATTTAGCTTCTTCATTTCATATGTTATTTTAACATTACATGAAATTAGCAATTGCTTATTTCTTGTTGTTATAATGATCTTGCTTCCAGATCCAAACCAATCGCACCCGCCAGAAAGTTGTTCTAATTGTTCAACCTCATCCACATCATCAAGAACCAACAAGACCTTTTTGCAAGAGAGTCTGTGTTTTATGTTTGAGATTCCTTCATCAACACTACCAAACTTCATCTTCTTCTCTTCAAGAATCTCCGATAAAAGTGTCTGTTGAAGGCGAACTATGCCCTGATACTTCTTTGATGCTTCTTTCACATCAAACAAAAAACATGAACCTTCAAATTGGTAAAAGATTGAATTATAGATAGCTTTGGCAATCGTTGTTTTGCCAACTCCACCAGTTCCATGAATCCCGAACATACAAACACGATCATCAGATTTATTTAGAAGTGACATCACCTCCTCAATACGAGGCTCAAGTCCAACCATATGATCAGTGTTATGGTAGCGCTTAGGAGGCAGCAAAGTATATGCATCTTCGACAATCCTTTCAATAAATCCCAACTCATACCTACAGAAACACATTCGCTTTTTACATGAATCATGATAAAATGTCTTCTTTTGTATGTTTTTGATCGTTCATAACATATTTTTGCAATAAAATCATGTTATAGTTCTTCAAAGATAACACCAATATATTAAGATGCTCTTAGTTTTTTTCACTATGCAAAAGCTTTTTATTTCAAATTATAAATCCATAAAAATATTTTTGCTGCTCTAATGGTCACATTTAATTAAGTAAAACAAAAAATAATCAGGGTAAAAAGAATGTAAATGCAAAAAAATAAAATATTTTTTGAGTGAAGCAAAAGAATAAAATATCAAGCAGTTGCGTAAGTCTCTTTGGCAAAAAAGAACAGTAAACAAAAATTTTCAGCATTTTCAGATATAAAATTTAACCCAGATTACACTATGCACAAAATATGAACAATCAATATAATATAAAGATCGATGTGTCTGGTTTATTTAAAAAGATAAATGAATTTATTTTCATATATCAATGTCTCTTATAGTATTGCGTTCCAAAAGTAGATTACTGGAATTAGAATAAGAACTGGATTCAAAAGACTTTAAACCAAAATAGGACGACAGCCAGGATGAATAGATTGTATGCTTAAAAGCACATCTTCTGCTCGATTTATCAAGAACGTCAAATGCTCACATTTGATGTAGTAGGAAAATTGTTTTGGGGATCTTGGACATTTCAGCGATCCACTGATTATCATATTAGCAATTACTCCCCCTGTTTTTTTATTGTTAAAGAAACTACTATTTTTTACTTGTATTTTCTTATAAGCAAAATTACTCATTTCAATAAGCATTTAATACACATTTTTCAAATTAATTTTCATAATTTATATTAAAAAGAAATAATTAATGCATGCTTATGTCGATTAACACAAGACATTTTAATTCAATTTTTTTATTTTCAGATATAATTATTATCATTAATCAAATTTTTTAAACTGTGATATAATTTTTCTCTCTTACATATAGAAACAGAGAAAGTATTAAATAAAATATTATTTTATGATTTTATTGGTAAAAATAAAAAAAATTATGGTTAAATTGTAATATAAAAATTTTTATGTTGAAAACATTAAATTAAGATTTTTTAAATAACTAAAAAAATTAAATACTTAAAAAAAATTCTTAATACCCCAAGTTCATGGAGATTGACCTTTAGATTCCCAAAAATAGAGAGAAAAAACTAAACAGGGATAAGAAATGAAAAATATGTATCTTAACTTCAAAATTTTAATGCTCGCGTTGATGATCTTTTCACTTTCATTAAGCTCAATTTTATCCATTTGACTTTATCATATCAACTCAAGTGCGCGTATATTTGGACATTTTAACCATTAACATGTTAAAGATATCATCAAAAACCACCAATATATTGATAAAAAATCTCATAATGAAGAAGGCAATCAAACAAAACCTACCCATCGTCAAAAAGCCATGCTGATGATAAGCTCGCAGCTTCAGACAGAGCAGACCTCCAGTTTCGCACTTTCTGTAAGTCATCTCTGAACCTAACTTCATGAGCAGCCATGGCTTCCTCAAAGCTATTTCTCTGATACTGAACATCCAACGGATCCACCTTGTAGAAGATCGGCATCACCAGCTGGTTCTTCTGCTTCCTACACCAAACGATGTGGGCGAGTTCCTCGAGGCACCATGTGGAAGTAGCGTAGTTGGTAGAGAAGACAATAATGGAAATCCTGGATCTCTCTATGGCTTTGAGAAGCGTAGGAGAGATCTCTTCCCCTTTGCCAAGTCTCTTGTCGTCAATGAAGGCGTTGATTCCCTTACGGCGCAAAGCATTGTAGAGAGGCACGGTGAAGGAGTTTCGAGTATCTTCGCCTCTGAAACTCAGAAAAACATCATATTCATATCTATACCTGCTGGTTTCACTGGTGAAGCTGAAGGACGATGGTGAGGCCACTTGAATCGCCATAAGATAGCTGCGATAATCGCAACGGTGAAGTTAAGGTTTAAAGCTGATGTTTTGATAGGTCCATCGATTTCATTTGGGCGTTGTGATATCCGATATCTCCCAAGTCTATGGTTAAGTTGCCAACCCAAATGGTGCCGAAGGTTATCCCTGAAAATAAATAATTAATAAATTCACCAAAAACTAAATAACTAATGAGTTACATATGGAAAGAAAAGAAAAATATTATGCTGAGAGATTTATAGTAGGAATCATTGTTTTAAATTTTTGAATGACTCAATATATAAATTGTTGTGTGCGAGGCCAAATTTTTAATATAGATATTTATTGGTAGTTAAAATTATTTTAATAATAGCTATCACGAATAATTTTAAAAAATATTTTATTAACATGAATATCAAAGTGATAAATTAAACAAGTCTCTCCAGTCAATGCTGAAAGTGGATCCAAATTAATAATGTGCAGAGGATGGTGCCCTGTTTTTGTTTGACTTTTATATCGTTCTTGAAGTAGCTGTTTTTTTTTTTTTAATAAAATAAAGCAAATGATGCGGATGATTGATCCGACATCTGTCTTTTTTCCTAATTTGTTTTTTGTTTTATTTTCATTTCGATGGACTCAATAACCTGAGGCGGACCCCAGATGCTTAGTGCGCGAGGCAAAATTCTTAAAAAATAATATAAATATTTTTATTTTAATTTAAGTGATTGTAACATCTATCATAAATAATTTTTTTATATAAAAAATGATTAAACAACAGTCAAACCTGTTTATACTGAAAAAGGATCCAAAAACGGTGCAGAGGATGAAGCCTCGTTTTTGTTTGACTTAGCTCGTATATTTCTTGCAGCACTTGTTCTGAAAATAAATAAATAAGTAAAACACTATACGAAAATATTTTGTTTCACTCAGTCAATATATATTATATTCTTAAACCATTGTTTAGTGAATTCCAGATTTTTTTAACTGAGAGTCAATGGTTGATGACTTAATTTCTTCTATTGGATATTCTTGTCTTTCTATTGCATCGATATTTGATTGATATTTGATATTTTGTAATACCAAGTTGTGTTTAAATTGCTAATGACAAGTTGTTTCAGTTGCAAAGCCACCTACCTATGAGGAAGAGGGGTTCAAACCCTGCATTGAGATGTATATGGATGCATGAATTGTTAATAACAATTGATTACTTAAAAAAAATTGTGTGCAAATTGATTACTTAAGAATATCTCCCAACAGAATGTCATGCATCTACATGACTCTAATTTAAGACTGTGTTGCATTACTATTTTTGATCCCTTCTTTTTCCTACTTGTCCTTCTTAATTAGTTATGCCATAGGTTGAAGTTCAGTGTAGCTTTAGAGTATCATAGTCGAGGCAATCCGAATGTCTACGTCTACTAATAATAGTATTTTCCCTCTACATCCGTTGGATAAGGATGAATAATTAGACTATAATAATTGGGCTGGGCCAGTTATAATTAATTTAATATTTTTAAATAATACATAAATTATAAAGTATATTCCTTCATGACCATAAGCTAATATCTAAATAAAGAAATATTCAACCAAAGGATAAAATATATAAATCATTTATAATTTTTAATTAATTTGAAAAACATACAAATATATTTAGCAGGTTTCATCCTCTCTGTTTTTTTTTTCTTAACTAGTATGAATGACATACAGATTTTCATAAATATCAAATAAGACTTAATAATATTAATTCAAAATTCTTTTCAAAAATATTTATCTAAACCAATGGCCTGGATTTTCTAGATGTTGAGGGAAAGTATTATCAGTAGACATAGATATTCAAGTTTGTATAGTGGAACTGTGAAGTGAAGATAGATGAAAATTGAAAATGAGAAAGGGGAGATGAAAAGGGGCTGGGCTAGGAGAGATGCAAAGAGTGAGAGACTAAATTAGGAGAAAAACTGAAAACAAATATAAGAAGGGTGAAGTGCATCCACAGCAACTCATCTCCATATCAGAACTTATTGGTGATGCCGTTTAGTGGTGATTTAGAACTTATTCATCTCACAATCAGAAGCATTTTATAAGATACAAGACAGGTGGAGGCAGGAATTATGAATTAGTGAATGCATAGCGTAGATTAGCACTCATTTATACCATTGCTTGAGCATGGAATTTTCCCTGAAGTTGGCATCTAATTTCTGTTTGCTTCCTAATGAATTTCCAATTTTCTAATCTTCTTTTCAAATTAGTTTCTTAAAATTCACTAGCAGTAAACAGACATTTTGATCATTTGAAATCTGATAAATCATTTGGAGTTAGTTTGAATTTGGTGGCAAGCTGCTCTAACCTGAACTAACTACATATGTTGCTTTTTTCTTGCCAGATTCGCCAAGTCTTAAGTGCAGTGGCGGAGCCACATGTAATTGAGGGGGTACACATGCTCCCCCTTACTTGGGAAAAATGACATGTTTGAGAGTATAGATTTTTATATTTTATAATTTACACCTTTGACGTATTATACTTTGCACCCTCCTTATTTTTATATTTTAAATTTTAAATCCATTTCAATCTTACTTTTTTAGCCCAAATCTATTTAAATTTTTAACTTAGCCTCATGAATATTAGCCCATAATTTCCCTATACCTAAATACCAATCTTATTTATTAATTGTTTAAAAAATAGAAAAAAAATTTAATATGACTAAATAGACTCACTTCTCGCCCTAAATACTACTCAAGCACTAGTTAGAAAAAAGTCAATGATAAATAATGAAGATTCAAAACTCAAGAGTAAATTGGGTGAATGTTTTTTGCTAGCTCACTGCACTTACGAATTTAAAAGTAAAGGTTGGATAAGGAACAAAAAAAAAAAAAAGAAAGAGCAAAAGAGAAATAGTTGATTTGAAAAAAATAGAAATGTCTTCCTTTTACCGAGAATCCTAACTCCTTCATTGTCCCCTGACCCAGGATCCTAACTCCGCCACTATTTAAGTGCAATGCGTAGGAGTGAGAACTTATGAGATGAGGTTTATGATTTTGCTCACAATCTTATATATGCACAGTCGATGACAATGACATCCTATTATGTTGGAATTATTGTCATTGGTTCATTGCTGTTGATGATGTATTGATGTGCACGCTACTCATTTTTCTTTTATTGTTATCTCAGTAAATCTAAGAATGGAAATGTCTAGTTGGCATATGCAGCTTCCCATGTTAGGTTTTCATGCAGATGATGTAAGTTTGTGTGCAGTTACAGTTTTTGAGGTAGTTGTGCTTTTCCTTATGTTGAGCATTGCAATGGAAAAAGTCTTATGCTGAATGTCAAGTTCATGCCTTTCTTATCTCAGGATGCTTGGTTTTGACTGCTACCTAGGATAAAGGTGGCTTGATTTTGTGCCTGGTTAGTAAAACATGAATGTATGTGAAAGTAAAAGTTTTGAATTCTTCAAATTCAGTTATATGCTTTTTGTCAAGTTCAGATGCTGAGCTTAACCGCTTTAATATATCCCCTATCTCATAATAATTTAGGTTCGCACCTAAAAGTGGGTGTGCAATTCTCACAACCTGACCCCATTACTTGAACTTTAGTGGAAGTGAACATCTAAGGAAAAATAGTCATAATCTTTATGATGTGTGTTGTTTGTGAATTAAACTCTGTCCTGGCAGCTTGTGACGGCAATCTTTAAGTTGGACTTAGTAATACTATACTGATTATTGAGAACTGAGAATACTAACTTGAAAAATATTTTCTATTTTGATCCCCTGCATTGCTCCCTGCTCCATAAACATTTTATATTTTTTATTTACCCTACTATACTATTGAAGAGATGTTTGAGGTATATTTCCATTTTTATTGTTTATTTTTTGTTGAAACGTTTAGTTTAATTTTTATATTTTTATATTTTTTCTTTCAAGCTATTTTCATGCTTCATATGTATGTGTCTCAAGGTTAGGTTCTAAATCATATTTCAAAAATTTAAATGCTTAACTAATCACTGCTTAATTTTTTGAAAAATTGGGCAGCATTTTCCCTTAAAAATTGTCATCCAAAAATTACATCAAGCTTGAAAGCAAGCTACCATTCATTAGTAATCAACAAGTAACATCTCTATGACCATTTCTAAACCCTTTCCTATCATTTAATCATCAAAATATCAAGCCTTGTTATGTCTAGAAAAACAGGACAACATCTCATCATTATGAAAACACAAGCAAAAATTATGAAAAATAGCTCAAAAAGAAGCTCTTCCATACCTCTTCTCAATGCATTAACTTATTCTTGCTTTTTTCACGACTTCTTCCATCTATGCCATTTCAAACTCATCCTCTCGAAAAATCATAGAAATGTTCCTCTTGATGATAGGAACAACTTTTGTGAAGGCACTTTGAGATAGAAATGTAATTTTGACAGATTTTGCTTATTTTTCTTTTTCTCTCTCTAAACTTTCATGGAAGAAGCTCATGCATTCTCTCTCTACTTCTGCAATTTGACCACCGAAATGAGTAGAGAAGAGGAGGTTACGTGGGGTTAAAGTGGAGAAATTAACTTGATTTAATAACTTGTTCAATTCCACTCATTTCCAACCAAGCATTTTTCTCTTTATTTTTGGGCCAAGCAAAATTAAAAATCCTCCTTCATTTGCTGCCCATCATCCACGCCATTTCTGCCTCCAAAAATTGGGCTTGGGTTTGTCTCATGTTACTTCCTATCTAAAGCTAGAAATATTGATATTTTCCTTACCTTAATATAATTTAAATCCCATAATTAATTATTTGAAAAATTCTTTAAACAATAAAATTGGTATTACTTTTCTAAATATTTCTTCCTTTTATATATTAATTTCCTTTAATTCTTCATGAATTTTGGGTATTTTTTGTAATTACACTTAAAGATTCAAAAGCTCTTAGAAATTAGACTTTAACCCCGATTGAGCTTGATATTTTAGGGTTAATATTCACTCTTGTTTATTTTTAACTCTAGGTACTTTTTCATACTCTCATTATATTTAATTATATATAATTAACTTTAAACATTAATAGTTACTATTTGGCTTGGATAAGTTATTACTTTTACTCGTTTTTCTTCTTTTTTCTTTTTTAGCCTAGTTAGTAGTTGAGCTATTTAAGAAAAAAAATACTCTCTTTGTAATAGTTAGCCAAATTCAAAAGGTCTTGGTAGTTTAAACTCATCTCGCATGCACTGATATTTGAAACGAGAAAAAAATTTCCCTAAGAAAATAGATATTAAACATAAGATCTATTTTCTATGATAGTTGATCATCATCATATTAATATATTTATTAATGTCATAAATTATCAATTAAGTGAATTAAATAATAAATTTAGTGAACAAGCAACTGAGCTTCTTAAGTTGAACAAAGATTTGGGTTGTTATTCAATGTTATGAACATATGCAAACTTGTTGAGGAATTTCATTTTTAAAATTTTTCTGATTAAGAAAAAATAACCAGCTCATTGTGCCCCTTTTTCTAAATAAGAATTACGCCCATTTTTAACAAGTTGGATCTTCTGAATGGATAATATGATAACATTATACGTTATTATAAATTTACTTTATAAAACATGTCTGGTAGTATATTATTTCATATTATGTGCTTATAGCGCGGTTACTTTAACTCCACTTGTGTAACTCTTGGATTCGATACTTTCAATTATTAAACGTGGACCTCCGAAGGTTTTATCTTTTTTTAAATTTTTTGGCCAGAGAATCCTCTGAAGTTGAAATTTTATGAATTTAATTAAGTATTTTTAAAAAAGAGAGGGAATAATTGATATTTTATAAAAAATAACAAAATGAGTAGAAATGTAAAAAAAAAAAATTCACAAAAAATTATGAATATCAATTTTAGAGAGTTCAAGTCCATTGAACACCTCAAAGTGAAAAATGCTCTATGAAGAATTTCTTATATGAACCTAATGCACTACGTCATCCATGGTTCATTTAATAAAATTATACCAATTTAATCAAATAAAATCTTATGTATCATAATTTTTAATGAATTTATTTTTATAATAGAATGTCTATTTAATTTCTTATCTTTTCTTTGTCTACTATCATGCATTAATGTTAGAATCATTTTATATTTAATGTTATTTAAAGGCATGTTTTTATTGAATAGCTAATGAATGACGTGGTGTACCAAATTTATCTAAAAATTTCTTATAATTTTAAAGACAATTAGATAACTCATTGGAGTGTAATTTAGTTAAAAGTACCTTATACTAGTAAATGAAAAGATTATATCATTATCCTTGTCATTATCAATCAATACACCAATAAAATATTAATATATAATTATATATAATAAAATTTAATTATGAAACAAATTAGAGCATTCACAAACTATAGTTAATAATATGGTATGTTTTACTTTTCAAATTTTATACAATAGAGTATTAAACAAAGCACGTGTTAGATATAAAAAAATGTTTCGAAAGACACTGTTTCAATATTGGCCATGTATCCGATTCACCTGTAGTGGTGGAGCCAGAATCCTAGGTCAGGGAAGACAATGATGGAGTTAGGATCTTCGATAAAAGGAAGACATTTCTGTCTATTTTAAATCAACTATTTCTCTTTTATTCTTTCTTTTTCTTTATTCCCTATCCAGCTTTCAATTGTAGATTCGTAAGTGCAGCGAATTAGCAAAAAACATTCACCCAATTTACTCTTGAGTTTTAAATCTTTATTATTTATCATTGACTTTTTTCTAACTAGTGCCTGAGTAGTATTCAAGGCGAGAAGTGAGTCTATTCAGTCATATTAGATTTTTTTTCTATTTTTTAAATAATTAATAATATTAGTATTTAAGTATAGTGAAATTGTGGGTTAATATTTATGAGTTTAAGTTAAAAATATGAATAGATTTGAGCTAAAAAAATAAGATTGAAATGGATTTAAAGTTTAAAATATAAAAATAAGGGGTGCAAAATATAATAAATAAATGGTGTAAATTACAAAATATAAAAACTATACTCCCAAACATGTCATTTTTTCCAAATGAGGGGGGTATATATCCCCCTCAATTACATGTGATTCTGTCACTGGTTAAAATCTGGCAAGTTATAACTTATCTTTTTTAACTATTCGTGAAAAAAAAATTAATTGATCGTCTTTAATTATGTTTGAGCCTCCCATCGTGTCGCTCCTTTCAGTATCAAATAAAGCAGTGAAGCATTTTGTCTCCTCTTTTCCTTTCATCTGCTTTTAAATTTTTTGTTTTAACCACCAGCAGCAAAGCATCTCTTATGTACGTACATAGAGCATGAGCAATTTTTAGGTAAATCGAATACACCGTATTATTTGTTGCCTGTCCAATGATATTTAAATAATATTAAATAAAAATTAATTCTAACATTAATGATAATAGAAAAAAAAATTAAAATGCATTTTATGGTATAGTATAATAATATCATTTAGATGACCTGGTATATTATAATTGGACAAATCATAAATTATGTGGTACAGTTTGTTTATCTAAGAATTTCTCATGTCTAATTTAAATCTTCCCAAATTAATATCGACCGCACAAATGTAAATCTAATATCCTATTATTCCTTTTTTCATTTCACTTTCATTTTCCACCCATAAGGTATCACACTCTTCCACATCCAAATTCCAATGCCTGTATCTCAGTTATGTCAATTCCAAATACACAGAGAATCAAATTCCAATGACTACAATGTTTTCTTGAATTTATAAGCGAATCAAACATTCGATTTAAACATAAAAAGAAGCACATGCATGCATGATGCAACCTTCTCGTTGTCCCCTTCATTTCCTTTTATAAAACGGATCCAATGGATGTGCAGTACAGTACTCCCACTACTTTATTACAAACACCTCTTACATGTTTTTATCTAAATTACTAATACTAATAATTATTAATTTTGTCCACCTAATATCCATAACTAATTATAAAATTCTTTCTGATTAATTAAACAAACTCCTATAACTAAATATTCGAAAAATAAAAAAGAAAAATATTTGAAGCAAGTAAGGTACGGATAAATATTTGAAGAAAAAACATTTGATCAAGTGAACTGGATGATAGATTGACTTGAATTAATAATAATTTTGGAAGAATATATAGTTTCAAGCAGGCCCTAAATGTTTAATAGTTTAAATTGATAATTGTACTCATTTTTTTTAAAATAAATAACTTAACCGTTATTCAATTGGTATTTTGAGTCCTAATTGTCCTTCCCCTCAATTAATTTAAGTTTGTAGGTTTAATTCCAGTTTTCTGTCTTTATGGATCCGATACTCTCAGTTACTGAACATATCAAAGTGAAAAGGGATACTAAGGCTTTGTATTTCAATGAGAAGAAAATAGAGATGATAGAAAATTAGGAAAGAAAATTAGAGAAAAAAAAGACATTTTCACCCTTAGCTTATTTTCCCTACTGTGCCTTTAGAGATGGGAGAACTAAAGAAAAAAAAAAAAACTTCTGTTTGATTATGTTTTCTGTTTTGTTGGGAAAAAAAGATTATGTTTTCTTTTTTAATATTTTTAAACCAATTATGTAGAGCTATTTTTTAGAACAAGTTCTAAAAAAAAGAAAAAAATATGTTTAAATCATGATTCTAGAAGAAGTCTAAAGTAATAAAATAAAGGGTGAAAGAATTATTTATTTTATTAACATCATTGTCATGAATGAAAATGTGATATTTTCCACCTTTTCTCTAGTTTTTCTGAACAAAAAAGTAACGAAACATTAAAAATAATGTTCTGATTTTTAGTTTTTCAGAAACACTTTTAACTTTTTTGTCGAAACAGATAATAATAGAAAATACATTTTTAAACATGTTTTTTATTTTTTATTTTTTTTAAAAAAATCTGCTCTACAAATAGGTAATCAAGCCCTTTATATCAGGGAAGAAAAATGTCTTTTTTTTCCCCCTACTTTTTTTTTTCTAATTTTATAATTGTTTTCTCTCCCTATTTTCTTTTCATTACGAACATGGGGAAAGGATCAACGGGATGAGAGGCTACAAGATAATGACGATTAATTATACTTTTTACGAATATTAAAAGTTAGAGGGAGGAGAAGTGATGAAGACTCGCCACTCAAAAAGATTAAGGAAACAGAACTCACCTATTTATGCGGCTATATATGCCTTTAAGAGCCAGATTTTTTACAAGGTCCCTCTATAGGGCTTATCATCATTGTGCTTATTAGGATGATGAGATCTACAAATTTAAAATATTATTTATATTTATATTTTTATATTTATTAAAATAAAAATTATAAATCAATCTAGTCTAGATTTAATTTGGAGTGTTTAATTTAATATTAAAATTTTTATAATTTTTATATATTGATTATTTAAATATACTCTACATAGTTCAGGTTTAAATTTTGAACCTACAATTTTAATTTCTTACAAAATATTTTTTAAGAAAGTGCCATTTTTACATATTTTAATTTTTAATACTGTATTTATCAAAATAAAAATGTATAAAAAATTTTGATATTAAATTTGGACTATTAAGAATATATTTGGATAGTCAATATATAAAAATTATAAAAATTTTAACAATAAATAAGCCCTCCATATTAAATCTAGACTAGAATGATGGTAAAAAATTATTGAAATTTTTAATAATTTTTATAAATTAAATTAAATTTTAATAAATATAAAATAAAAATTTAATTTTTTACCATCCAGATTAAATTTTGGATAGTCCACATTCATGAAGAACACCACTGAAGATGAACCCAAATAGGATAGGAGCGAGGGACGTACAGTCAATATGGAAACAGTATCTACCAACAAAACAAATCATGCTATATTATGTGTAGTTTGTTATTATTTTTTGGTAAATTTTGTTATTTATAGTTATATATATTAATAATATATTTATATATTTATATTGACATTAATATGGGTATGTACACACACACCAAATCAATGTCGATGGCACTAATTTAAATCGATTCATATATTATTTCCTTTAGCATTTAATTTTTATCATGCCTTGAAAATAGAAGGTAATCGACATGGATGTGAAACACATCACATATCCCTATAAGTCTTAATTTGAACATTCAATCCAATTTCAAAATGTAATTAGATTTATATTGAAATTTTAACAATCTTGATATTAATCATTATAATAAAAGCTTTAGCATTTTTATATAAATTTTGACAGAATCATACCTATAAATAAAATCTCCCAAAAATTTTACAATAATTTATGTGGAGCATCTCACCATACTTTTCAAAAATAAGTACATGAGTATTTATAATTACATCAAAGAAAAGAATTTCAATCAATTCACCACTCAACACAGCTAAAAGTCCTTAGGGGTTGGCAAAAGAATCAGCAACAACTAAGATATCTAAGACCAATAATAATTTTTCAATGAATAACACCTCCAACAATAAATAATAGAACATGAATAAAATGAACAGTTTGAAATAGTTATATAAATTAAAGAGACAATAATTTTCATAAAAATTTAATAAACTTCACAATAAAATGGCTCTATAAAATTTTAAATAAAATCTTAAATCATTAAACTATCATAGCAAATGACAATATCACTTGATTTCAAGAAAGCACATAAATAAAATAAATATTTATGAACAAATTACTAAACAAAAACCAATGAAATATAAAATCACAAATATTTTTGTTAAAAAAAAATAAAATCACCAAATATTTGGGTTCATAATTATAAGAACTTATCATAACAATTAACAAATGTGGACACACAATAATCTACAAGAGTAAATAACCAAATGTAGCTTATGCCACAAAGACAAATATGAACACACAGTCCATGAGGATAAATAACCAAACATGGCCAGAGCCATGAAGACAAACGTGGACGCATAGTTCATGAGGATAAATAACAAAATGTAGCCTAAGCCACGAAAACAAACGTGAGTATAAGACTCTTAAATAACAAATGTAAGAATAAAGCTTACAAAAATTAAACTAGCTAGTCATTTATCATGGTGTGCCAAGGGCTAACAGGACTGTTGTTAGCAACTACTGTTTTGTATAAAGTCCCTTTTAAATTCACTTTTAAATTCACTTTCAAACATGCAAGAAAATTATCACTTTCAAAATATAATTTCTCTTCTCAATATCAAACTCACATAAAACATAATAAAACATTAATCCTTCTAAATATGAAAATTTATAACTAATATCTCATAAACTATCCATCAATTTTTATAGTTGGCTTTATCAAATAAAAGACTGCTAGAATTTATAAAAGTATTTTCATCAATTTGAAAAATAAATGTTATGACTTCAACAGCTAAAATAACTTAATTAACAAAAGTAATCAATAATAAAAACATATATCTTGATACATGTAAATCATCTAAAACAACATTTTGATAAAACGAGATTTACTAATAATTTGATTAAGATGTTATTTACTTACCTGTAAAGTCTTCAAGTGTATAACTTACTTTCAACTGATCTTCTAGTACGATATTTGACCTTTAAATTTCTATCACCCAAGTAACACTATTGCTATTCATTTATAAACTTTATTATTCAAGATTTTGATCCAAAATTTCAAAGAGATATCACAAATAAACCTCAATCTCTGCTTTTTTTCAAACATTGTATTAACATTTTGCAAGCATGAACTCTTTAACTAATAAATCTAGGTTCTTTTATCCAAATCTTATCCCAATAATTTTTCATAAAATTTTCAATGTCAATGTACATTTAAATTAATCAAAATTCTTCAATATAATAACTAAAGAGTTACATATGAAAAGAAAAGAAAAATATTTTGCTGATAGATTTATAGTAGGAATCATTATTTTAAAATTTTTGAATGACTCAATATATAAATTGTTTTGTGCGAGGCCAATTTTTTAATATAAATATTTATTGGTAGGTAAAATTATTTTAAAAATAGCTATCACGAATAATTTTAAAAAATATTTTATTAATATGAATAACAAAGTCATAAATTAAACAAGTCTCTCCAGTCAATGCTGAAAGTGGAGCCAAATTAATAATGTGCAGAGGATGGTGCCCTCTTTTTGATTGACTTTTATATCGTTTCTTGAAGGAGCCGTTTTTTTTTTTAAATAAAATAAAGCAAATCATTGGTCCGACATTTGTCTTTTTTCCTAATTTTTTTTGTTTTATTTTCATTTTGATGGACTCAATTACCTGAGGCGGACCCCAGATGCTTAGTGCGCGAGGCAAAATTCTTAAAAAATAATATAAATATTTATTTTTAATTAAAGTGATTGTCACTACTATCATAAATAATTTTTTTATATAAAAAATGATTAAAGAACAGTCTAACCTGTTTATAGTGAAAAAGGATCCAAAAACGGAGCAGTGGATGAAGCCTCGTTTTTGTTTGACTTAGCTTGTATATTCAGCACTTGTTCTGAAAATAAATAAATAATTAAAACACTATACGAAAATATTTTGTTTCACTCAGTCAATATATATTATATTCTTAAACTACAAATTGTTTAGTGAATTCTAGATTTTTTTAACTGAGTCAATGGTTGATGACTTAATTTCTTCTATTGGATATTCTTGTCTTTCTATTGCAGCGATATTTGATTGATATTTTGTAATACCAAGTTGTGTTTAAATTGCTAATGACAAGTTGTTTCAGTTGCAACGCCACCTACCTATGAGGAAGAGGGGTTCAAACCCTGTATTGAGATGCATATGGATGCATGAATTGTTAATAACAATTGATTACTTTAAAAAAAAAATTGTGTGCAAATTGATTACTTAAGAATATCTCCCAACAGAATGTCATGCATCTACATGACTCTAATTTAAGACTGTGTTGCATAACTATTTTTGATCCCTGCTTTTTACTACTGGTCCTTCTTAATTAGTTATGCCATAGGTTGAAGTTCAGTGTAGCTTTAGAGTATCATAGTCAGGGCAATTTGAATGCCTACATCTACTAATAATAGTATTTTCCCTGTACATCCGTTGATTAATTAAGGGTGAATTATTAGACTATAATAATTGTGCTGGGCCAGTTATAATTAATTTAATATTTTTAAATAATACATAAATTATAAAATATATTCCTTCATAACCATAAACTAATATCTAAATAAAGAAATATTCAACCAAAGGATAAAATATATAAATCATTTACAATTTTTAATTAATTTCATAAATATACAAATATATTTAGTTGGTTTCATCCTCTCTCTGTTTTTTTTTTCCTTAACTAGTATGAATGACATAGAGATTTTCATAAATATCAAATAAGACTTAATAATATTAATTCAAAATTCTTTTCAAAAATATTTATCTAAACCAATGGCCTGGATTTTCTAGATGTAGAGGGAAAGTATTATCAGTAGACAAAGATATTCAAGTTTGTATAGTGGAACTGTGAAGATAGATGAAAATTGAAAATGAGAAAGGGGAGATGAAAAGGGGCTGGGCTAGGAGAGATGCAAAGAGTGAGAGACTAAATTAGGAGAAAACTGAAAACAAATATAAGAAGGGTGAAGTGCATCCACAGCAACTCATCTCCATATCAGAACTTATTGGTGATGCCGTTTAGTGGTGATTTAGAACTTATTCATCTCACAATCAGAAGCATTTTATAAGATACAAGACAGGTGGAGGCAGGAATTATGAATTAGTGAATGCATAGCGTAGATTAGCACTCATTTATACCATTGCTTGAGCATGGAATTTTCCCTGAAGTTGTCATCTAATTTCTGTTTGCTTCCTAATGAATTTCCAATTTTCTAATCTTCTTTTCAAATTAGTTTCTTAAAATTCACTAGCAGTAAACAGACATTTTGATCATTTGAAATCTGATAAATCATTTGGAGTTAGTTTGAATTTGGTGGCAAGCTGCTCTAACCTGAACTAACTACATATGTTGCTTTTTTCTTGCCAGATTCGCCAAGTCTTAAGTGCAGTGGCGGAGCCACATGTAATTGAGGGGGTACATATGCTCCCCCTCACTTGGGAAAAATGACATGTTTGAGAGTATAGGTTTTTATATTTTATAATTTACACCTTTGACGTATTATACTTTGCACCCCCCCTTATTTTTATATTTTAAATTTTAAATCCATTTCAATCTTACTTTTTTAGCCCAAATCTATTCAAATTTTTAACTTAGCCTCATGAATATTAGCCCATAATTTCCCTATACCTAAATACCAATCTTATTTATTAATTGTTTAAAAAATAGGAAAAAAAATTTAATATGACTAAATAGACTCACTTCTCGCCCTAAATACTACTCAAGCACTAGTTAGAAAAAAGTCAATGATAAATAATGAAGATTCAAAACTCAAGAATAAATTGGGTGAATGTTTTTGGCTAGCTCACTGCACTTACGAATTTACAATTAAAAGTTGGATAAGGAACAAAAAAAAAGGAAAGAGCAAAAGAGAAATAGTTGATTTGAAAGAAACAGAAATGTCTTCCTTTTACCGAGAATCCTAACTCCTTCATTGTCCCCTGACCCAGGATCCTAACTCCACCACTATTTAAGTGCAATGCGTAGGAGTGAGAACTTATGAGATGAGGTTTATGATTTTGCTCACAATCTTATATATGCACAGTCGATGACAATGACATCCTATTATGTTGGAATTATTGTCATTGGTTCATTGCTGTTGATGATGTATTGATGTGCACGCTACTCATTTTTCTTTTATTGTTATCTCAGTAAATCTAAGAATGGAAATGTCTAGTTGGCATATGCAGCTTCCCATGCTAGGTTTTCATGCAGATGATGTAAGTTTGTGTGCAGTTACAGTTTTTGAGGTAGTTGTGCTTTTCCTTATGTTGAGCATTGCAATGGAAAAAGTCTTATGAGTCTTATGCTGAATGTCAAGTTCATGCCTTTCTTATCTCAGGATGCTTGGTTTTGACTGCTACCTAGGATAAAGTTGGCTTGATTTTGTGCCTGGTTAGTAAAACATGAATGTATGTGAAAGTAAAAGGTTTGAATTCTTCAAATTCAGTTATATGCTTTTTGTCAAGTTCAGATGCTGAGCTTAACCGCTTTAATATATCCCCTATCTCATAATAATTTAGGTTCGCACCTAAAAGTGGGTGTGCAATTCTCACAACCTGACCCCATTACTTGAACTTTAGTGGAAGTGAACATCTAAGGAAAAATAGTCATAATCTTTATGATGTGTGTTGTTTGTGAATTAAACTCTGTCCTGGCAGCTTGTGACGGCAATCTTTAAGTTGGACTTAGTAATACTATACTGATTATTGAGAACTGAGAATACTAACTTGAAAAATATTTTCTATTTTGATCCCCTGCATTGCTCCCTGCTCCATAAACATTTTATATTTTTTATTTACCCTACTATACTATTGAAGAGATGTTTGAGGTATATTTCCATTTTTATTGTTTATTTTTTGTTGAAACGTTTAGTTTAATTTTTATATTTTTATATTTTTTCTTTCAAGCTATTTTCATGCTTCATATGTATGTGTCTCAAGGTTAGGTTCTAAATCATATTTCAAAAACTTAAATGCTTAACTAATCACTGCTTAATTTTTTTGAAAAATTGGGCAGCATTTTCCCTTAAAAATTGCCATTCAAAAATTACATAAAGCTTGAAAGCAAGCTATCATTCATTAATAATGAACAAGTAATATCTCTATGACCATTTCTAAGCCCTTTCCTATCATTTAATCATCAAAATATCAAGCCTTGTTATGTCTAGAAAAGCAGGACAACATCTCATCATTATGAAAACACAAGCAAAAATTATGAAAAATAGCTCAAAAAGAAGTTCTTCCATACCTCTTCTCAATGCATTAACTTATTCTTGTTTTCTTCACTACTTCTTTCATTTATACCACTTCAAACTCATCCTCTTGAAAAATCATTGAAATGTTCCTCTTGATGATAGGAACAACTTTTGTGAAGGCACTTTGAGATAGAAATGTAATTTTGATAGATTTTGCTTATTTTTCTTTTTCTCTCTCTAAACTTCCATGAAAGAAGCTCATGCATTCTCTCTCTACCTCTGCAATTTGACCACCGAAATGAGTAGAGAAGAGGAGGTTACGTGGGGTTAAAGTGGAGAAATTAACTTGATTTAATAACTTGTTCAATTCCACTCATTTCCAACCAAGTATTTTATTCTCATTTTTGGGCCAAGTAAAATTAAAAATCCTCCTTCATTTGCTGCCCATTATCCACGCCATTTCTGCCTCCAAAAATTGGGCTTGGGTTTGTCTCATGTTACTTCCTATCTATAACTAGAAATATTGATATTTTCCTTACCTTAATATAATTTAAATCCCATAATTAATTATTTGACAAATTCTTTAAACAATAAAATTGGGATTACTTTTCCAAATGTTTCTTCCTTTTATATATTAATTTCCTTTAATTCTTCATGAAATTTAGGTATTTTTTGTAATTACACTTAAAGATCCAAAAGCTCTTAGAAATTAGACTTTAACCCCAGTTGAACTTGATATTTTAGGGTTAATATTCACTCTTATTTATTTTTAACTCTAGGTACTTTTTCATACTCTCATTATATTTAATTATACATAATTAATTTTAAACATTAATAGTTGCAATTTGGCTTGGATAAGTTATTACTTTTACTCGTTTTTCTTCTTTTTTCTTTTTTAGTCTAGTTAGTAGTTGAGTTATTTAAGAAAAAAATACTCTCTTTGTAATAGTTAGCCAAATTCAAGAGATCTTGGTAGTTTAAACTCATCTCGCATACACTGATATTTGAAAAGAGAAAAAAATTTCCCTGAGAAAATAGATATTAAACATAAGATCTATTTTCTATGATAGTTGATCATCATCATATTAATATATTTATTAACGTCATAAATTATCAATTAAGTGAATTAAATAATAAATTTAGTGAACAAGCAACTGAGCTTCTTAAGTTGAACAAAGATTTGGGTTGTTATTCAATGTTATGAACATATGCAAACTTGTTGAGGAATTTCATTTTTAAAATTTTTCTGATTAAGAAAAAATAACCAGCTCATTGTGCCCCTTTTTCTAAATAAGAATTACGCCCATTTTTAACAAGTTGGATCTTATGAATGGATAATATGATAACATTATACGTTATTATAAATTTACTTTATAAAACATGTCTGGTAGTATATTATTTCATATTATGTGCTTATAGCGCGGTTACTTTAACTCCACTTGTGTAACTCTTGGATTCGATACTTTCAATTATTAAACGTGGACCTCCGAAGGTTTTATCTTTTTTTTTTAATTTTTTGGCCAGAGAATCCTCTGAAGTTGAAATTTTATGAATTTAATTAAGTATTTTTAAAAAAGAGAGGGAATAATTGATATTTTATAAAAAATAACAAAATGAGTAGAAATGTAAAAAAAAATTCACAAAAAATTATGAATATCAATTTTAGAGAGTTCAAGTCCATTGAACACCTCAAAGTGAAAAATGATCTATGAAGAATTTCTTATATGAACCTAATGTACTACATCATCCATGGTTCATTCAATAAAATTACACCAATTTAATTAAATAAAATCTTATGTATCATAATTTTTAATGAATTTATTTTTATAATAGAATGTCTGTTTAATTTCTTATCTTTTCTTTATCTACTATCATGCATTAATGTTAGAATTATTTTATATTTAATGTTATTTAAAGACATGGTTTTATTGAATAGATAATGAATGACGTGGTGTATCAAATTTATCTAAGAATTTTTTATAGTTTTAAAGGCAATTAGATAACTCATTGGAGTGTAATTTAGTTAAAAGTACTTTATACTAGTAAATGAAAAGATTATATCATTATCCTTGTCATTATCAATCAATACACCAATAAAATATTAATATATAATTATATATAATAAATTTTAATTATGAAACAAATTAGAGCATTCACAAACTATAGTTAATAATATGGTATGGTTTACTTTTCAAATTTTATACAATAGAGTATTAAACAAAGCACGTGTTCGATATAAAAAATGTTTCGAAAGACACTGTTTTAATATTGGCCATGTATCCGATTCACCTGTAGTGGCGGAGCTAGAATCCTAGCTCAGGGAGAGCAATGATGAAGTTTGGATCTTCAGTAAAAGGAAGACATTTCTGTCTATTTCAAATCAATTATTTCTCTTTTGTTCTTTCTTTTTCTTTATTCCCTATCCAGCTTTCAATTGTAAATTCGTAAGTGCAGCAAATTAGCAAAAAACATTCACCCAATTTATTTTTGAGTTTTAAATCTTTATTGAGTAGTATTTAGTGCGAGAAGTGAGTCTATTTAGTCATATTAAATTTTTTTATTTTTAAAATAATTAATAAATAATATTGGTATTTAGGTATAGTGAAATTGTGGGATAATATTCATGAAGCTAAGTTAAAAATTTGAATAAATTTGGGCTAAAAAATAAGATTGAAATGGATTTGAAGTTTAAAATATAAAAATAAAGGGGTACAAAATATAATAAGTAAAAGGTGTAAATTATAAAATATAAAAACTATACTCCCAAACATGTCATTTTTTTCAAGTGAGGGGGCATATATCCCCCTCAATTACATGTGATTCTGTCACTGGTTAAAATCTGGCAAGCTATAACTTATCTTTTCTTTTTTAATTATTCGTGAAAAAAAATTAATTGATCGTCTTTAATTATGTTCGAGCTACCCATCGTGTCGCTCCTTTCAGTATCAAATAAAGCAGTGAAGCATTTTTTCTCCTCTTTTCCTTTCATCTGCTTTTAAATTTTTTGTTTTAGCCACCAGCAGCAAAGCATCTCTTATGTACGTACATAGAGCATGAGCAATTTTTAGGTAAATCGAATACACCGTTTTATGTGTAGCATGTCCAATGATATTTAAATAATATTAAATAAAAATTGATTCTAACATTAATGATAATAGAAGAAAAAGAAATTAAAATGCATTTTGTTATTAGAATAAACCTAATTTAAATAATATCATTTAGATGACCTGGTATATTATAATTGGACAAATCATAAATTATGTGGTGCAGTTTGTTTATCTAAGAAGTTCTCATGTCTAATTTAAATCTTCCCAAATTAATGTCGACCGCACAAATGTAAATCTAATATCTTATTATTCCTTTTTTCATTTCACTTTCATTTTCCACCCATAAGGTATCACATTCTTCCACAACCAAATTCCAATGCCTGTATCTCAGTTATCTCAATTCCAAATACAGAGAGAATCAAATTCCAATGATTACAATGTTTTCTTGAATTTATAAGCGAATCAAACATTCGATTTAAACATAAAAAGAAGCACATGCGTGCATGATGCAACCTTCTTGTTGTCCCCTTCTTTTCCTTTTATAAAACGGATCCAATGGATGTGCATTACAGTACTCCCACAACTTTATTACAAACACCTTTTGCATATTTTATCTAAATTACTAATACTAATAATTATTAATTTTGTCCACCTAATATCCATAACTAATTATAAAATTCTTTCTGATTAATTAAACAAACTCCTCTAACTAAATACTTGAAGAATGAAGAAGAAAAATATTTGAAGCATGTAAGGTACGGATAAATGTTTGAAGAAAAATACATGCGATCAAGTGAACTGGATGATAGATTGACTTGAATTAATAATAATTTTGGAAGAATATATAGCTTCAACCAGGCCCTAAATGTTTAATAGTTTAAATTGATAATTGTACTCATTTTTTTAAAATAAATAACTTAACTGTTATTCAATTGGTATTTTGAGTCCTAATTGTCCTTCCCCTCAATTAATTTAAGTTTGTACGTTTAATTCCTGTTTGTATCTTTATGGATCCGATACTCTCAGTTATTGAACATATCAAAGTGAAAAGGGATACTAAGGCTTTGTATTTCAATGAGAAGAAAATAGAGATGATAGAAAATTAGGAAAGAAAATTAGAGAAAGGAAAAGACATTTTCACCCTTAGCTTATTTTCCCTACTTTGCCTTTAGAGATGGGAGAACTAAAGAAAAAAAAAACTTCTGTTTGATTATGTTTTCTGTTTTGTTGGGAAAAAAAGATTATGTTTTCTTTTTTAATATTTTTAAACCAATTATGTAGAGCTATTTTTTAGAACAAGTTCTAAAAAAGAGAAAAAAATATGTTTAAATCATGATTCTAGAAGAAGTCTAAAGTAATAAAATAAAGGGTGAAAGAATTATTTATTTTATTAACATCATTGTCATGAGTGAAAATGTGATATTTTCTACCTTTTCTCTAGTTTTGCTGAACAAAAAAGTAACGAAACATTAAAAAAAATGTTCTGATTTTTTAGTTTTTCAGAAACACTTTTAACTTTTTTTTCGAAACAGATAATAATAGAAAATACATTTTTAAACATGTTTTTTATTTTTTATTTTTCAAAAACAAAAAAGCTGCTCTACAAATAGGTAATCAAGCCCTTTATATCAGGGAAGAAAAATGTCTTTTTTCCCCCTACTTTTTTTTTATTTTATAATTGTTTTCTCTCCCTATTTTCTTTTCATTACGAACATGGGGAAAGGATCAACGGGATGAGAGGCTACAAGATAATGATGATTAATTAAACTTTTTACGAATAATAAAAGTAAGTTGGAGGTAGGAGAAGTGATAAAGACTCGCCACTCAAAAAGATTAAAGATAGGAAGCAGATCTCACCTATCTATGCGGCTATATATGCCTTTAAGAGCCAGATTTTTTACAAGGTCCCTCTATAGGGCTTATCATCATGGTGCTTATCATCATGTGCGGATGATGAGATCTACATATTTAAAATATTATTTTATATTTTATTTTTATTTTTATTATAATAAAAATTATAAATCAATCTAGTCTAGATTTAATTTGGAGTGTTTAATTTAATATTAAAATTTTAATAATTTTTATATATTAACTATTTAAATATACTCTAAATAGTTCAAATTTAAATTTTAAACCTATAATTTTAATTTCTTACAAAATATTTTTTTAAGAAAGTGCCAGTTTTAGATATTTTAATTTTTAATACTGTATTTATCAAAATAAAAATGTATAAAAAATTTTAATATTAAATTTGGACTACTAAGAGTATATTTCAATAGTTAATATATAAAAATTATAAAAATGTTAACATTAAATAAGCCCTCCAAATTAAATCTAGACTAGAATGATGGTAAAAATTATCAATTTTTTAATAATTTTTATAAATTAAATTAAATTTTAATAAATATAAAATAAAACTTTAATTTCTAACCATCAGATTAAATTTTGGATAGTCCAAATCTCATCATCACCAAGAACACCACTGAAGATGAACCCAAATAGGATAGGAGCGAGGGACGTACAGTCAATATGGAAACAGTATCTACCAACAAAATAAATCATGCTATATTATGTATAGTTTGTTAATATTTTTTGGTAAATTTTGTTATTTATAGTTATATATATTAATAATATATTTATATATTTATATTGACATTAATATGGGTGAGTGTACACACATACCAAATCAATGTCGATGGCACTAATTTAAATCGATTCATATATTATTTCCTTTAGCATTTAATTTTTATCATGCCTTAAAAATAAAGAATAATCGGCACAAGTGTGAACCACATCACATATCTTTATAAGTTTTAATTTGAACATTCAATCCATTTTTAAAATGTAATTAGATTTATATTGAAATTTTAACAATCTTGATATTAATCATTATAATAAAAGCTTCAGCATTTGTATAGAAATTTTGACAGAATCATGCCTATAAATAAAATCTCTCAAAAATTTTACAATAATATATGTGGAGCATCTAACCATACTTTTCAAAAATAAGTACATGGATATTTATAATTACATCAAAGAAAAGGATTTCAATCAATTCATCACCCAACACAGCTAAAAGTCTTTAGGGGTTGGCAAAATAATCAACAACAACTAAGGTATCTGAGACCAATTATAATGACCCTACATTTTAAATTTTAAGAAAATCATAAATTTTTTTTATAAAAATTAGTTTTATAACAAATGGAGAGTAGTGATTCAGTAAAATTTAAAGTAATAGCTCACCTAAAAGTCTAGAGATTAAATTCTTTTGAGCAATAGGCTAATTTCATTTAGTTTAAAATTATGAAAAAAATTCCAAAAGTGCCCATGTCTATTATGTTATTAGGGGAAAATAACGTGCCCTCTCTTGTAATTTTCACAATTTCCTTATGTTCAGACTTCTTATTCCTCTCTGTCGATCAGACGCACAGATAGGGGAAAAAAATCTAAAACCTTTGACTCAGTCTCCATTTTCACTACTGTCTCCCTTCGTTTCTCTTCATGTTTTCTGGTGATCTTTCACTTCTATGCCTTCAGTCATCATCTTTCTCTTCTCTCTTCTTCTCTATTCGGTTGAATTTGGTGATTGAGAGAAGCTTCGAACTCAAGACCCCTGTTATTCTCCATCTTTTTCGTTCTCCTTCCCTACTGTTTTGTCCGTTGCCAGTGTCCAAGTTTGCCATGGATTCATCGCTGACGAGGTCGGAGTAACGGTCACTGTGCTTCTCTTTCTCCTCTGTTCGTGTGTGCTGCGGGGTGCTGTCATCGAAGCCTCTCCTCCATCATCTTCCCCTGTTTCAAGTGCTAAAGTCTATCTTCCTTCTCCGTCCTTGCTGTGGTATGAAGTGCACCAGACCTTCTTCTTTCTCCTTCATACTCGTGTGATTGCAACTTTCTGTTCATTTTTGCTTCTGTCATCGTGGATTGAGGTAAGGATGTCTGAATCTCTTTCTCTCTACTGGTCTTGTGCGTGAATAGAAGAGCTAATAGGATATAAACAAGTTGAAGATCAAGTTTTAAGAGCATGATTTCTAATATGTTATTCATTATAGTTGTTCGATTCAAATTTGGGAAGGATGGAAGTGGGTTTAAATCTTGATCAAGCTTAACTAATTAATTCTTAGTAAGGGGTGGAACATGAGGAGCTTGATATTAATTTGAGAATTAATGCCTATGAGGTATTTAATAAAATGTCTAAATGTGAGTTTTGACATATTATGGCAAGATATGTGTGGTGGACATATTGATAATTAAACAATTACTGTTAAAAGAGAACTTTTAGAAAGGGAATTTATGCGAAAGAGGCTTGATAGTTTGTGATGTTGTGTTAAGCATTAAGGAAGGCATAAACAAGATGGGAAGGTTTACTTTTGCTCTTGTTGGGTTATTGTTAAGTTAATAATTTGATAAGAAAATAGTTGGCTCTATATGTATAGTTGTAATGTTAGTTGGAATTAATTTAAATGTCCTTAATTGCTTCAGAAATTAATTGATAAGTGAAACTAAAGGAGGAAGAAAACTTATTTGGATTAAAAAGAATCTTGTTAATTAATGATGGTTAGCATATTAAGTACTTATTTATTTATATTAAGAGAAGAATAAAACAAGTGATTTAGGATTTTGATTGACTTATTAGGAAAATTAATGGTATTCTTGGAATTAAGTGAGAAGTTGAAGTGAATCAAACTTTAGAATCCTTGGAGAATTTTCAGGTAAGTGGATAGCGTCCCAACTGATTTTTTTCAATTAAAATTTCCTTTACTAAAATATATCATTTTTTTGGAAATCATTTTAATAGCATTAATGTGATTTTTGGATATTTGTTGATTAACATTTCTTTATTTTGAAAAATTAACTTTACCAAATTTGAAATGTTATTTGATCAATTAAGTTAAGTTTGAATTTTGATTATGAAATTTTTATTTTATCAAATATTGAATTGATACAGAGAATGATTCATGCGAGTTCGACGTTGCAATTTTTTTTATTCAATAAATGCAAGCATGAGCATAGGATATGAAATTTGATTCTGGCAAGTTTTAATGCTTAAAAGTATTCATGCGAGTTTGATTTTGAGCATGAGAAATGTATCTTGAAAGTGATGATTTTATCGCATGTTTGAAAATGATTTTAAAAGGGACTTTATATAGAACACTGGTTGCTAACGGCAGTTCCGTTAGCCTTTAGCGTGTCATGGTACACCTAACTAGTAGGGTGTTTATAAGAGGTGCTAACCCCATGTAATGGCCAACGCATGTGGAATGGAGGGATGGTTATTCGTGAGTATCGTAATCACGTTTGTTTCGTAACCTCGGCTACATTTGGTTACATACCCTCATGAACTGTGTGTCTATATTTGTTTCGTGATTTCGGCTGCGTTTGGTTACTTAACCTCGTGGATTGTGTGTCCATGTTTGTCTTCATGGCAAGAGTTGCGTTTGGTTATTTACCCTCGTGGACTTTGTGTCCACGTTTGTTAATTGTTCTAATAAGTTCCTGTAATATGAATTTGATTATTTGATGATTTTACATTCTATTGTTTTTTTAATTAGTGAATTATTTATAATTATTTATTTATCTTCTTGAAATCAAGTGATATTATCATTTTCTATGATAGTTCAATGATTTGAGATTTTATTTGAAATTTATAGAGCCATTTTATTATGAAGTTTATAAAATTTTTACAAAAATTATGTCTATTTAACTTACATAACTATTTCAAACTTTTCATTTTGTTTATGTTCTATTATTTATTGTTAAGACGTTATTCACTGAAAAATATATTTTGGTCTCAGATGATATAGTTGAACTCGTGACTTGAGATATCCAATGAGGAGTTTTATTACTAAATTGAAGCAGAAGAATTATTTTATTCAACTCCTAATTTGATGAAAAATTTAAACTTTATATCCATGTGGGCGTCTGGCCTTAGGTGCTCTATGTAGACTACAGGTAGGATCCTCATATTTTTTTTAAAATTGAATATCTAATTTAATATTGTAACAATTTTTAATTACTCTATTAGTGTATTTAACATATTAATTTTAGAGTTTCTCCTATCACGGTTTAAGGGATATGAGTTTTGTGCCCATATCCTGTGCTGGTGACATCGGATTTTTCAGGGGTATGACACCAATAATAATTTTTCAATGAATAACACCCCAATAATAAATAATAGAACATGAATAAAATGAAAAGTTTGAAATAGTTGTATAAGTTAAAGAGACAACAATTTCCGTAAAAATTTAATAACTTTCACAATAAAATGGCTCTATAAAATTTTAAATAAAATCTTAAATCATTGAACTATCATAGCAAATGATAATATCGCTTCATTTCAAAAAAGTATATAAATGAAATACATATTTATAAATAAATTACTAAACAAAAACCAATGGAATATAAAATTACCAAATATTTTTGTTCAAAAAAAATTAAAATCACCAAATATTTGGATTCATAATTATAGGGACTTATTATAATAATTAACAAATGTGGACATACAATATTCCACAAGAGTAAATAACCAAATGCAGCTTATGCCACAAAAATAAATGTGGACACACAATCCATGAGGTTAAATAACCAAACGCGGCCAGAGCCACGAAGACAAACATGGACACACAATTTATGAAGATAAATTACAAAATGCAGTCTAAATCACGAAAGCAAATATGAGTATGAGACCCACGAATAGCAAATGTGAGAACAAAGCTTACAAAAATTAAACTAGCTAGTCATTTACCATAGCGTGCTAAGGACTAACAGAACTTTCATTAGCAACTAGTGTTATGTATAAAGTCCCTTTTAAATTCACTTTCAAACATGCAAGAAAATTATCACTTTCAAAGTATAATTTCTCTTCTCAATATCAAACTCACATGAAACATAATAAAACATTAATCCTTCTAAATATAAAAATTCATAACTAATATCTCATAAACTGTCCATCAATTTTCATAGTTGGTTTTATCAAATAAAGGACTGCTAGAATTTATATAAGTATGTTCATCAATCTGAAAAATAAATGTTATGACTTCAACAGCTAAAATAACTTAATTAACAAAAGTAATCAACAATAAAAATAATCTTGATACATGTAAATAATTTAAAACAACATTTTGATAAAACAAGATTTACTAATAATTTAATTAAGACGTTATCCACTTACCTGTAGAGTCTCCAAATGTGTAACTTACTTTCAACTGACCTTCTAATACGATATTTGACCTTTAAATTTCTATTACCCAAGTAACACTATTGTTATTCATTTATAAACTTTATTATTCGAGACTTCAATCCAAAATTCTAAAGAGATATCACAAATAAACCTCAATCTACGCTTTTCTCAAACATTGTATCAATATTTTGCAAGTATGAACTCTTTAACTAATAAATCTAGGTTCTTTTATTCAAATCTCATCCCAATCAATTTTCATAAATTTTTCAATGTCAATGCACGTTTAAATTAATCAAACTTCTTCAATATAATAACTAAAGAGTTACATATGGAAAGAAAAGAAAAATATTATGCTGATAGATTTATAGTAGGAATCATTATTTTAAATTTTTGAATGACTTAATATATAAATTGTTTTGTGCGAGGCCAAATTTTTAATATAGATACTTATTGGTAGGTAAAATTATTTTAAGAATAGCTATCATAAATAATTTTAAAAATATATTTTATTAATATGAATAACAAAGTGATAAATTAAGCAAGTCTCTCCAGTCAATGCTGAAAATGGATCCAAATTAATAATGTGCAGAGGCTGGTGCCTTGTTTTTGTTTGACTTTTATATCGTTTCGTCAAGTAGCTGTTTTTTTTTTAAAAAAATAAAATAAAATAAAGCAAATGATGCGGATTATTGATCCGACATTTGTCTTTTTTCCTAATTATTTTTCTGTTTTATTTCCTTTTTTATAGACTCAATAACCTGAGGCGGACCCCAGATGCTTAGTGCGCGAGGCAAAATTCTTAAAAAATAATATAAATATTTATTTTTAATTAAAGTGATTATAACATCTATTATAAATAATTTTTTATATAAAAATGATTAAATAACAGTCTAACCTGTTTATAGTGAAAAAGGATCCGAAAAACGGTGCAGAGGATGAAGCCTCGTTTTTGTTTGACTTAGCTTGTATATTTCTTGCAGCACTTGTTCTGAAAATAAATAAATTATTAAAACACTATACGATAATATTTTGTTTCACTCAGTCAATATATATTAGATTCTTAAATTATAAATTTTTTTATTGAATTCTAGATTTTTTAACTGACAGTCAATGGTTGATGACATAATTTCTTCTGTTGGATATTCTTGTCTTTCTATTGCAGCAATATTTGATATTTTGTAACAATTGATTAGTGGGAGAATATCTCCCAACAGAATGTCATCCATCTACATGACTCTAATTTAAGACTCTGTTGCATTACTATTTTTGATCCCTTCTTTTTCCTACTTGTCCTTCTTAATTAGTTATGCCATAGGTTGAAGTTCAGTGTAGCTTTAGAGTATCATAGTCAGGGCAATTTGAATGCCTACATCTACTAATAATAGTATTTTCCCCCTACATCTGTTGATTAATTAAGGGTGAATTATTAGACTATAATAATTGAACTGGGCCAGTTATAATTAATTTAATATTTTTAAATAATACATAAATTATAAAATATATTCCGTCATGACCATAAACTAATATCTAATATAGAAATATTCAATCAAAGGATAAAAAATATAAATCATTTATAATTTTTAATTAATTTTAAAAAACAAATATATTTAGTGGTTTTCATCCTCTCTCTGTTTTTTTTTTTTTACGAGTATGAATAACATAGAGATTTTCATAAATATCAAATAAGACTTAATAATATTATTTCAAAAATATTTATCTAAACTAATGGCCTGGATTTTCTAGATGTAGGGGGAAAGTATTATCAGTAGATATAGATATTCAAGTTTGTATAGGGGAACTGTGAAGTGAAGATAGATGAAAATTGAAAATGAGAAAGGGGAGATGAAAAGGGGCTGGGCCAAGAGAGATGTAAAGAGTGAGAGACCAAATTAGGAGAAAACTGAAAACAAATATAAGGAGGGTGAAATGCATCCACAGCAACTCATCTCCATATCAGGAAATATTTTATATTTTTGATTCCCTGCATTGCTCCTTGCTGAAACGTTTGAGGTATATTTCCACTTTTATTGTTTATTTTTTGTTGAAACGTTTAGTTTAATTTTTATATTTTACATTTATTTTTTCAAATTATTTTCATGCTTCATATATATATGTGTCTCAAGTTTAGGTTCTAAATCATATTTCATAAACTTGAATACTTAACTAATAATGTCACGCCTCGAAAATAGAGTGATCGGCACGGGTGCAAACTATATCGCGCATTCCCGTAAGCCTTAACATGAGAATTATAACACTTTTAATATTAGCTGTCATAAGAAGACTTCAACATTTTTATACAAATTTTGACAGAACCTCCCCTATAAATAGGATCTCCTGAAAATTCTACAACAAAACTTTTCACAAAATACAGTATCAATAAGGAGATTAGCTCCTTCCAGCCAGCAACAGTATATATAGAACAAAATAAAATCCTAACAACAATCTATGTGGAGTACTAATCTTTCTTTTAAATAAAAAATACATACGACTTATATATTTATATCAAAAGTAACAATATCAATTAAAATTTTCACCCAATGTAGCTATATTGCCCTTCAGATGTCGATGGTGGGATCTATGTCAACTAACAAATCTAAGGCCAAAATAAGTTTTTCAATGAATAGCATTCTCAAAGTAGAATTTAAAAATTTAAATTAACAAACTCAAATAATGGTGTAAACTAATTAAAAAGATAATAATTCAACATGATAAACTTATAAGCCTGTAAATCATAACCATAATCGTACAATGAGAGTAAATTGGAAACAAATTATTTTATCATGCTTAAAGAAAATAATTTATTCACACATAAATCAGAGTGATATAATTGCTAGCCAAAATCATGTAAATTTCAAAAACACATATTAGTCAACATTTAGAATTTTGAAAACTCAATATAACAAGTAACAAATGTGAATACACAGTGCACGAGGATAAATAACCAAACGTGGCTTATGATATGAAAACAAATATGGACACACAATCCACAAGGATAAGTAACTAAATGCAACTGAAGCTATGAAACAAACGTAGATACACAGTCCACGAGGGTAAAGCTAACCAAATGCGACTCAAGCCATGAAATCAAACATGAGTACAAAGCCTATGAATATCAAATGTGAGAACAAAGCCCACAAGACAAACTAACTAGTTTTTAACCACAGCACACTATGGGCTAACGGAACTGCCGTTAGCAGCAGTGTTATGCTAGAGTCCTCTAAAATCACGTTTCAAACATGTGAGAAAATAATCACTTCTGACATACAATTTATATTTTCAATATCTAACTCGCATAAATCATTTCAACTTTTAATCTAATACTTGTCAAAAATAATACATCATAAAAACTATTCAAGCTTGCGTTAATTGAATAGCCAGACATTTCTAGAGTTTAATAAACAAAATAATTTCATAATTCTTTGAAATATATTTCTTTAGAAAATAAATACATATATTATCATTGAATTATCCATCATCAATGTTCCATAATTTCCAAAACTAATGAATTTCATAAGAGTAAAATGTTTTAATAAAAGTCTATTACAATAAAATAAATTAAAGAGAATGCTATTCATTTACACGTTGGAGTTCAAAATTTTTTAAGGTATCCTTCCTTTAATTCTTGTCAGGGTCTCGTCCTTCGACACACCCTATCAAGATATAAATAAATAAAATTTTAATGGATTTCCAATCTTTAACACAATTTCAAATTAACCATCATCATCTAAAATTCAAAACTAAATTTATGATTTAAAATTAGTCTATCCTTATAACTTCCTCCATAAAGCTTTAGCCATACCGTACCATTTCTATAAGGTAAAATTTTTTATTAAGTACTTTATCAAACACTATATAGGTATAATTTATCAAGCTATTATTAGTTTTTTCTTTCTAAGTTTTATCTACCTTAAACCTTACATTATTAATAATTCAATTATTTTTAAATAGAACTTCAAGCTACAACACCATGTCCTTCCTTATACACCCAAAAATCACCTTAAAAATTAAATTTCTCCTTCTTATTCATGCAAGTACAGTCACAGAAACAGGGGAGCTAAATTTCTGAAACTTCAATCCTCAAATCACATATATGTATAACAAAAAGGAACTAAAACTTAAGACTTTCTTACATTAGATCACCGTAACCGAAATCGAGAGGAAGGGAACAAATAAACAGCTGAACACAAGTTAAACTTCTGCAATGTCACGCGCACACAGCAGCTCCCCTACTCTCTCACAGACAGCAACAAAAAATGCACTCACAAGCATGGCTGAATCAATAATAAAAGGATTGAAGCTCCTCACCTCAACCCAGTTAAGCTGTGTAGTGGCGGACGAACTGAGGAAAGAAAAGAAGAACTTGAACGCCGAACAGAGGAGGTGAAGCTCAGTGACAGACCCTCAACCAGCACCCCCAATTTTGCGTGCTTCTCTTCCCATGGACAGACTTGGATCACCACATCAAAAGCAGAAAGAAAAAGAAGGGTTTCAACGTGCAGCCAAGGAGACGAGCAAAAACGAAAACGACAGAAAAACAAGGAGAAACTCACAACAGTGGCAAATGACACAGCGGCGGCGCTTTAGTGGTGGTGACTGGCATGAAGGATGACAACCCTTGGCTGAGAACGAAGAAGGCAGAGATTCGATGGGTGATAGGGCAAAGGTTCAGTGTAAGTTTCTCAACTCTCTCCCTGCTCCATAATGATCACCGAAGAACGAAGGAAGAGTTTTAAAAAATATCTGATTGTGATAAGGGTAGTTTAGTAATTTCACAAGGTAAATAAGCAGAGGAAAAAGAATGAATTCGTTGTAGGCTTGCTCAGATTCGAGCTTGGGACCATGTGAAAGTATACCAGCATCGCTACCACGGCATCAGCTTCCTCTCTTGGCATAATTGTCTGAAGATTTAATATAAATACACTTAAAATTACGACGCGCACACGCTAATTTATTTTATCAGGGTTATTACAAATAACTGCTTAATTTTTTGAAAAATTGGGCGGCATTTTTTCTTGAAAATTAGCCATCCAAAAATTACATCAAGCTGGAAATCAAACTACCACTTATTAGTAATCAATAAGTAAAATCTCTATGACAATTTTTAAGCCCTTTTCTATCATTTAATCATCAAAATATCAGGCCTTATTATGTCTAGAAAAATAGGGCAGCATCTCATCATTATGAAAACTCAAGCAAAAATTATGAAAAATGACTCAAAAAGAAGCTCTTCCATACCTCTTTTCAATGCATTAACTTATTCTTGCTTCTTTCACCACTTCCTCCATCTATGCCACTTCAAACTCATCCTCTTCAAAAACTAAAATCATAGAAATGTCCTTCTTGATGAAAGGAACAACTTTTGTGGAGGCACTTTGAGGTAGAAATGTGGTTTTGATAGAGATTTTATTTATTTTTCCTTTTCCCTCTCTAAACTTTCATGGAAGAAGCTCACGCACTCTCTCTCTATTTCCGCAATTTGACCACCGAAATGTGTAAAGAAGAGGAGGTTATGTGAGGTTAAAGTGGGGAAATTAACTTGTTCAATTCCACTCGTTTCCAACCAAGCATTTTTCCCCTTATTTGGGCCAAGTAAAATTAAAATTCCTCCTTCATTTGCTGCCCATTATCCACGCCATTTCTGCCTCCAAAAATTGGGCTTGGATTTGTCTCATGTTACTTCCTATCGATAGTTAGAAATATTGATATTTTTCTTACCTTGATATAATTTAAATCTCATAATTAATTATTTGGAAAATTCTTAACCAACAAAATTAGCATTACTCTTCCAAATATTTCTCCCTCTCATATAATGATTTCCTTTAATTCTTCATGATTTTTGGATAATTTTTTGTAATTACACTTAAAGACCCAAAAGCTCTTAGAAATTATACTTTAACTCCGATTGAGATTGATATTTTAAGATTAATGTTCACTCTTATTTATTTTTAACTCTAGGTACTTTTTCATATTCTCATTATATTTAATTAGATATAATTAACTTTAAACATTAATACTTACTATTTTGCTTTGGATAGGCTATTACTCTTACTCAATTTTTTTCCTTTCCTTTCTTAGCCTAGTCGGTAGTTGAGCTATCTAAGAAAAAAAATCAAAGATACTCTCTCTATAATAGTTAGCCAAATTTAAGAGGTCTTAGTATTTTAAACTCATCCTAGACCATCATCTTTCTAAAAAACTATCACATACACTGTGGTTCAGTAACTTTCTATTGGGTCTATTATGAGCATGAGATATAGCTGCGATCTTGAGATCTAACTATGATCTCAATTAGCCCTTTTTGAATTTACTATGATTCTTAGAATTTAACTATGATTCTTCTCTAGAAGACTTAGGACATAAGGATAAAGTTGTCAAATAATACTATTCCTATTTAATTCATCAACTTTATTGATTATTCTCGATGACTAATCTTAGATATCTCTGTTGCCCTCTTAAACCTTATTTATTTCTTTTCAGCCTATCCTGGATATTTCTTGACTTCAATTTGCTCATTTCTTAGTTATAGACACTTCCTTGAAATCTGTAAAAATATTACGCTTCTGTTTAAGAAAGACTTTAAAATTATCATTTGGTCCCTAAAAACCATTCTTTCTTTTCAAGTCACTTTAGGGACCTTCAATTCCTTGGGCTTAGTAGCTTACTGAATTTTGGCATATTCTTAAGCTTTTAAGCTAAAAATTCAAGATGTTACAAAATGTGACAAAAGTGATTGTAAAACAAGAGGAGGTAGACACTAATGGGGTTTAGGTCTAATGTCACAATGTGACAAACCAAAGTTTGAATTCTTACTCAAATCTATGTTAAATACTTGTATGCAATTAAAAACAACATGGAGTAGATATAGGAAGCATGAAATAGTGTTAATAAACTAATAATTATTTATACATAGAGAGAGGATCTGTATTAAATTATTGTATAATATATGATTATGTTTTATATAATAATATCAATATTAATTTTTCTGGCATCTATAGTATATAAGAAAGTTTGCTAAAAAAATTTATCTATAGAATTAAAATGCATATTTAACATTTCAATTGAAAAAAATTATTTATATAATCGAATATATATATATAAATAATATAACTTATTTATTTTTAAAATATGTAAAATTAAGTGACTCTAAAAACAACATTAAGTTGTAGTCTTATTGATTGCAAGAATATCATGGAAGCATATTGCTTTAGTTCACATTTTTTATAGCCTTGTTAAACAATTTTTTTCCTTTTTGTATGCAAAACACCACTTATTGAGTAAAATTTTTTTTGGTCAAAATTTCTCTTTAATGAAGATAAATTATTACTACAAAAAGTGTTTTTGTTAAAAATATAAATTTAAAAATAATTATAAATTATATTAAATAATTTTAAATTTTTTTGAAATATTTAAATAAATTAAAATTGAAAACATAAAATTAAAAATAAATTATATAAATTAAAAAAATATTTAAAAATTAATATAATTTAATTTTAAATCAAGTTTAATTAAATAATATAATATAAAATTGCATATTAAATTATTAACAAAACTTCCAAAATTATTTTTTCAGGTCAAATAGATTAAAATTATTTAAAAGTATTATTTATTATAAACTAATTTTTTAAATAACATAAATATTGTAAAAGTGTATAGTTTAGTAATATTTATTTAATTTTCTAGTAAAAAAAGTAATATATATTTAATTTTGGGAATTTAATATATCAAATTCATTGCAATTCAACTAGCAAAAAGGTAGACATTAAAAGTGGAGCCAAGATCATGGGTTATACTCCAAGGCAAGACATTTATAAAATAAATATAGGCATGATATAGCATGCATATGGTAAGTGATATGGCATAACGTGGATATTCACATGATAGATGACATAGCACAACGTGGCCCACATGTGGGAGTGGATTGAGGGAATAAAATTTAATTTTAAATATGTTATATAAATTTCTCTTAATATATTTCCTGAAAAACATCTCTTGAAACATTTTTGAAAGAAAGTTCTCACAAAACATTTTGAGAGAATATTTCTCTTGAATAAATTTGAGAGAAGTTCTCTCATACTATTGTTTCTCTTGAAATATTTTGAGAGAAAAAAATTCTCGCAAATTTTAACCCAATTTTTTTGAGAGAAAATTTAAGAGAAATTTATTCTCTCACATTTTTTTTATGATTTCTCTCAGAATACTTCTAAGAAAAATGTGTTATTTTGTTGTAGTGATGTGTTTGCTGATAAATAACATGGTGGGTGCGTGAGAAGGAAGGTAAGAGGGCATGAAGTTAAAATAATATATTTTATGAGTTAACTAGATAAAATTAATCTTTTGAAGATATATTGGTGATGAAATTAAAAGGCACAAGGTCAAGAACATGAATGATTGTAGATGCCAAAGATTCTATTAGTTAGTGTTTTGATTGATGGATTTAAATTTGAAATCTTACATTTCAAATCTTACATTTAAAATCGATGTCTTTAAAATTCTTTGCTTCGGTAGTTTAAAAAATTTCAAATAAAAAAGATAGATGAATTGATATTTGAAACAAAAATTAAAAATTAAAAATCATGAGTTGATTTTTATCTTTTAATTGACAAGAGATGAGAAAAGATACAGGAATCATAAAGACATATTAAAAGTAAGAACGTAAAGAGAACAAGATGTTAAAATGATTAAAATTTCAAATGACTATGGTGTATTGAAAATTTAAAATTTTAAAGAAATTATAATTTGAAATAGATTTGAATTTTAATCAAATTCAAATTTATAAATTTTCGTGTATTCAAAAGAAAAAGTTGGTCTAAATCCAAATCTTCTTTAATCCAAATGCACCATTAGTTATATTAGTTGTGCCTAACTCTTTTACACTACCACGAAAGTTGATTGTATTGTAACCAATTTGAGTGATTCTAGATGCTCAACAAAAAAGCACTTTTGGTTGCATTAGTTCTCTCAGACGTTTCATCACCTAACAACAGTTGGATTAGTTAGAAGAACAAAATCACACTTTACTAATTTCTTGTTGCCTTTCCACTAACAGTCATGACTGAATTTATAAAAGAGGTAAATATATTTTTAAAAGTCTTATTTTATTATGTTATTTAAGAGTAGTTAATAATCCTCTTTTGCAAATTATATTTTAGATATTTGACAATGCAAATCCATTTTCTGAGGCAGAAATTAAAGATATCTGTGTATGTTGGGCAACTTATTTTGTGAGTTTTATTGATAGTTTCATGCAATTTTATATTCCATTGATTTTTATTTAGTAATTTATTTATAAGTATTCATTTCATTTATATGCTTTCTTGAAATCAAGTGATAATGACATTTGCTATGATAGCTCAATGGTTTAAAATTTTATTTAAAATTTTATAGAGCCATTTATTCCGAAGTCTTAAAACTTTCATGGAAATTAGTTTCTTTAACTTACATAATTATTTTAAACTTTTCTTTTGATTCATGTTAAATTATTTATTATTGGGACGTTATTTACTAAAAAATTATTTTTGGTCTCAAATGCCTTAACTGACTTTGATTCTCTTGTTGACCCTGAGGAATTTTAGTTGTGCTAGGTGGAAAATTTATTGAGATCCCTCCTTTTGATGTAATTACAAATAGTTATGTATTTTATTTTGAAAAGTATAATTTGATGCTTCACGTAGCCTATAGCTAGATTTTTATTTAATATATGTTGTCTGTTGGCTGGAAGGAGCTGAACTCCTGATTGACATTATATTTTATGTAAAATATTGTGTTATAAAATTTTTAGGAGATTCTATTTATAGGGGAGGTTTTTCCAAAATTTTTACAAAAATATTAAAACTTTTATTATAATAATTTTTATTAAGTATGCTATAATTTTCAGTGCAAATTCAATTATGTTTTAAAATGAAAAGTTTTCTTAATTTAAGGTTTAAGGGATGTCTAACATGATTCACATCTCGTGTCGATCATCCTCTGTTTTCGAGGTGTGGCAATTCCTTGAGAGAAAATATTGTTAAATTTAAAAGTTAGGGTTATTACAGTTAACTAATTCACGATTTATGAAAAAATTTTAATTGAAACTTTGATTTTCTAAAAATGTTTACATCTTTTCATTTATGTCCTTTCAAGAGTTTATAATTACACGTACATGTTCTTTAAATATGGAGTATTTAAAAAAAAAATAAAAAAGTAAGGTTATAAATGGGAAAAATATAAAATTTATTTAATGCTCTATATTTTAAATCAAGAGATGCTTTTAGAAAATAATTTATATTGTTGCCTAGAGAGAATAAATAACTCATAACATGCAAACTTTAATTAAAGATTCATGCACATGCATGTAATAAATACTGGTACAAAACTGAGTCATGTAATAAATATGGTTCATGTATTTTAGATTTGAAGAGTCATGATGATTATATTGTTATTAGATGCATATAAAAGCCATTCATCTACTCCTTTACAAAAATAATAATAAGAATGCCACTCACACCTAATTTCTTCTCCATACCATTTTCTCGTTCCTGTAATTATGTTGCTTGACTATTTTAAAAAATGTCTATTTTTCTCTTGGAATATAACCGCATAGTCAACTATCTGTGAGGGGAGAGAAGTCTTCATTCTTCTCATCTTCTTCCCTTCCTTTTCATAATTTTTGACTATTAAATCAAAATTACTAGATGGTCCAAATTTAATCCCTTATGAAATGTTACATTTTTTTTCTATTGTATTTTTTAACTTTTTATATTAAATTTTAGTAGTTTGAATTTTATTATTTATATGTTTTATAATTTAACATTTTAATAATAATTTTATAATAGATCAAATCTAAAGGATAGAAAGGGAATACAAGGGAAGTGTGAGAAGGAAAAGGAGAGAATCTTCTCCTCAGGTAAGAGTGTGACAGAAAATAATTTTTGAGGATAATATATTCTAACATTCATTCCATTTAATTTATATAACATGTATGGGTATTTTCTTTTGCTCTTAGCGCACAGGGAGACGCAATTCTCTTCATCACACATAGCTTCCCCTCCTTCCTCAACCCATTTATAATTATCATTTGTAATATAATGTGAGTTTATCTGTATTAATAAATGCCCACACATATTTAACCCAAACAATAAATAATTTACATGAAACACAAAAGACTAAGTTTAACAATCTTGACAAAGACTTTAAATATTAAAAATCTTATTATACAAATTTATGGATATAAATAGAATTTTGTACAATTTCAATCTTTTATATATTAATATGAGAAAATATGTGTGTATATATATTACTTATTATACACATTTAATACATATATATATATATATATATATAAAGTTATATTACTTATTTCAAAACTTGATACCAATATTGCCCACTTCTTCGCTTTGCAGGAGAGGTTGTAGAATCGAACTCCTAGGGGTGTGTTGCTTCAAATCCTTGAGAATTCTATCATTGAAAAAGTTGTACTACTAGCGTACCTTATCTTAAGTAAATTAAGTTCAAAAGTGTCTGACTCTTTGCCCTACCAGGGAAACTTGGGAGATAAACTCTGAGAAAAAGGGAGGACAAACAAAACCACATATAAATATATTTTCAAAGATCTACACAATTAAAATAAAAGAAAAAATGTTTTTTCTTGTTGCCTACAAATATTTTCTTATTAAAGATAATTTTATTTGAGACAATGTTAGGTATTACATGTAAGCACCTCTCCAATTAGGGAATTAAACCTTGATTTTGAATATGTCAAATATTTATATCAAACAATTTACTATATGCCAGGGCAGGATGGATTTTGTCACAACTCAAAACTTGGCTAAATAATTCTTCGCCCAATCTGCTTAGTCTAACTCAGTCTAGAAAATGGGTCGGACTAGTTCAATTGGTTCAACCAAGTCCACCTAGTTGCTCATCTTTTAATTTTGAAATTTTTTTATACCTTGGGATTTCTTTCTTTTTCCTTTTTTGACATCCATACGACTATTTTGGTTGTATTCCACTTGTTTTGATATATTTTCAAACAAGCCTTGAGCTATTGAGCAGTGGTGATGAAAGCAAAGAATAAACTCATTTAACTACTCCCTCTAATTTCATTTATAAGACATGTTTCAAAAGTTTATTTGATTTCATTTATAAGTCATAGTATGGGTTTTGAGGCAATAAAATTACCTTTTATGAGAGAAAAAAAGGTAGCATGATATCACTTTTTAAATTTGTTATATAAGGTTATATTTGAAATTTACACATTTTTATTCCTTTTACTTTTTTTGCATTGATATTAATGAAGTTAGTAGAAATTATTTATAAAAAAGAATGGAGGAGTAAGTTACTATGTATACCCAAAAAAAATGAGTTCCCAACTATTTATTTAAGTGACAAAAGTTTTTATCACTTATGTTAACTTAATAAATTGGTTAAATGATATACTTTTAGTTAAAATAAGGAATAATTTGTTATTGAGCTTGATGTGAGTTTGTTGGATGATTTTGCAGTGCATATCTGGGATATGCAGAATCCATATTTGATATAAAATGATGCACTAAAATTCTTGAGCTTGGGAATTGTAATAACTCAGAAAACAATTTTTTTAAAAAAACAGAAATTAAAAAAAATTATTATTTGATCTAAAACTGATGGTTTAGAGACAAGTGTTTTTTTTTATAATAATTAAATCTAAGGTTCCAATTTCGAATCCTAAGGCAGTAAGAGTAGGGTTATTTTTTAATACTTCTTCCGTTTCAAATTATAAGATATTTTTAGATAAAATCTCATATCCCAATTAATCTCATTAAATACATCTAACAACCTCCTCTTTTTTTTTTTTAAAAAAATAAACTTTTCAAAATACCCTTCATTTAATATATTGAAAAGAGAAGATATGAAAATTAATTATTGAAAGAGAAAGGATAATATTATAATTGATGCATTTAATGAAACCTTAATTTATTCAAAGTGTCTTATATTTTGGGACAGAAAAATTCTTTTAAAAGTGTTCCATAATTTGGGACAGAGGAGTACTTTTTAACTTTTATAAAATTACCAGAAGGTCTCTAGCACCATTAGATTTAACCAATATTCCTCCCTGGTCCAATCTCGCATTTTACGCCAAAAGGGGGGAGAGGGGGAGAGAGAGAGAGAGAGAGAGAGAGAGAGAGAAATCCAGAAACCATCGCCTTTGCTCCTCTGATTTCAGCATCTCTATAGCGTCCTTCGTCTTTTGATCACCTCCTCCGTTCCAGTTGGCCGTCGGCGAGGGTGTTCAGTTCGTCGGGAGTTGCTGCCGCAAGGAAGTCGTTCAAAGTCAGTCTACTCACTTCTTGTTTAGGCTTCACTGTTGATATCTTCTCCCTCTGCTTTTTTCGAACTCTCCAGAGCTTGCAAGACCGTTTCCCTCTTCCTCCATCCTCCTGGTCTTCAACCATCAAGGATGTACCTGAATTTCCCTCCTCCTCCTTCTGGTTGTGTGCTGCCATGGGGGTGTTGTTGTGAGTTTTCTTCTTGATCTTCCCTATTTTCGTCTTCCCTTCTTTGCACGCGTTGCTCACCATTTATCTCCCTCTTCCTCCTTGTTCTTGTAGCCAGCATTCTCTTCATCTTCGTCCGTGCTGCAGTGTGGGTGATTCAAGATCTTCTTCCCTCTTCAGCGCTGTCAACTTCGTCTTCCTCTACTGTTGTGTGGCTGGAAAATTTCCCCTGTTCTGCCGCAAATGTACTTGGGTTAAGGAGCTTCAACTTCTTCTCTTTATTTCTTTACCACGTTGGTGATGAGTCAAGCTGCATATCTCTTCTCCTATTTTGTGCGTGCATTCTCGTGATTTAGCTGAAAGTGGGCTTTTGATTTTTCTTCTTTAAATTTGCAACTATTATGTGTGTTAGAAGGGAGTAAATGAGGATAATCAAATCAAAGTTTGAGTTTAAGAACATGATTTTTGGTAGAAAAGTTTGCTCATGCTAGTTACCGGAAGGAGGAGGAATTAAGTTTAATTTTTCTTTATAGTCCACTTGATTTTCTGTTAAGGAATTGGAATTGGATATGCTAATTGAGTTAGATATCAATATTGTAATTTGTGAGAGATGAGGTTGAAGGGGAAGAGGCTTCACAGTAGTCTGAGAATTGATACATTAGTCTAAGAATTGATGCATGATAGGAGTTTGATAAAACATTTGTTAGAAGAAAATTTACTTAATTTTTTGTTTTTTTTTTGAAATTTCATCGATTTCGATGAGTAGCCTGTTTAGTTGGATGTTATTTCTCTATGAACTTAAATTGAAGATTGAAAAGGAAATTTGACTATAAGATTAGTAGTAAATTATTTGAATTATTGGGAGTGGATGGTTATTGACAAATATTTGGCAAGAGCTTTTCAATGTTACAAAGATTTATTGTAAAGTTTGGAAATGAGGTATATTGGGTGTTTTGTCAAAGATGAAAAGGAGATGATATTTTAATAGAGCAATTAGCTATGGTTATTCAGGAACTTTTATGTGTTAAGAGTCCATTCTAAAGTTTTAAACTTGTTGTTGCTTATTATTGGTGGTAATAATGTTGGAGGGAAACTACTAAATTGGTTGAAAGTCTATTAAAATCTCACTATATTTTATAGGATATTTGGAAGAGTAGAAATTTGCCTGAGGTGGTAAGAGGTGAATTTAGAATCTTGGAAATACTTCAGGTAAGTGGACAGAGTTCCAACTAATTTATCAATAAAAAAATTATTTTATTGAAATTTTATATTTTCATCTAGATTATTTTAATAATAATTATGTTGATTAGTGGATACTCGGTTAATTAAATTACTTCATTTTTAAGTTATAAGATGGCGGTGAAGAACATTTACATCGTGGTATATGAATGTTTTACTCCTTATGATATATGCTTTCAAGATTGATAAAAATCATTTTTACTATATTTGGCAATGTTTGATTACTCAATAAATGCAGCATGAATATTAACTATGAAATTTTATTTTGGCAAGTTTTGAAACTTAAAACTATTCATGCAAGTTTGATTTTGAGAATGAAAATTATATTTTCACAGTGGTGATTTTATCACACATTTGAAAATGATTTTGGAAGAGACTTTATACAGAATACTAGTTGCTAATGGTAGTTCCGTTAGTCTTTGGCATTTTAGTTAATGACTAGCTAGTTTGATTTCATGAGATTTGTTCTCATGTTTATTATTCGTGGGTCTCGTACTTGCGTTTGATTTAGTGGCTTTATGTCGCATTTGGTTAGTATTACTCTTGTGGATTATGTGTCCACGTTTGTTTCGTAGCTTAGATTGCGTTTGATTACTTACTCTTGTGAATTGTGTATCCATGTTTGTCTTTATGGCACAAGCCGCGTTTAATTATTTATTCTTGTGGACTGTGTGTCCATATTTGTAAATTGTTCTGATAAATCCCTAAAAAATATGTGAATTTTTAATTAATTAGTGATTTCATACGTAATGGTTTTTAATTTAGTAAATATTGTTATTGTATTTATTTAATTAATTAATCATTTTTAACTTGTTAAGATCAAATTTTAAAGCTACTTTGTTATTATAGATTTAAATGTACTTGTTATTGATGTTGTATAGAACTTTTATTCCAAGTTTACAAATTTGTTATATTGAATCACTTTCTCATTTAATTTATATACTTTTGTATTTAATTCATTTTGATTCTACAAAATGTTAAGTAAAAGTTATTTTGATCTCAGATAGTCTAGCTGACATTGTATGCCAGGCTGTCCACTGAGGAATTTTTTGTTGAGATAAGTGGAGATCTGTTGTGTAAATATTTTTTATTGATGTAAATATGAAATTTATGTATTATGTTATGAAAAATATGATTAGATGCTCCACATAGATTATAGTTGGGGCCCATATTTTGTTAAGTATTCTATCTGCTGATTGGACGGAGCCAAGCTACTGATTAAAATGATCTTTTGTGTAAAACATTGTGTTGTAGAGTTTTTGAAAGATTTTATTTACAAGGAAGGTTTTGTCGAAATTTTCTACAAAAATATTGAAGCTTTTGTTAATACAAAAATGGTTATGCATGTTATAAATTAATATAAATATAATTATATTTTAGTAATGGAAAGATTTCTCAATTTAAGACTTGAGGGATGTGTGATGTAATTCTTATCCCGTGCCGATCACCCTCTATTTTCAGGAGGTGACAGGAATGACATTCTTGGTTTATATGTGAGAGAGAGAGGGGGAGGGGAGGAGAGAGAGAGAGTCCTCTTGCAAAATTTTTGGGATTATTTGACTTTGTCTGATGCTATGATGAAAAGCAGCATGATACAATTCTGCTTCCATGGTTGGCTTCCATCATTTCATTGCCTGTGTCCTGAGTTCGGATTGTTATGCTTACTCATTGTGTAACTCCTCAATTACTGAATTGATTAATTCGGTCTTTGATTGGTGAAAAGTATTGGCACTCAATTGATTTCATATACTTTATGTTCTGATTCGCCAATACATATTGTCACGATCACAACTGAATACTTCTATCAAAGCTGATAAAATCAGAAAATTACAAAGGTAAAAGAGAAAATTGGCCCATAAACTAGAGGTTCAGAAATTTGAGATCCTAAATTCATTTTTAATGTAAGTTGAAAAAAATATAATCTGATTCCTACTGTCAACAAAAGTTATCTTTGATAAAATTATAGAAAATGATAAAAAATTACAGTAAAATGACCCAAAAGTTACAATATAATAAAGAACCTAACAAATTATATAGAGAGGAACCAATAAAATTTTATTTGTTATTTTGTGATGTCCTATTTTGTCATTTTTTGATCAAATAATGGTCAAAGTTAATATTTGTTAGAGGTAACAATTAGATTGTATTATTTTTAAAAATTAAAATAGAACATTACATTAAAAATGAATTTAAAGTCCCTAACGTTTCTAGTCTAATTTCTTTGAAGTGGATGCATAGTCACATATATAACCATTTCACTATGTAATGCATTTGTAATTGACATTGAAATTAATTGACTCACGGTAAGCTGGCGCGCAATTGGAATATTTGATACCTAACAATGATACAAAAGCCTCAAAAGATTCTTACCCATTGGAAAAAAAACATCTTTCTCCTCCTGTACCACGAATGAAAATGTCGTGGTTTAGTTCTCCTACGAAAGGGAAACAAAATTAATAATAACTAATAAAATGATCAACACACATGAAACGACAATATATGCATGCTCGCTCACCTTGTCCTTTTCTTTGTGTTGTTGACATTTCTTTTACAAGTAGTCTTGAACTTTCTCAGGAGCATCTTGGGTGGTTCAGAAGGAAGAGAAACTATCGCTCTTCGTTTCAGTGAAGTTCTAGAAGACTTGAACTGGACATTCTTCATGTTTGCTAGCTTCTTGTCGACATAAACCCCACAGTTAACTATGTCTATATCATCTGAGTCACATGTATCTTGAATTTCCACATCATTCCAATCCAATTCCTGAGACTTATTAAACCTCTCTATGTCTGTATCATTTGAGTCACATGTAACTTGAATTTCCACATCATTCCAATCCAATTCCAGAGACTTATTAAGCCCCTCTATCTCTTCTTCTGTAAATTCGCCGAGTAGATCAGAGAAAAACATATGACCTTGTTCAACAGAATAACCCAAAACACAACCCCCTTCAGCTTCAATTGGAAAATCACTTTGCGTCCACGGCATTTTGGTACTGCCATTGATGCTCATAAACACATGAAATCTGTATCTCTTATTTCTGTTAGTCTTCCCTATCTCAAATGCGATGACTACACGAGGGAAATTTCTGCCATGAACACGAAAAGACAACGTCCCTCCTTGACAGCAATGGTCGAACCACTCAGGATATGTTGTTGCTGGCATCCAGACGGCCACGCGATATGACTTTATGGCCTAATTTATCAAAACAACAAAATGCTTAGTTTCATTCCTAAAGACAAAATGCTTATTAGCTTCTGGTAGCTTCTTTCACCAGCCAAACCCTAATTTTATATGGTTTGTGTTATCTTGTACAGGAAAATATATAGTAGTGACAATCATTTAGAGCTTATTTGATTTTGTTTTTTATAAAGAAAATTATTTTGTAAGTCACTTTTTAATTTTTTTAAAAATAAAAAATAAAATAAAATCTGATTGATTATGTTATTTTGAAAAGAATTTCATAGTTAAAATATTAGCTAATAATAGTAGTCATCAAAGACTATATTGGCCATGGTCTATGATAGTGATCAGTGGCAGAGTTATCAAAGATATAAATAGCATATTTACAATAAGAGATCATATCAATCTATTCAATATAATTTTTTTAAATAAAAAATGATGATAAAATTATTTTTGTTATTATAATTTTAGTCCTAGCATAATTATTATTTTTTAAAAAAATATTAATTTTTTATTAAATTATTTCGCACTTCCTGACGTGGAGTCTTGACTTTGCCATTGATAGTGATTTGTCATAGTTGATTATCGTTTTATGAATAGAATATAGTGTGCTTTAAAAAAATAAAATGCAAAACAAATCTAATGTTTTTCATTTTTAAATTTTAAAAACAAAAAATAAGAACAATTTTAAAATATTTAAATTCAAATTCCTTAATTAAGTTTTTTTAAAATATAGAAAGCAATTTTTTTTAAAAAAAATCAAACCGGCCTTTAATTAGTGACATGTGAACAGAAAAGATCAACTTAAGAAAAACATATCAGCTTGTACATTAATTTGTGGATAGTGATAGAAGTCAGAAGAGAATGTCAATACTAAAAGCATTTTAAGAACAGAAACCCAAATCCAAAATAAACTCCTAAATGAAAAGTGGGAGGGGCTTTGAAACATGAAATAATTAATGTGACTGGATAAAAGAAGAATTGTAAAGAAAAAGAATTTACTATCTTACCATTCGAACTTTAATTAACTTGATTAATTTATAAAATAAAAAATAGAAAAAGCATAAGAAAAACCTGAGACCATAAACGGCCAGAAGACTCCATAGTTAATGATGTGCAATTGTCCGCCATTATGTTCCCTAAGCTTGATGGAAGCTCTGGAATATCTCTGAGTCTCTTGCAGTCATTCACTTCTAGCTTCACCATGTGAACACACTCCTTAATACATTCAGGAAGTGACGGGAAATCATTCCATGATAGATTCAAGTCTCTCACATGCTTAAAACATTTCAGAGTTTGGTGAAGATCTTCATCCAACAAACCACAATCATGGAGATCCAAGCGATCTAACTTCGAGCAGCTCATAATTGGTGGTTGGTTCTCTTGAAATAATTTCGTCAAAGATTTTCTCCCATGAAGTTTCAGACCTCCTAATAGAAGCGCTACAAGATTATCCAATGTCAATAAGCTGTTTGGAAGCTTCCTAAGACTTTTGCAGGATCTTAAAGTTAAACAGTGAAGCCTTGGAAGATTTCCAATGGAAGATGGGAGCTCATTAAAAGCACTGCCATCTGCATGGATATACATCAATGAATCCATGTTTCCCACAATGTGTGGGAAGTAGTCAAGACTCTAGCAATCATTGAGTTTGAGCAGTTGAAGAGATGGCATCTTGATTTCATGTGGAAAGCTTGCAAGTTTGATGCATTCACCAACGTCTAATTCGACAAGCTTACAGAGAGATCCCACTGAATTATGAACTTTGATCAGATTGTGACATTCACGGAAGCTCAATTCTTTCAAATTTTGAAACTGAGACATGTCAGGTACTTCTGTTATGAATTCACACTCTGAAAAATCCATATATGTCACATATTCAAGCTGCAAAACAAAAACTAGAATACTTTCACTTTTGAAATTGAATTTGGAGGCATTTAACAAGGGAGCTAAAAATGTGTAACTAACTTTTTATTTGACCAAGTTACCCTGATTAATTTTCAGTATTTATGTATCTTGAACTATTTATATATTTTTGTCCATTATATAAAATTCTATATTTTTATTGTTTAACATATTACAATTTTTATCACATTTTTTCAATCATTTCTAATATATTGCATTAGCATAACAAAAAATTACAAATAATAAAAATCAATGTCCTTTTTAGAAATAATACATCCAAAATCATTTTTAATTATGAAATCCAAATAATTTTCAATTTCTCAAACTGATTTTTGAAAAAAAAATATATCCATATACAAATTTCATTATAATATATAACTGATTTTTAATAAATGAACTTTAAATAAGAAAAATATTTTAAATATAAAACTCAAATCCAAATCCACCAATCTAAACACTGCCTCAAGAGATTTGTGCATATTTAAGAAATACATGAGAGGTTTTTTGAATGATCAGAATAAATAAAAGCACAGTGGAAATAATAATGTGTTCAAATGTACGGCTGAAGGAATTTGATCAAACAATAATAAGAAGAAGCCTTATTTCACTAGTTGGAGTCGGTTACGAATTGCATGATACCATTATACTCTATCATCAACTAAGCTTTTAGGACTATTATTAATTAAGAGTTCTTATTTAATGAACAAAGAGTGAAAAAATGTACCTTGAGTGGTTCCTCCCATCTGAAAGGGCTTCCGCATATCTTGAAGCAAATTAGTTTTGGAGGACAAAAATCGAGTGGTAAAATTGTGGAAGGATATCCCTGCCAATCAAGTAACACTAAACTATTTGGAAGATATTTAGGACTTGCTGAAAATTTGGTATTGCGAACAATAAGAATTCTAAGATTATTCATCTTCTCAAAGGCTAAACCACACCACTCCACTTCTTCTTGTTGAGGTGGATCAAGAATTATTCCTTCAATATTATTTCCTCCCTGTAATTCAAGCACAAAGATGAACAAAGTTAGGTATTGCCAAACTTTATTGTGTAATAATATATATATATATATATATATAATAAATTAAAAAGAATAACAAGAACTAGAATCTTACTAAGTTTTCATGCAGTAGTTTGAGAACATCTTTGTTAAACCATAATCTGTTACGTTCACCGAGATCATATGGTGCTTCTTCCCTAACAATCTCTCTTCCCATATGTTGTATTACCTCATGCATATGCAAGTGACCATCATCAAGAATAGTTATAAGAAATTTATCAACAAGAACTTCAATATAAAACCTTGCCCCACAATAACAAGCTTCTAGTATTGCTTCAACATTTTTCAAATTTCTCCTCTTTAAAGAAACAAGCAATGTCTAAAAAGATACGCTTAGCACCGTCTTGTAAGCAATCATAGCTTATCTTCAGTACATGATGAATTGTTCCTTCTGGGATCTCATCATATTGCTTCAATATAGATCTCCATTCCTCAATGCTTTTTTCTGCCAAATTGGAGCCTATTAATCTTAAAGCTAGAGGAAGACCATGCACATACCTTATAACATGAACCGACATGTTTTTACAGCCTTTCTTAGGTTGGCTCGTACCAAAGGCATACCAGCAAAAAAGTTCAAGAGAGTGAAGCTGATTTAGCTTCTTCATTTCATATGTTATTTTAACATTACATGAAATTAGCAATTGCTTATTTCTTGTTGTTATAATGATCTTGCTTCCAGATCCAAACCAATCGCACCCGCCAGCAAGTTGTTCTAATTGTTCAACCTCATCAACATCATCAAGAACCAACAAGACCTCTTTGCGAGAGAGTCTGTGTTTATGTTTGAGATTCCTTCGTCAATGCTACCAAACTTCATCCTCTTCTCTTCAAGAATCTCTGATAAAAGTGTCTGTTGAAGGCGAACAATGCCTTGATACTTGTTTGATGCTTCTTTGACATCAAACAAAAAACACGAGCCTTCAAATTGGTAAAAGATTGAATTATAGATAGCTTTGTCAATCGTTGTTTTGCCAACTCCACCAGTTCCATGAATCCCGAACATACAAACACGATCATCAGATTTATTCAGAAGTGACATGACCTCCTCAATACGAGGCTCAACTCCAACCATATGATCAGTGTTATGGTAGCGCTTAGGAGGCAGCAAAGCATATGCATCTTCGACAATCCTTTCAATAAATCCCAACTCATGCCTACAGAAACACATTCGCTTTTTACTTTCATGATGATTCATGATAAAATGTCTTCTTTTGTATGTTTTTGATCGTTTATAACATATTTTTGCAATAAAATCTTGTTATAATTCTTCAACGATAACACCAATATATGATTATGCTCTTAGTTTTTTTCACTATGCAAAAGTTTTTTATTTCAAATTATAAATCCATAATAATATTGTTGCTGCTCCAGTGGTCACATTTAATTAAGTAAAACCAAAAAATAATCAGGGTAAAAAGAATGTAAATGCAAAAGAATAAAATATTTTTTTAGTTAAGCAAAAGAATAAAATATCAAGCAGTTGCGTAAGTCTCTTTGGCAAAAAAGAACAATAAATAAAAATTATCAGCATTTTCAGATATAAAATTTAATCCAGATTACACCTTGCACAAAATATGAACAATATAATTTATTTTTTAGACTCAATATAATATACAAGAAGATCGATGTGTCTGGTTTATTTAAAAAGCTAAATGAATTTATTTTCATAAATCATTGTCCCATATAGTATTGCGTTCCAAAAGTAGATTACTGGAATTAGAATAAGAACTGGATTCAAAAGCCTTTAAGCCAAAATAGTACGACAGCCAGGATGAATAGATTGTATGCTTAAAAGCAGATCTTCTGCTCGATTTATCAAGAACGTCACATACTCACATTTGATGTAATAGGATAATTGTTTTGTGGATCTTGGACATTTCAGCGATCCAGTGATTATTATATTAGCAGTTGCTCCCTCCATTTTTCATTGTTAGAGAAACTTTCACTTTTTATTTGTATTTTCTTATAAGAAGAATCGCCCATTTCAATAAATATTTATTACACATTTTTTAAATACCTCTCATAATTTATATTAATAAAAAGTATTTAATGTATGTTTATGTTGATTAACACAGAATATTTTAGTTTAATTTTTTTATTTTCAGACATAATTATTATAATTAACTGACTTTTTTAAACTACGTAGTATAGTTTTTTTCATATATAGAAACAAAGGAAGTACTAAATAAAATATAATTTTATGATTTTGTTGGTAAAAATAAAAAAAATTATGGTTAACTTGTAATATGAAAATTTTTATGTTTGAAACATTAACTTTAAGATTTTTTTTAAAGACTCAAAATAATTAAATACTTTAAAAAACCAATACTATTAAGGCCCCAAGTTCATAGAGATTGACATTTAGATTTCCAAAATTGGAGAGAGAAAACAAAACGGGGATAAGAAATGAAAAATATGTATCTTAACTTCAAAATTTTAATGCTCGAGTTGATGATCTTTTCGCTTTTATTAATTAAGCTCGATCCATGCGACTTTAATTTCGATATCAACTCAAGTGCGCTTATACTTGGACATTTTAACATATAGCATGTTAAATATATAATCAAAAACCACCAATATATTGATAAAAAATCTCATAATGAAGAAGGAAATCAAATAAAACCTACCCATCGTCAAAAAGCCACGCTGATGATAGGCTAGCAGCTTCAGACAGAGCAGACCTCCAGTTTCGCACTTTCTGTGAGTCATCTATGAACCTAACTTCAAGAGCAGCCATGGCTTCATCAAAGCTACTTCTCTGATACTGAACATCCAACGGATCCACCTTGTAGAAGATGGGCATCACCAGCTGGTCCGTCTGCTTCCTACACCAAACGATGTGGGCGAGTTCCTCGAGGCACCATGTGGAAGTAGCGTAGTTGGTAGAGAAGACAATAATGGAAATTCTGGATCTCTCTATGGCTTTGAGAAGCGTAGGAGAGATCTCTTCCCCTTTGCCAAGCTTCTTGTCATCAATGAAGGCGTTGATTCCCTTACGTCGCAAAGCATCGTAGAGAATTTCAGTGAAGGAGTGACGAGTATCTTCGCCTCTGAAACTCAGAAAAACGTCATATTCATATCTGTACCTGCTGGTTTCACTGGTGAAGCTGAAGGACGATGGTGTGGCCACTTGAATCGCCATAAGATAGCTGCGATAATCGCAACGATGAAGTTAAGGTTTAAAGCTGAGGTTTTGATAGGTCCATCGATTTCATTTGGGCGTTGTGATGTCCGATATCTCCCAAGTCTATGGTTAAGTTCCAATCCAAATGGTGCAGAAGATTATCCCCGAAAATAAATAATTAATAAATTTACCAAAAACTAAATTATTAAAGAGTTACATATGGAAAGAAAAGAAAAAATATTATGCTGAGAGATTTATAGTAGGAATCATTGTTTTACATTTTTGAATGACTCAATATATAAATTGTTGTGTGCGAGGCCAAATTTTTAATATAGATATTTATTGGTAGTTAAAATTATTTTAATAATAGTTATCAAAAGTAATTTTAAAAAATATTATATTAATATGAATATCAAAGTGATAAATTAAACAAGCCTCTCCAGTCAATGCTGAAAATGGATCCAAATTAATAATGTGCAGAGGATGGTGCCTTGTTTTTGTTTGACTTTTATATCGTTTCTTGAAGTAGCTGTTTTTTTTTTTAATAAAATAAAGCAAATGATGCAGGTGATTGATCCGACATTTGTCTTTTTTCCTAATTTATTTTTTTTAATTTCGTTTTAATGGACTCAATAACCTGAGGCGGACTCCAGATGCTTAGTGTGCGAGGCAAAATTCATAAAAAATAATATAAATATTTTTATTTTTAATTTAAGTGATTATAACATCTATCATAAATAATTTTTTTATATAAAAAATGATTAAACAACAGTCTAACCTGTTTATACTGAAAAAGGATCCAAAAACGGTGCAGAGGATGAAGCCTCGTTTTTGTTTGACTTAGCTCGTATATTTCTTGCAGCACTTGTTCTGAAAATAAATAAATAATTAAAACACTATACGAAAATATTTTGTTTCACTCAGTCAATATATATTAGATTCTTAAATTATAAATTTTTTATTGAATTCTAGATTTTTTTTAACTAAGAGTCAATGGTTGATGACATAATTTCTTCTGTTGGATATTCTTGTCTTTCTATTGCAGCAATATTTGATTGATATTTTATATTTTGTAATACCAAGTTGTTTTTAAATCGCTAATGACAAGTTGTTTCAGTTGCAAAGCCACCTACCTATGAGGAAGAGGGGTTCAAACCCTGTATTGATATGTGTATATATATTGATGCATGAATTGTAAATAACAATTGATTACTTAAACAAAATTGGGTGTAAATAAAGTCGGCTTGTTTATTAGTGGGAGAATATCTCCCAACATAATGTCACGCACCTACAAGACTCTAATTTAAGACTGTATTGCATTACTATTACTTGTCCTTCTTAATTGGTTCTGCCATAGGATTTGAACTTTTGAAGATCAAGTGTAGCTTTAGTGCATCACAGTCGAGGCCATTTGAATGCCTACGTCTACTAATAATAGTATTTTTCCTCTACATCTGTTGATTAATTAAGGGTGAATTATTAGACTATACTAATTGAACTGGGCCAGTTATAATTAATTTAATATTTTTAAATAATACATAAATTATAAAATATATTCCTTCATGACCATAAACTAATATCTAAATAAAGAAATATTCAACCAAAGGATAAAAAATATAAATCATTTATATTTTTTAATTAATTTGAAAAAAATACAAATATATTTAGTAGGTTTCATCCTCTCTCTATTTTGTTTTGTTTTATTTTGTTTTTTAACGAGTATGAATAACATAGAGATTTTCATAAATATCAAATAAGACTTAATAATATTAATTCAAAATTCTTTTCAAAAATATTTATCTAAACCAATGGCCTGGATTTTCTAGATGTAGAGGGAAAGTATTATCAGTAGATATAAATATTCAAGTTTGTAAAGAGGAACTGTGAAGTGAAGGTAGATGAAAATCGAAAATGAGAAAAGGGAGATGAAAAGGGGCCAGGCTAGGAGAGATGCAAAGTGTGAGAGACTAAATTAGGAGAAAACTGAAAACAAATATAAGAAAGGTGAAGTGTATCCGCAACAACTCATCTCCATATCAGGAAATATTTTATATTTTTGATCCCCTGCATTGCTCCTTGCTCCATAAATATTTTATATTTTTCATTTACCCTACTATACTATTGAAGAGATGTTTGAGGTATATTTCCAATTTTATTGTTTATTTTTTGTTGAAACGTTTAGTTTAATTTTTATATTTTTTAACAATTTTTTTTTGCATGCATATGTTTAAATTGTGATTTTAAATTTTTAATTTTTAAAACTAATTAATTATACTAAAACATGATTTGTAATAGGTTGTTCATAAAGTTTTAAAACTTTGAATTGAATCCTATTTTTATGGAAAATATATCATTTGAGGAGTAACGATATTCAACTAAATTTTATGAATTGAATTCTAAACAACACTAAATCAGGATAAATTTAAAAATCTTGCTATTATATTTAAAAATTTTATGCTATATAATTTATTTAATTTTATATCTAAACAACTATATATATATATATAACATTCTCAAATAATTTTAATTTATATATATAATTTTGCTAATATATTTCCTTATAAAATTAGTTTTATTGCCGTGATTAACTAGATGTGTGTCTATGATAATAATATTTATTATTTAAAAATTAATTATATTAAATTTTATTTTAAAAAATTTGACCCCCCGATCACGGGAGAGCTGGGAATACGGGCGGGCCCAGCCCTTAAGGGCCGAGCCCTAAAGCCCAGTTTTCTATTTTGAACCTCATTTCTCAAGCTCGGCCCTTATGTGAAGGGCTCAGGGCTGGGCCTGTAAGCCCTTTTTTAAAAAAATAAAAATAATAAAAATAAAATTAAATATTATAAAATAATTAAAATATTCTGAAATTAAAAAAAATAAAATTCTCATAATTTTTTAAAAATTAAACAACACACTTTTAAAAGTCTAGTAATAAAATTTAAATCTTGATTAAAAAATAATTCATTTTTTATAAATACACAAACATAATAATTATAGAAAAATAAAAAATATCAGGAATTTTATACTATACACTAATATTTATTGAATTATATTAAATTAATTTTAGAATAAATTAAAATTAATAATAATATAATGTGTGTAGGATCAGGTGAGCAAGTCATTGGCTTCAAACACATGTTCCACCAAAGAAAATAATAATAATATAACAGGGCTTGAAGGGCTACCCGAGCTCGAGCCCTTTTTTACAAGGCTTATCAGGGCCAACCTCTCAAGCTCGATTACTTAAAAAAAAATTATTTTCAAAGCTTGAACTCTTATTTAAACAGGGCCTTCAAGCCCGGCCCTCCAGGCTTGGCCCTTTTTCCCGGCACTAGTCACGGGTCCAAAATCCGCCATTCTGGAAACCATTTAGTGATTGAGATATTTTCTTGGCCACTACCATAGGCAGAATCAACACCTGCTTCTTGATGAATTTTAATCAATTAATTAACTGATAATAGAAACTTTAAAGTATTGTTTGTCATATATGGTTGTCGGAGTCTTGGTCTATTGAAAGCATCGAAGGTTATTTGATTCTGTAGGCTCAAGGCTGTACATCACAAGCTGTTATATAACACACACATGTACATACAGACATACATACATATGGGTATTTGATGGTATTTGATTCTGTAAGCATTGGGAAATTTTGAGAAATGTTAGAACATATGACAGCCTATGAGATTTTTCATGGTCAAGTATTTAAGTTACAAAAAATTCAGAAACAATCAAAATTTAATTTTACAAGTACAAAAGCATACCAATTAAGATAAACAATAATTATCTTGAGTAATACTCACCTTGGTCCTAATTATATTGCAAACTTTTAAAGTCTTATTTAATTCTATATTGTACTACCTCCATATCAAATTATAAGTTAATTTTGGAGAAGATTTGTTGTCTCAAAATATAAAATAATTTGATAAAAAATAAAGGTTATTAAATGCAATTTTTCAATATTATCCTTCCCTCCTTATTTCTCTCTCTCTAATCATTTAAGGTTATATTAAATGAAGGGTATTATGGAAAAATTATATTTTTTAAGAAAATAAAGTTGTAAAATGTATTTAATAAATTGATCAATATGCATAATTTTGTCTAAATTTATCTTACAAATTATGACGGAGGAAGTGATAGTTAATTTTTTTTTTCAACATTACCCAACTTAATTGCACTGAGTTGTAATTGCTAGACACACTTTATTATGGTCATTAATTAGTGAAAGACTAGATTAAAAAGTCAAACGTTTTTTTATAACTTCAAGAGTATCAACTACTACTATTCTTTAATAACTGTAAGATTTATTAACTTTGCCTTATAATTTAGATTTGAGGGAATATTAGAAGTGAACATAAAAATATAAAAAAATTATTGCAAATAACATTAATGAACTAGTGTAGTTCCACTTGGGTGTCTTTAGGAATCCGATACTTTCACTGTTAGAACAAGTGGATGACAATTAATTTTCATTTTTGCGAATGAATGGATCGTAAAATTTAGTGTAAATGATATCTCAAGTCTTAATGCTTTCTTTGGCATAATCGGACATAACCAGCGAGGGGGTTAACTGTTTAAGGCCCTACTGACAATTAATTTTGATTTTTATGAATATTAATAAGTTAATGCCACATTTCTATCAAAAATAAAAAATAAAAAACACTACGTACATGTCGCGTGTCTCTCAGATGATCGGATCCGATGCTTTCAATTATTGAACGAATCAAAAAGTGAAAATGCTCTATGCACGTGAGAGATGCTTCACTACTGCGCTCGTTAAAAATAAAAATAAAAATAAAAATAATAATTATTATTATAGAAAGAAATAATAAAAGGAAAAGAAAGAGGAAAAAATGCTGCAATGCTTTATTTGATACTGAAAGGACCGACACGATTAGAGGCTCAAACATAACACATGACGATTAATTAAATTTTTTTCATAGATAATTAAAAATAAATTTGAGCTACGATAAGAAAAATGAACCTCACCTTTGCAAGCAGATTTTATTATTATTATTTTTTTAACCAGGAAGATCGGATGCATGGCCAATATCGGAACGGTTTCTTTCAAAACATTGTTTTTAAAATCTAAAACATGCTTTGTTTAGTATTATATAAATTTTGAAAAATAAATCATACTATATTTTTTAAAGGGAGGGAATATATAATTTAAATCTTCCCAGGTTAATGCATTAGATATTTTTTAGGGAATATATAAACTCTGATTGTGGCGGCGCAAATATAAATCTAATAATATATTATTCCTTTTTTGCATTTCATTTTCCACTTAAAAGGTATCACATTCTTCCACATCCAATGCCTGTATGTCAGTTACGTCAATTCCAAATAAAGAATCAAATTCCAATGATTACAATGTTTTGTTGAATTTTAGAAGCGAATCAACATTCCATGCGAACATAAAAAACAAGCACATGCATGCAACCATCTTGTAATGCCATTTTCTTTTCCCTTTTATAAAGAGCTTCCGTTGGATGTGCAGTACTGTACTCCCACAATTTTAACCAATAATGTCGCGTTACAGTTCTAGTTCTACTTATGCAATTACACAGAGCATAGAATTTGAAAAGAGATATAATATTTAGAATTTAAAAATATTGCAGTTTTATTATAAGTATATATTAGGAAAAAAAAATAAGACTAAAGGACAAAATAATATTTACTTTAAAAACCTTAAATTTATAATTTTTTAAAAAATGTGAAAGGATTACATGAACTCAGCCAATTTATATTAAAATGGGCTACAGTTCCCTTTTTTTTTAAAAAAGATCAAGCATTGAACAAGCTAAGCTCTATTTAACTTTCAAATCATCCATTAACGATATGACAATTTGAGCATTAATTATAATTCCTGCTGAAAAATTACATCAAATCTATCTAATTCCCCAAAATAAATGGTTGAAATTTTAGACATTAGAGGGAACAGTAGAGGGCAGCGGACATGCATTCTAAATCCATTCTTCCTTCTTCCAGCAGGCGAATGAACTTTAATTTCTCGGGAGCTTCTTGGGTGGTTCATTATGAAGCGAATCTATCTCTCTTCGTTTCAGTGAAGTTGTTGAAGCATTCATGGAAAGCAGATCAGAAGACTTGAACTGAACATTCTCCATGTTTGTTTACTCCTTATCGACGACATAAACACCACAGTTAACTATGGAGATACCAGGTGGGTCACATGTAAAATGTATCTCCACGTCATTCCAATCGAGTCCCAGAAACTTGTTAAGCCCCTCTAACTCTTCATCATTAAAATTCCATTCTAGATCCGAGAGAAACACATGACCTTGTTTACCAAAAAAAGACTCCAAATCACGAACTTCTTCCCGTTCAACAAAACTACCATAATCATCATCACTTAGGTTGCATGGTATGTTGCGACCATTGATGCTCAAGAAAACTTTGAACAAGTATGTCGTACTTGTGTTGGATTTCTCCGACTCAAGCGCCACGAAAATATGAGGGAAAATTTTTCCTCGAACACGAAAACACAATGTTGCTCCTTCACAGCAATAGTCAAACCATTCTGGAAATGTTGTTGCTGGCATACCTATACCCACGAAAGAGCTGTTTCTTGCCTGATTCATCAAAACAGTAACGACCAAAGGCGTTTTCAGCTTTGAAGACAATAACGTTATGCAATAATTTAAGAGACAAGATCCTAATTCTCATACTCAAAATAGAGAGACAGGACTTGTATACTGAAGGTACTTGTTTCCAATTAAATCAACTGAATCTTTTGTAAATTATTTATTATATAACAAATTATTGTTATTAATGTTATTAACATATTAAAATCCACTTGTATAGATTTTTGTATTTATTTGATTTGATAAAAGTAGACTAAGTATATAAGCTTAAGTATATAAGTCTTACCAAAATAAAAAAGTGTTAATAGAGTTTGGTAGGTGATTTCACATATACACCAACGGCGCTGATTGTGTTATCTTGCACCCGAAAACAGTGACAATGAGACTTCCTCCAGTTTTAAATGTATAGGAGCGATTTAAGTAATTTGTTTTGGTTTTGAATGTAAGATATAAGACCTCAATCTTCTTTCTCTCTCCTATTTAGTATCCCCCCAAAAAAAAAACTATAATTGTACACGTTAATTAATTAGTACAATCAATAGACTCCAGACAATACAAATAGCTAATTTAACATAACTTATTAAAAGGAAGAGTATTTTTTTAATACATCTTTTTTTACAAATAATTAATTTAACTAATTATGTAATTTATGTGAATTAGTTATTAAACTTTTACATTTAAAGCCAAGGGAATACATTTTCAGGAATGGAAAAGAAAATTAAAAAAAATCTCCCTTTTCAAAAATAGAGGTGCTTCCCAACATGAATGCATTTATGATATTTTATTATTTTCTGAGATGCTAGAGAAATGAATACGGAAAATGAAAATTACCAATAAGAATTAGAAAATGAATAAGAAAATAGCAAAAGCATGAGAATAATTAACCTGAGACCATAAACGGTCTAACGACTCTGTAGTTAATGACGTGCAATCCTCTGCAGCTATATGCTGCAACGTTGATGGCAGCTCTGGTATGTCTCTTAGCCTCTTGCAATCACTCAGATTTAGTCTCTCCAAATAAGCACACTCTTTAATGCACTCAGGAAGGGACACAAAATCATTCCCTGGAAGATATAAATCTTTCACATTCTGAAAACATGTCAGAATCACGTGAAGATCTTCATCTAACAGACCACAATTCGCGAGATCCAAGTTCTCTAAGTTTGAGCAGCTAAAACCAACTGGTTGGCTCTGTTGCATTACTGTGATCAGAGATATTATACAAGCATGTTGAGTGCCTGACAACTCAAGCTCCTTAAGATATTCCAACTTCAATAAGCTAATTGGAAGCTCTCTAAGATATGTGCAAGAGCTTAAAACTAAACGATCAAGTTCCGGAAGATTTCCAATGGAAGGTGGGAGCTCTGTAATAGCAGTGTCTTCTGGCAAAATTTGCATTAGATATTCCATCTTTCCTACAATGCTTGGGAAGTAATCAAGACTCTTGCAATGACTGAGATCAAGCTCTTGAAGAGATGTCATGTTGATTTCACGCGGAAAGCGTGTCAATTTGGTGCATTCACTAACATCTAATCTTTCAAGCTTAGAGAGACATCCCACCGAGTCATGAACTTTGATCAGATTGTGACATTCACGAAAGCTCAGTGTCTTTAAACTTTGAAATTGTGACAAATCAGGTACTTCAGTTATCAATTCACATAGTGAGAAATCCATGTCTGTTACATATTCAAACTTCTGCAAAACGAAAACGAAGGCTATTTAGTTAAACTTATAGTATCTGTAAGAGAGATTAACTTTTGGGTAGGATATTCCAACCTCCTTTCAATATATATCTAATCGGATACTGAATTTCTGAGAAACCCCCTTGGTACTAAAAAAAAAAAAGAAACACATGCATGCACGTTCAAGCTCTGAACAAAATATGTGTATAAAAAAACCTTTTTTGTTAGCCAGTGGCGCTTGATTCAATTAGTTGAGAAAATTGAATTGACTTATTTTAAAATCTTGACTTTAAATTCTAAGATATGCAATCATGTTAAATAAAAATACCAAAGACGTCTCTGATCAAGGTATCTATGAGGTTACTGTTGGTAATAATAATTTTACACAATAAGGGTTCAGATTATTCTAAGTGGGTAGTGGTAATACCTCCATATTTTTTAGGATACTAGGGAAATAGAAATAAAAAAAAAACTCCTTTGTTTTCAATAATGGATATATGTACGCATATTATACATATGCCTTTTATGATACAGAAATTTTACCAAATTAAATAGTGAAGAGTTGGGGAAAAAATGTACCTTGAATGGTTCTTCCAATGTGAAAAGACTTCCATATAACTTGAAGCAAACAAGTCTTGAAGGAGAAAAATCTGGTGGTAAAGTTGCAGAAGGATATCCTTTCCAGTCAAGTAATCTCAAACTATTGGGAAAGCATTTAGGACTCGTTGAAAATTGGGCATTTCGAACAATGAGAATCTTGAGATTATTCATCTTCTCAAAGGCTAAACCATCCCATTCCACTTTTTCTTGTTGAGGCGGATTGAGTATTATTCCTTCAATATTACTGCTTCCCTATAATGCATGCTCAAGGAAGCAATGTCAGAATATTGCCCAATTAGCATAACAAATTTATTGTATATGACTATATAAACATATAAAAATAGAACATAAGATTTAGATTCTTACTAAATTTTCACATAATACTTGAACAACATCTTTGTAATGCCATAATCTACTGCGTTCACCAGGACTTGATGCCTCTTGCCTGACAACTTCTTTGCCCATTTGTTGTATTAGGTCGTGCATGTACAAGAAACCATTATTATCATCAATATTTATCAAAGATTTATCGACAAGAACTTCAATATAAAACCTTGCCCCATGTTGACAGGCTTCCAGTATGTCTTCAACAAATTCCAATATCTCATATTTAAAGAAACAAGCAATATCTAGAAAAATACGTTTGGCAGCGTCTTGTAAGCAATCATAGCTTATCTTTAGTACCTCATGGATTGTTCTTTCTTGGATTCTCTCATACCGTTCCAATGTAGATCTCCATTCCTCTAAGTTTTTATGTGTCAAATTGGAGCCTACTAATTTTAATGCCAGAGGAAGACCACGTACATATCTTATGACACGAGCAGACATATTTTCATAGCCCTTTGGAGGTTGGCTCATTCGAAATGCATGCGAACAAAAGAGCTCAAGAGAGTCGTCCTCATTTAGCTTCTTCATTTCGTATGTGTTTTTAACATTACATGCAATCAGCAATTGCTTATTTCTTGTCGTTACAATTATCTTGCTTCCACGACCAAACCAATCACACCCTCCGGCAAGTTGTTCTAATTGTTCAACCTCATCAACATCGTCAAGAACCAACAAAACATTCTTGTGAGAGAGCCTGTGTTTTATGTTTGATATTCCTTCATCAGCACTACTAAACTTCATCCTCTTTTCCTCAAGAACCTCAGATAAAAGTGTCTGTTGAAGATGAATAATACCTTGATATTTATTCGATTCTTCCCGAACATCAAACAAAAAACATGCACCATCAAATTTGTGGAAGATTGAATTATATAAAGCTTTTGAAAGGGTTGTCTTGCCAATTCCACCAGTTCCATAAATCCCCAACATACAAACAAGATCATCAGATTTATTTATGATTGACATCAACTCCTCTACGCGAGGCTCAAGTCCAACCAAGTGATCAGTATTATGGAAGCGTTTAGGAGGTAGCATAGAATATGCTTCTTCAACAATCCTTTCAATAAACCCAACTTTGTTTCTGCAAAAGGACAAATTCTCTCCATGATTTATGTAAAATTCCTTCTTTAATTTTGTATTTGTTCCCATCTTTTATTACATACTCTCTTCGGTCCCTATTATAAGACATCTTCAACTAACTTACTAGAATCAAGGTGAGGTAGTTAAGTTATTAACTTTGTCTGAAAATATGATAAACTTTCAATTTTACCCCTACTTAAATGAAAATTTTTTAAATTTGCATTATATTATCTCTCATAGTTAATTAATGAGTTTATATAGAGGTAATACTGAAAAAATGTAATTAATACCTCACAGTGTGTCTTATACTAAGGAGCAAAAAATACTTTTAGAAGATGCCATATAATAGGGATAAGAGGAATTATACATTTTTCAATAAAATCATGTTTTATTTGTAACCTCAATGTCAATAATCTCAATTTTTCAATTCCATCTCTATGGAAAAGTTTTTCAGATCCTGTTTTAAAATTATAAATTACTCCCTCCGTTCCTATGTATAAAATGTTTTTAACCAAAATTTGTATACCAATAAAAGTTTGTTATTTAGTTGAAATTATATAAAATCACAATAATTTTTTTAATTTTTCCTCTAATAATGTCACAATTAATATAATACAATACACAATTAATGTCTCCTCCATTTTTTAAGACAATGAAAAAATTGTCTAATTATTTAAAAATATCATGACACACTCTTATATTTAGAGACAAAATAAACTTTTGAAAAACAAATTATATGTGGGGCCAGAGGGAGTATATATTTGCAGCTCAAATGATACTAAGTAAATTTATATGGAACAATCCAAGGAGACTGGCTAAAACTGTAGAGTCGATCGGGAGATTATATGGAACAAAATTAAACCTTTAAATTTAAAAATAATAAAAATTCATTATGAATATCAAATATAGAATTTATTCGCCCTTATAAATAGTATTGCATTCCAAATTAAAGTATAATTATTTGGAGTACTGGTAAGAACAGGCTTGAGAAATTCAAAAAAAAAAATAAATTAAATACCCATCACAAAAAAGTACCGTTAAGACCCCATGTTTGCAGATGCAGAGATTATAATTGCAAGAGCAACCAAAAAATAGTGAAAAGAAAACAAACAAACAAACCAACCTACCCCTCTCCAAAAAGCCATGCAGATGACAAACTAGCAGCTTCATACAACGCAGACCTCCACTTGCACACTTTCTCCGCTTCATTCTTGAACCTACCAACTTCATGAGCAGCCATGGCTTCTCCAAAGCTATTTCTCTGAAACCGAACATCCATGGGATCCACCTTGTAGAAGATGGGCATTACCAGCTGGTTCTTCTCCTTCTTACACCGAATGATATGGGCAAGTTCATCAAGGCACCATGTGGAAGTAGCGTAGTTGGTAGAGAACACAATAATGGAAATCCTGGATCTCTCTATGGCTTTAAGAAGCGTAGGTGAGATCTCTTCCCCTTTGCCGAGCTTCTTGTCGTCAATGAAGGCGTTGATTCCCTTCCGGCGCAAAGCATTGTAGAGAATCTCAGTGAAGGAGTGGCGAGTATCTTCGCCTCTGAAACTCAAGAAAACATCGTATCTGTACTTCGTTTTGCTGGTGAAGCCAAGGGATGATATTGCTGGCACTTGAATCGCCATGGATCTGAGATTTGAAACGAGAGAAATTTACACAATGTTTGAAGCGTGGAAGACGGTGGGAAATTTATTGGATGTAGCGATGAGATCCGATAGTATCATAAGTCAATGGTGAAGATGCCGAGTTTTTGTTTGACTTGTATCTTGCAATAATGTTTGTGAAAATAATAAAATTAACGCTACTGGCTTCTTAGGAAGAGTGGCTCAATTGAAGGAATTAAGTGTCCTGCATTTTGGACTAAGTTTAGATTGAAAAAAAAAGTTGTTATAATTTGAACTGGACGGAGTATATATTTGTGTATTATTAGTTAAAATTATTTTTAAATTCATCATAAACATTTTAAAAACTTATTTTATTATCTAAGAATCATAAAATAATAAACTAAATAATACTCTCACCAGTGATTGGTGAAAATTGATCCAAGCGGTGCAGAAATTATTTTTCCCTGGTTTGGCAAATGGTGTAGAAGGTTATACTTAGTTTTTATTGTTTGACTTGCATATTATTTCGGGAAGCAATTGTTTTGAATATAAAAAATTAATTAAAAAATCAAGTGAAAAAAAATATTAAGTCAAAGTCAGTACATGTTAGATTATTGAGAGATAACTTTTCAGTGAATTCTAGATTGTTTTTTTTTTCCTTTACGATCTATAGTCAATGGTTGATGACATAATTTAATCCGTTGTTTTTTGGCCTTTGTGACAATATTATTGGTATCATATGCTACTCGCTAGCTTGAGTCTAAATTGAGTCCGCTTAAGAGTGAAAGAAGCTCTCAATATAATTTATCTCAATCATCCATTTGGTTCCAAAAAATTCAATGGTTATTAGTTTGGTCCCTTAAAGTTTACCCCAATTATCAATTTGGTTCTTGTTGTTTATGGAGGAGAAAATTGCCGACATAAATTACAAAATATTAATGTCAGTTATATGCAGATTAATGAAAATAAATGTAATTATTTAGATAGAAAAAGAACAAACACAATTATAAAAAAAATGGAACAAAATGTAGTGTAAGAGATTGCACTGATAAAAATTAAATTGATTTGAGAGTTAATTTGTTTTTATTTAACTACATATACATATTAAGCCATCAATATACTTTATACCTTAAATTAATTTGAGAGTTAATTTGTGTCTTAAAACTTAAAAAACTAATATGAAAATTTAAGAAAATATAAGGGATCAAATCAATAAAAATTAAAATTGAGGGAACTAATAAATGAATTAAATTTGAATGGGTGAAAGTTTCATTATCCCATAATTTTTCTCTTACCAGCATAATTCAAATTTAATAGTGTCACGTTAGCTAAGAAGAACTTGCAGAAGCGTGCAGGTTTCAAAAGCAAATTGATAGGGACTGAACAATATTAATCCAATACTTTAAAAGATGCCTCATTTGTTTCTTTGAACGGATGAAAATGAAAATGTTTTGTACATAAGAGATGCTTCACATTATTTTGTAATATTAGATAATTATAAAATTTGAAAAATTAATCATATCATGTTATTTATAGTTTGTGAAATTCTGGATTATTGTAAATTTCATTATAAATGATTATCCTTGTTGATATGTTTTCACTATACTGATAATAATGGCTATGTTGAAGAGATATTGTTAAAAAAAAAGGTTAAAGACTAATTTTCTCCTTAAACTTTTTTTAGATGTGCTAAGCACCATAGAGTAAAAGGTGAGACAATATATCTCCTCTAAACAATTTTTTTAGGAGCAAAATCACCCTTCTGTTAAAGACCCATTATCTTCATCATTATCTATTGACAATGAGAAATGGGCTAAACAGGCTAGAAGCGGCAGTGGCAAGAACTAAGAGCCTAAATCAAAATGCCTCACTGTCTCCATGCGTCAGCTTCACAACTATTGCATGCATGTCAACTAATAACTAACAAAATGACGGTTCTATGAAGGAAGGACAACTTTGCTCCTAAAAATTTGTTTAAAAAGGATATTGCCCCACATTTCAATATAGGATTTCCAAAGATCTTAAAAAAATTAGGGGGGTATTGTTAAAAGGAAAAAATAGAGATATTGTTATTGGAACATAAGATTTAAAACTTCCCGAATCTATCAATATATTATTCCCTCAAGCAATTTTCCTTCCACCCAAAAAGTATCATGTTCTTCCGAATCCAATACCTCTCTATATGATAGATGTGGCAATTTCAAATCGAATAATGACAATATGTTGTCCTGAACTTTAGAAGTGATACAATATTCAATGTAAAAATGAAAGAGAGAACATGCAGCCAGCTGGTTATGCCATTTAATTTATTTTTAAGCTGGATCTGATAAATGTGATGTACAAGAATGACAGTTAGATATCAAAATATTAAATTAATAATAGTTAGGTTTTTGAAAAAATCTTTTTACAGGTGAGTTGCAAATATCTATTCAAATAGTTATATATATATATATATATAGGAATCTTAAATACAATCTGAGAATTATATTTGAAATATAAGTGTGTATTATCTGCAGCTAAAATTTCTAAATTTGCAATTACTTGAATCGATATTCTTAACTTATTTTTCAAAAAATTTTATCAATGGACATAAATGTCATTAATTCAAAATTTTAGGACTTTACTGTCATTCTCTATAATTATATAATACTCCTTCCATTTCATAATATAAGTCTCTTTTTTTAAAAAAAATTGTTTCAATTTATAGATTTTCTTAAAAATCCAAAGCGTAATTTGTTAATATTTTCTTCCTGTTATACCCTTATTTATGAATAATGTGAAAATGTTTTAATGCATTAAATTAGGAGACAATTTTATAATGTGGTCAATATTTTGATGCATTAATTGCATTTTTTAATCGATGTATCAAAATCTTAAAAATACTTGTATTTTGAAATAAAGGGAGTAATATATTTCCTTCAATCCCATATATAAGTCATATTCTTGAAGAAATTGATAGTCTTTTCTTATAAATCTCTTTTCATATAAAGATATATCATTATTTATTTTCTTCCAATTTTCCCCTTTCATTATTTTCTGTGAGTAGAGTAAAAAAATTACACATGAGAGAGGAAGTGTGTTTAAAGAAAAATGCATTTAATAGGAGTAAACTAGGAATTTTTTTAAGAGAACATCAATAATTTAATTACATCTCTTTGGGTTCAATAAAAAAGTTTTAATAAATCCATTTGCTGTTGTATATAACATGTCCCCTCATGTTTATTTTACAACTAACCTCACATGTTAACAAGTAAAATTCACTAAAACGACAAGTAGAGATGGAATTTTTAACAAGTTCATTTCTTTTTTGATTTCATCTTTTGGTATCCTGAAAAAAAAACTAGGGCCCTGTTTGGTATGAAGGAATGGAGGATTTGAGATTGGTATTAGAAAATGTTCAAATTGATGTGTTTGGTACGAGGGATTGAGGCTAACTTGAGATTGCTTAAAATCACTTACACAGGATTACTTAAATCCACCTACCCATGGTATTGAGAAACTAGTCCTGGGATTGGAAAATTTTTAGACAAAAATATCCTTGGTTACAATAATTTTCAAACAAAAGTGCCCCTCTGAATTTTGCCCCATATCATTCGATCTCCATGGCTGCAATACCAAAGTAGAGTATTCTCTACATCACTTCTATGTGTTTTATCACCTCTCGTCCACACTAATCTAAGCCCCTGCTATGTGAGATCATTATTACCAACAGCACCTCACAAGTGTCTCGGGAATATTTTTAACATATTTATTTAATATGACTGCATATCCTGAGAATTGAACTCAAGACCTTAAGATAAATTGATTTACTCTTTCAATCGGTTGAACCAAACACCTCTAAGTTTTTTACAAGTCCATTCCTGCCATGCTTGTTGGGATAAGTGACAGACTTAATCAGGGACATGTAAGCAGATAATTAGTTGAAATCAAATCAATTAGATTGCACATTAATTTGTGGATATAGAGATAGAAGGAAAATGTTAAAAGCATTCTAAGGAACGGAAAACCAAACTAAAAAAATATCTTCTTTTGAAAATTAAAATAGAGCGGCTCTGCAACATTAAATAATTAACTGATCTGGCTGAATAGAAGAAGGATAGCAAGAAAATAAAAATTTGTATACCTTGGTAGTTATATAATAATTGTCATTAGACAAATTAGAAACAAGATATAACATAACATTTACATCGTAAATATATATACTCAATTTATTCTGATAATACGTTAAAAAAAAAAGGAATTAATCGACACATAGGAATTAACAATTATGCATAAATCCTTTTTATTAACTAATGGTAATATTGATACCTAAGAGTACAAAGCTCTCCAAAGATGCTTAGCCATAGGAAAAAACATCTTTCTCTTGTACTGGGAATGAAAAATTTGGTGTCGTTTAGTTTTCCTACAAACATGGGAAAGGGGAAAAAATTAATGATAATCAAAAAACCATGAAACGACAATTAATACATAGGAAGCACAAAGTCTCACCTTGTCCTTTTCTTTGTGTAATTGGTCTTCTCTTTGAACCTTCGCAGGTGCTTCTTGTGTGGTTCGTTAGGATGAGAAGCTGTCGCTTTTCGTTTCAGTGAAGTTTTTGAAGCAACCATGGAAAGCAGAGGAGACTTGAACTGGATATTCTCCATGTTCGTTTGTTGCTTATCGACATAAATACCACAGTTCACTGTGGAGAGATCAGGTGGTTGACATGTAACTCGTATGTCCACGTCATTCCAACCCAAATCCAGAAACTTATTAAGCCCCTCCGACTCTTCTTCCCTAAAATTACTAAGCAGATCAAAGAAATATGCATGACCTTGATCGCCAGCTTTATAACAAACACGACCCCTTTTCCTTGCAACACGATCACTTTGTATCCATGGCATTTTATTACAACTATTGATGCTCACAAAAACTTCCACTAAGTGAATCCCCTTTGTGTTTGCTTTCCCCGTCTCATATGCGAAGACAATACGAGGGAAATTTCTACGAACACGAAAAGACAATTTTGCTCCTTTACAACAATAGTCTAACCAATCAGGAAATGTTGTTGCTGGCATAACAATTTCCACAAAGGAATCTTTTGCCTGATTTATCAAAACAGTAGCGACCAATGGCATTAATTGATTTGAAACTAACAATAAAAGAATACGTAAAGAGCAAGTGACATGTAAGCAGAAAGTTCAAGTTAGAAATCTTTTAGCTTGTACATTTATTTGTTGATAGAAATAGAAGAGAAAAGATTACATAGCTTAAGTTGTCAATAAAATAATTAAAGGAAAGTAAAACCTCAATTCACAATTGATGAGATCTATTAAAACTCGGGGGTAGAAAGGGGAAACCATTATAGACTTTTACATAATGCCTTATAATTTGGATAAATAAGAAAGTCTTCTAGGAGCACTACAATTTTTTTTTCCCTTTAGGCAACAATTTTCATTGTACTATTTTTAAAAAGTGTTACCTAATGTGAGTATAAACAGTAATTTTCATGTTACTATTGATCCCTGCTTCAAGTAATAATTAAAGATCTGGTAACATTTGTGTATGAGTACTACTATACTTCTCTACGATTTAATTTTCCTATTATTTATTATTGGGATTTATAGAACTTTTTTATCATTACATTTACATTTATAAGTTTCTAAATTCCCCAATTAAGGATGGAGCTTGATGGGAAAATTAATTTTTACTAATATTTTTTACTCTATGGATTTTTTATTTATAAATATAATTTGATTTTTCAACTATATCATTATTTCACACCAATAAATAAAATTTATGGGTGATCTTGATGAATTGAGTGGTGGATAGATATTTTTGATATAGAAAAATATACACAAATGAAGTTAAGGTGGGGATAGTTTTAAAGATTTGTGCCGACTTGAAACTTTTTCTTCATGGTTTAATTATAGTTGTTTAATTATATATAATGCCATATGCTTGTGAGACCGATCACTAATGAGTACCTTATGAGTCACATGATTAATTTGATTAATCTTAAAAATAGCAAAAGAAAAAGGAGAATATAAAAGCATCAGAAAAACCTGAGACCATAAACGGCCCATCGACTCCATAGTTAACGACGTGCAATTCTCTGCATTTATGTTCTGTAGCATTTATGGCAGCTCTGGTATGTCTCTTAGCCTCTCGCAGTTAGTCAGATATAGACACTCCAAATACGCACACTCTTTAATGCACTCGGGAAGTGACACAAAATCATTCTTTGAAAGATCCAACTCTTCCACATTCTGAAAACATTTCAGAGTTAGGTGAAGGTCTTCATCCGATAGACCGAAATTGCTGAGATGCAAGGTCTTTATATTTTCACAGCAAATAACTGATTGACTCTGTTGCATCAGTTTCTTGAAAGATTCTCTACCAAGAGGGTGAAGGCCTTCCAACAAAAGATACCTAAGTTTTGGCAGCGTCAATAGGCTATTTGGAAGCTCCCTGAGACTTGTGCAGTCACTTAAATGTAGGCCGAAAAGCTCTGGAAAATTTCCAATGGAAGGTGGGAGCTCTTTAATAGCAGTGTTTGTTACCGAAACCATAAAGACATGTTCCATCTTTCCTACTATATGTGGGAAGTTGTCAAGACTTTTGCAAAGGTTGAAGTTAAGATCTTGAAGAGATGCCATGTTGATTTCATGTGGAAAGCTTGTAAGTTTGGGGCAGACGCTAACATCTAATCTCTCAAGCTTGCGGAGAGATCCCACCGAATCATGAACTTTGGTCAGATTGCGACATTTACGGAAGATCAATGTTTTTAAATTTTGAAATTGCGACATATCAGGTACTTCAGTAATGAACTTACACTTAGAGAAATCCAAATATGTCACATATGTCACGTATTCAAACTTCTGCAAAACAAAAAACTAGATTATATTTAATTTCGAGTAGAACCCGAACATTCAGTTTATCTAAAACACATGCACAAAAACAACTATAATTCAAAGAAAAAAAATCTAACATAATTTCTATTTCTCTATTTTATATATTTAAAACCTTAAAATATTGATAAAAATACCTGCCGTTGGATAATAAAAAATATATGGTTGTTAAAATTAAAAAATTAATTACAGGTTACTGTATTGCTCCATATAACAATACATTTTTTTTTTTTGGGCTTATGCATAGATGTCCTCCTCAATGCGGACAGTTTTTCTAGCGGAATTTTGAACATTGGTTTTTTATATTGTGAAGGACTAGCTCATTACACTAGAATCTCCAAACCTTGATGATGATACACAATAGTTTTAATTCCATTAATAGCATGCCATCACAACATTTATAAAATGTCAAATTAAGTTTAAAATATGTTAAATCCTAATTAAAGGGTCCTTTTACTTTTTTTATTTTTTTTGATGGTTTTGAATCCTAAATTGTTCCATTTCTAAGTATTGATCTTTTCGCTCAATATGCATGTATAAAACCATCTATTGTTTCCTAAAAGTGTTCGGAAAATGTGTTTGTATAATCATTTAAATTTAAAGTGTGTCGTTTGGAAGTTGTTTTGACTACTTAGAAGATATGGCGTACCTTAGAATCTCATCTATTGAATATCTTTATCTTTTATATATGCTAGAATGTATTTTACTTTATGCATTTTTATGGAAAGATATTCCAATCACGATAGCTTAATATAAAAAGAAAATCACAATTAAAGTCCTTCTTAAACCATTAATTTCAATTGTAGATATTCAATAAAATTTTATTGAAGGACCCAAGGACTATCGAAATCGCACTGCTTCATTTGTCAATGTCAAGTAACTCGTGAAAAATAGGTAACCTAATTGGAAATGGGGTTGTCTCCTAGTGTCAGAGTCTTGGAGAACCCTAACTTTTCTTTTTTCTCACAATTGTCTAATACTTTTTTTTATATAAAAAAAGTTTGTATAAGTTGGATCCTGTGAGGACTTATTAGGACCAAAGCATGCTTCCATACTCAAAAGGTTTTTACATTGGTATTTACATATTGCTCACAAACAAAGTCCTCACATGACAGCAAGATTTGAATCTACAGCTTTATAGATTAAAGGCCAAATCCTTACTAACTAGATCAATCTTTATTTGGTCACCATTGTCTGTTGCTAAAAATTCTTAATTTTATTTGTGAATCACTAGTGCCTCGCTCGTGAAAATTCGGTAACCCACTTATGAATGAGGTTGCCTTAGTGTCCTAGTCATGGAGAATACCATCTTTTTTCTCTCAATTTTCTCTTGGTTGATTTGAAAATTGTCTTTATCCTTTTCCACAAATGTATTAAGTTGTTCGAATGTGTGACTCTTTAATCATCGTTTTAGCTGTAAGGTGTTACACCAAGTGTTTCTTTAATCCTAACTTTGGACTATTGAAAATGCATGGCTTGAACTCACTTGTCAGGCCAAAAAGAAATACCCAAAAAAAAAAAATAACTCACATGTAAAAAGTCATTCTTCTTAAGGGTGATTTTGTCAACCAAGTTTTTTTATAATTCTATTTTCAATAATTGGAGGTCTACAATTGAAAATATTCCCTTCAATCCCAATAGTGATTTTGTCAACTAAGTTTTTTTATAATTGTATTTTCAATAATTGGAGGTCTACAATTGGCAATACTCCCTTCGATCCTATTTATAGAGTAGAAAGAGAAGATTTTTTTTCTATTTACAAGTCATATCAATAATTTTTTATCATAAATTTTCTCTTTTATCCTCTATTAAATATTATTGAAAAAAATGTATTATTAAAGTATGTATATTAAATAAGTTCAAAGTTGATGACTTATTAAATTTTTGGACATAGTTAATGAGTTTTAAAGATTTTTGGGTTTTGACAAAATATGTTAGAAATGATTTATAAACAAAACTAGAAGACTAATGGCTTAACAAGGTCATTAATTATTATTATTATTTCCCCAAATCTTATTGAAATCACTTTTATTATTACTTTGTGGAAATGGATATGCATGCACGCATGCATACATACATATGCGTATGCCTTGCCTTATGGGGTAGAAAGACGTGCATAAATATGCATACCTTTAAAGAATGTGTGTGCGCGTTTGTGTGTAAGAGAAGTGATGGTAGGTTTTAGAAACATTTGAGGTAAATAAAAATAAATAAATTTTCAGTTTTATTAATATATTATATTTTTATATTGGAATTATTTTAGGCTGATTGTTTTTAAAATATAGGAGATCTGTGCGAATTCAAGAAAAAATAGAAGAAACTCAAGGTACGTAGATTATTCTTATTCATTAGATGAAAGGTGTGGCTAAATAAATTATACTAAAGAATAAATAATGAAAAAAAAAGGAAAAAACATTACCTTGAATGGCTCTTCCAATGTGAACCGACTTCGATTTAACTTCAAGCAAATTAGCTTCGAAGGAGAAAAATCTGGTGGTAAAGTCATAGAAGGATATCCTTTCCAGTCAAGCAATCTTAAACTATTTGGAAAATGTTTGGAATTTGTTGAAAATTGGGCATTTCGAATGATGAGAATCTTGAGATTATTCATCTTCTCAAATGCTATACCACTCCACTCCACTTTTTGATCAGGTGCATCTAGTATTATTCCTTCAATATTACTGCTTCCCTGTAATGCAAGTTTGAAGAAGTAGCATTGTTATATATTCCCAAATTAGCTCAACAAATTATATATATATATATATATATAGATATCATGATTATATATTAATATGTATGTATGTATGAATGAATGATTTTACTGAAATATTGAAATTCTTGGTCCTTCAAGTTTATGTTAATTATTGATTTGATCTCTAGAATTTAATCATTATCAATTAAGTTCCTACAATTTTATAATTATACATGATTGATCCGTGTGTTTTTTTTAATATGAAGAAGGAACATTAATTCAAACAAAGGATACAAAATAAACCAGTTCACAAATTGAGAGCTACTCTTTTCGTGATCATTGTGTTTTGAAAGGAAAATAACAGCAAAAAAGACTAATTGCGTATGATTGTAAAATTTAATTTAGAGACTTGATTCATAAAAATTATATTTCAAAAACCAAATCAATAATTAAAACACACTTGAAGGATATCAAAAATTTCACTATCCCTTTTTACATATAAGAATAAAAGAAAACGGACCACAAGAAATAGATTTTTACCGAATTTTCACATAGTACTTTAAGAACATCTTTGTGATCCCATAATCTACTGCGTTGACCAGGATTTGACGGTGCCTCTTGCCTAACAATCTCCTTGCCCATTTGTTGTATGAGATCATGCATGTACAAGCGACTGTTATTTTCATCAATAGTGATCAAAGATTTATCAACAAGAACTTCAATATAAAACCTTGCCCCATCATCACAGGCTTCTAGTATGTCTTCAATGAATTCTAATGCCTTCTTTTTAAAGAAACAAGCAATATCTAGAAAAACACGCTTAGCACCATCTGGTAGGCAATCATAGCTTATCTTAAGTACCTCATGGATTGTTCTTTCAGGGATTCTCTTGTACTGTTCCAATGTAGATCTCCATTCTTCAAAGTCCTTATGTGCCAAATTGGAGCCTACTAGTTTTAATGCTAGAGGAAGGCCACGTACATATCTAATAACATGATCGGACATATTTTCATAGCCACTTGGAGGTTGGCTCATACGAAAGGCATGCCAACAGAAGAGTTCAAGAGAGCAAAGTCGATTTAGCTCCTTCAATTCATATGTTTTCTCAACGTTACGTGAAATTAGCATTTCCTTATTTCTTGTTGTTATAATAATCTTGCTCCCACAACCAAACCAATCACACCCTCCTGCAAGTTGTTCTAACTGTTTAAACTCATCAACGTCATCGAGAACCAACAAAACCTTCTTGCTAGAGAGTCTGTGTTTTATGTTTGAGATTCCTTCATCAATACTGCTAAGCTTCATCTTCTTTTCCTCAAGAATCTCTGATAGAAGTGTTTGTTGAAGACGAACAATACCTTGATTTTTATTTGATTCTTCTCGAACGTCAAACAAAAAACATGCACCATCAAATTGGTAGAAGATTGATTTATACAAAGCTTTTGCAAGAGTTGTTTTCCCTATTCCGCCAGTTCCATAAATGCCCAACATATAAACTCGGTCATCAGACTTATCCATAAATGACATCAATTCCTCTATGCGATTTTCAATTCCAACCATATGACCAACGTTCTGGAAGCGTTTGGGAGGTATCACAGAATATGCATGTTCGACAACCCTTTCAATAAACCCAGATTCACATCTGCAAAAGGGAGGAAAAAAAAATCACTTTGAAGATATTTATGTAAAAGGTTTCTTTTGTACTTCTTTCCTCTTTGAATACATATTTTTTTCAAATCTTTAAGCTCTCCCAATTTTTTTAATCCTATCTCTATGTAAAAGTTAATTTTTCATCAGTTTCAATTGTAAAACTATGAAATATTTTCTGTTCAAATAATACGGTTTAAGGAAATCAAAAAGACACCCCGGCTGAAAAAGTTAAATTGAAAAGAATAAAACATATATAGTTATGCAAAATTAAACTTTTAAATGCAAAAACAATAAAAAAATCAATATTGATACAAAATCTTTACCAACTTTATACTGCCCACAAAATGTGAACTTCATAATTTCATTGCGTCTTTTTCCTAGAAGCTAATTGATTTTAGTCATGCATGAATATCCAAAATAGTATGGTAGATCCATCTGGATCCTCTGTATGTACTTCTTTCCATATGCAATCCCATTCATCATCAGCTACTGCTAATAGAGTATTAGTAAATTTCGTCAGCAGAAGGCAATTAGAAAATAGTGGAAACAAACCTACCCGTCTTGGAAAAGCCATGCAAATGACAAACTAGCGGCTTCATACAAAGCGGACCTCCATTTTTGCACTTTCTCCGGTTCATTCTTGAACCTACCACCTTCATGATCAGCCATGGCTTCTCCAAAGCTATTTCTCTGATGCTGAACATCCATGGGATCCACCTTGTAGAAGATGGGCATCACCACCTGGTTCTTTTCTTTCCTACACCAAACGATGTGGGCAAGTTCCTCGAGGCACCACGTTGAAGTAGCATAGTTGGTAGAGAACACAATAATGGAAATCCTGGATTTCTATATGGCTTTGAGAAGCGTAGGCGAGATCTCTTCCCCTTTCCCGAGCTTCTTGTCGTCGATGAAGGGGTTGATTCCCTTCCGGCGCAGAGCATCGTAGAGACGAACAGTGAAGGTGAGTCGAGTATCTTCACCCCTGAAACTCAGGAAAACATCATATCTATACTTGGCTTTGCTGCTGGTGAAGCCAAAGGATGATGGTGCTGCCACTTGAATCGCCATGGGTATGAGATTTGAAACAAGAGAGAAATTTACTCAATGATTGAAGCGTGGAAGACGGTAGGAAATTTATTGGATGTAGCGGTGAGATGGCCGAGTTTTTGTTTGACTTGTATGCTCGAAACAATGTTTGTGAAAATAAATAAGTATTTTATTAAAAAACTGATTTTACTATCTAAAAATCATAAAATAATACATTAAATAATATTCTCACCAGTAAAAATGGTGAAAATGGATCCAAACGGTGCAGAAGATTGTTTTTTTTTTTTTGGCTTGGCAAATGTTGCAGAAGGTTATGCCTAGTTTATCGTTTGAATTTCATCATTTTGGGAAGCAATTGTTTTGAAAATAAACAAATAATTAAAAATAACCAAATGAAAAAAAAAATATTAAGTCCAAGTCAGTACATGTTAGAATTTTTTTTTTCCCCTGATCAAAATACATGTTTGATTGTTGAGTCATAACTTTTCAGTTAATTCTAGATTTTTTTTTTTAACAGTTTGAAGTCAGTGCTTGAGGACTTAATTTCACATTGTAACGATATTGGCATTTTATACTATTAGCTAACTTGAGTTTAAATTGAGTCCTCTTAGGAGTGAAATAGCTTCCCTCAATGTATATAATTTTTTACCAACATAATTGGAAGTTAATCGTGTCATGTTAGCTAAGAACTTACTGAAACGTAGTTCAAAATTAAAGCAAATTGATAGCAACTGGACAACTTTAATCCAATACTGTAGAAGATGCCTTACTGGTTTCTTTGAACTGATCAAAATGAAAATGCTTTGTACATATGTAAGATATGCTTCACTGCTTTCTTTTTGTATAGAACATTATTTTGTCCTATTATATTATTATAAAATTTGAAAATAAATCATATCATGTTATTTAAAGTTGGTGAAATTCTGAATTATTGTAAATTTTGTTTTAAAAAGTTATATTTATCGATATATTTTCACTACGTTGATAATAATGCCCATGTTAAAGAGATGTTGTTAAAAAAACAGATCAGGTGTTGATATTAATTGGTATGTAAAATTTAAAACTCCCTTAAAATTAATATTGATGGTACAATCCCAAATTTATCAATATATCATTCCGTCCAGCAATTTGTTTTCCACCCAAAAAGTATCACATTCATCCGAATCCAATACCTCTATATGATAGATGTGGCAATTTCAAATCCAATAATGACAGTAAGTTTTCCTGAATTTTAGAAGCCAAACAACCTTCGATGTAAAAATGAAAGAGAGAACATGCGACCAGCTGGTTTGCCATCAAATTATTTTATTAGCCAGATCTGATAATAGTTAAGTATTATCATATAGACTAAAGTGCATCTTTAGTCTTTTAATTTTATATAAGATTTCATTTTAATCCTTTAATTTTATAAAATGTATTTTCAATCCTTTAATTCTTATATTGAATTTTTAAATATTAACTAAACAATCATACACCGTTAGTTATTTTGTTCCATTAATATAGAGCAGCTTCATTTACTTTTAAAAGGTTAATAAAGGAAAAGATGCCTTTTTATTGCTATAGAATAGTGAATTTTTCTTTTGGGATTAAAAGGTTATGAAAAATGTGCGGATGATAACAAAGTTGCTCCCCCCAAATCACAATATAAGTCATTTTCTATAAGCTTTACTTAATTTAAAATATAAAGCATTGGATAGGTGTTATATATTTTTTTCTACTTGCACCCTTACTTTATTAAGTAAGTAATGAAGGTGTTTTAAATAAGTCAAATATTATATTTATTACATTTAAAGCCATGATTGAAAATATATGAAAGTTTTTAGAAAATGAGGATGTTAACCAGCGTTTTTTTTTTAGAGGAGTAAGTCATATAAAGCTTAATAAATTGTTGCACCTAAAAGTGTATCATAAAAAACATTAATATCGAAAGTCTCATGCGAAACGTGATATCTGCACATTGTTTGCTTCCCTGAAAATGAAATCAAAACTAACGATTCAGATGTTATATTAAATAAAATTATTATTATGTTACATAAAATATATAAATAAAATATTACAGTTTTAAATTGTTTAGATAATTTTAATAGTTCACATTTGTTTGTTTCTTTTATCAAAAATTAAATCAAAACCATTGAAACTTTAATTTAATGGTGATGACAAGAAATTAAGAGAAATGAAAAATGAAAGATAAGGAGACATCTTCTCCCGATTCAAAGAAGGGTGATTCTAAAAAAATTCGTTCCAGATAATCACTGGAGGATGAAGAATAGTGAATGCTATAATAAGGGCAAGAAAAACGGTGGGGGAATAACATACTTTATCTAATTCTATTTATAAGTCATTTTTAGCATTTTCACTGGAAGGAAAACTTTCAACCTTATTAACTCTATTTAAAAATTCAACAAATTTTCAACAATATCCCTATTAAATATATATATATACACTTTAAAAATAAATTACTCTAGCATTAAATAATCTTTCTAGTATTTTGTAGGGGCAAAAAAGATAAAGATGGATAAAATAATCATTGAGGTATCTTATAAATACCATGAAACAAATATTCTTTTTTAGCCCTATAAATAAGTCAAGAGGATTATTAAAAGGAAAATCACAATCAAGGACCTCTGTAGCAACATATTCAAGAAAAAAAACAAAGGATTTTGAAATCGCTTTGCAGGATCAAAGGACCAAAGTATAATTAAAATTTATTGTGAAATTACAAAACTATCCCTCTTTTTTATAAATTTCCCCAATGTCACCGGTTGCCAGAACACATCTAGCTTTGGCAACAGCTACTAGAGCTCCAGCAAAGGTGACAAATTAATTTTTTTAAGGTGGCCAAGGGGTGTAATCATATGATGCTAACTTATATTTATATATATATATATATATATTTATATATATATTAGGGAAAATTATGTATAGGTCCTGTGGAGTAGAGTTATTTATAAAAAAAGTCCTGCAAAATTTAGAAACTATAGTCAAGTATTTTAGGACCTGAATGCAATTTAAAATTATAGTGGAGGGATAATAATGCCCCTATTAAAACTATATTATATCAATCAAATGATTTACAGCAATTTAATTAACAATTTACAACCATCACTTTATCTTTTTACAACTACAATTTAAACTTTTTATATCAAATATTCAAACCTTTTAATTATTGGATATGTAAAGTTACAATTATAAAAAGTTAAAGCAACAGTTGTAAATTAGTGATGAAGTAGTTGTAAACAATTAGTGTTAAACTTTGTTAATAGTATATAATTGATTTAACTATTAGATATATGAATTTACGATTATAAAAAGTTGAAATAATAATTATAAATTACTAATAAAATAGTTGTAAATAATTAGTGATAAACTTTTTTATAATGCTTAACTATTAAACATGTGAAGTTACTATTATAAAAAAATTGAAGAGATTGTTGTAAATTACTAATGACGTAGTTGTAAATTATTTAATTGATATAATGTATTTTTAACAAGGGCATTATTGTCTTTTGATCCTAATTTCAAAGACCTGGTTATGATTTCTAAATTTTACAGGATCTATTTATAAATAAATTTGCTTCATGGGACCTACATGTAATTTTTCCTATGCATTATCCATTTTGTTTTTATTTTCTAAGTCAGTCTTGTCAAGAGCTTAATAATCACTTGTCATTTTATAAATGATATAAGGAGTAGACTCCACGAATAGCAAGGTTTATCTTTGCCAAGGCACTTAAGGCAAATAATAAACCTATTCCAACTAAATTGAGATACGCAAAAGGGCTGCTAGTCGAACTCCGAACTACTTGCTTAAGTGACAGAGCTTCTATCATTCCTACTAACTTTAGTTGGTTAAACATCTCAAGCTGTTATATATATATATATATATATTGGTATTTGATTTGTAAGTAGAGGGAAATTTGGAGAAACGTTAGAACTCATGAAATTTTTTCCATGATCAAGTATTTAAGTTACAAATCATTAGAATTTAAATTTTGCAATTAAAAAACCATACCAATTAAGGTGAACAATAATTATCTTGAGTACAACTCTCTCTAATTTTAATTATAAGACAAAGTTTTAAAAACTTATTCAGTCCAATATCATATAGTAGCTAATTTTTTTAATATTACCCCTCCTTAATTGCACAAAATTGTAATTTCTAGGCATATGTAATTTTATAAGTTTAAAAATACTAACTACTGCTATTCTTTTTTTTTACCAACAACTACTGCTATTCTTTAATAATAATGAATTTTATTAATTTTATTTTATAATCAGGATTAGAGGAAATACAATTTAGAAGTAAAAATATAAATACAATAAAACTACTGCAAAGAGCATTAGTGAACTAGTGTTGCAGTTACAGCTGGGTGTCTTTAGGAATCCGATACTTTCAATGTTAGATCGTATGAATGACAATTAATTTTGATTTTTATGAATCAATAGTAAAAATTAGAGTAAATTAAAGAATGTCTCAGTGCTTTCTCTGGAATAATCGGAACCTCACCGGCGACGGGCTAAACTGTTTAAGGCCATACTGACAATTAATTTTGCTCGTATGAATATTAATAAAACAACACCACATACCTGGATGAACTCACCCAGACATACAAAATGATGATGATGATAACCAGCTGATTGTGCCCCTTTTTCAAAGGAAAAATAATAATAAAATCTCTTTGAAATATATAAATAACAATTTAATCCTTAAAAATAATATAATTTCTCTGAAGTCCCTGAATACCTTTTTAACATTTATGATTTTGAGTTAAATAACTAAATTGTTTTTGTTCTATGAATTGCCAAAATTGAATAAAAAATTGCAACTCCCCTGTCCTATGAAATTTCTTTTATGATTGAAAAAGAAGTTTTGCAAATAAATAGTCACAATCATAACTTTTTATTTAAACATTACAACTTTGATTCTGTAAATTACAAAAATTAAATAAGAAATCACAACTTTCCATATGAAATTTCTTTTATTATTAAAGTCCAAGTTCTAAAAATTACAAATCACAACTTTTATTATGTAAATCACTAAAATTGAACAAAAAGTCATAACTTTTCATGTGAAAATAACTAGTTAAAAGTTTTGTTTAAGCAATTACAACTTTTATTTTGTAAATCACAAGAATTAAACAATATGAACCTGTTATTATTTTGTTTTAAACAAGGGATAATTTAGTCATTTAAACTAAAATTATTAATTTTAAAAAGATATCAATGAACTTCAGATGAATTATGGTATTTTGAGTGACCTAAATGTCATTTATATATTTTGGTGAAATTTTATTATCATTTTTTCTTTTACAAATAATAACTATGCCCTTTCTTAACAAGGTGGATCTCATGAATAGATAATATCATAATATTTTTATTATAAATTTACTATAAAAAAACATGTTGCGTGTCTCTTAGATCCAATACTTTCAAGCATTATTTTGAAACCCAGATTAAACCAGACAATCCGATCGTCGACTGCTCAATAAAATAGCTTGATTCAATCATTTAGACTACCTAGACATTTGGATAGGGTTAACCTGAGCAGTGTTAAGAAAATTGAAGTTGACCCAAAAACTGGAGCAGGTCAACCCAGTCCAAGCCTACAAAATAAAAAGAAAAAGAAAACTTTGTCTCAGTCATTTAGATTCATGATTTCTCTTTCTAATATCTAGTTCTCTTCTCTAATTTATGATCTCTTCTCCATGATCCAAACTCAATTTCTAATCTCTCCTCTAGTTTTAGTGATCTAACCTTTAGCACTGAGATTGGAAGCTCGTGAGTCATGACATGACAGCATGCGTCCATCTCTAGTGTTTTACTTCAAGATTGTGAGCTCATGCCGACATGCCTCTATGTCCAACTTTAATGGTCCAGGCATCTAGTCATTGACGTCGAGATCCCAAACATAATCCACAAATTAATGTTTTATTTTTATATCTATGTATATAAATATTATTCTTTGTTTAATTTTTATGTCACTAGTTTGACTATTAGTTTAACCAGTTAAACCATGAGAATCACGACCCATTACACTTTTCAGTTTGACACTCAGTCTAAGTTTCAAAACATTGCTTTCAAGTTTCAATTATTCAACATATCAAGCCGAAAATGCTCTATGTACGGAAGAGATGCTTCACTGACGGTTAAAAAAAGGGGGGGTGATAGAAAGACAGAGAAGGGGAAACAATGCTTCACTGCTTTATTTGGAATTTGAATTTGGTGATGGTCTAAATCCATTCACCTAATGAGCATTTTATGTGACACAATAATAAGCATTTCACTTAATTAAATGGTTGTCAAAAAAAAAACTCAAACAGTATCAAATTTTAAATTTTTAAGGGGGCAGTATACATGCAGAATATTTTGATTGTAAAAATTGTTTAAAAATTTTGGATGAAATTGTATCTTGATAATTTTTAAGTATTTATTAAATCCAATCGTTATAAGTAAAACACTTATTGAATTAATGGACTTAACCTAGATCCAAATCATTTGTTTGATATAGAAAGGATAGACACAATGAGAGGCTAAATCACAATTAATGACAATTAATTAATTTTTTCACGAATAATAAAAATGAATCATATAATAAAAAAATTTATCTAAAAATGCTTTGTTTAGTATTATATAAAATTTGGAAAATAAATAATAATACTATATTATTAATTATAGTATTATATTTTGTGAACAGTCTAAGTTGTCACGGATTTTGTTATATATTGTAATATATTAACATATCATTGGTATTTTTTAATTATATTATAATTAATTGTATATTGATTAATAATGATGATAAGGACAAAGATATATACAATTTAAATCTTCCCAGCTTAAGGTCGATGGTACAAATCTACATTCTTTCATATATTATTCCTTTTTGCATTTCATTTTCATTTTCCACTCAAAAGGTATCATATTCTTCCACATTCAATGCCTGTATCTCAGTTGTGTCAAATTCAAATAAAGAATCAAATTCCAAAATCAACATTCTATGTAAACATAAAAACAAGCACATGCACGCAACCATCTTGCGATGCCATTTTTCCCCCCTTTCATAATGGGGATCCGTTGGATGTGCAGTACTATACTCGCTCAATTCTATTACAAAGAATTCTTGCATGTTTCTTAATACAATATGTTTTATCTAAATTATTAATTTCGTCCAACTAGTATTTCTAACTTACTATGAAATTCTTTCGAACTAACTAAGCAAACTCTTCTAACTAATAACATGCAATTATCTCACCTTAGAAATCTATTTATGTGTGCAGTTACACAAACACAGAAACTTGAAAAGATATATAATATTTAGGATTTACAAATAATGCAGCTTACTGTAAATATATAATGGAGAAGATTAGGCTAAAGGACAAAAACAATATTTATTTCTAAAACCTTAAAAATTAAAGAATCAACTCGGCCAATTTATATTGAAAAGGGCCTCCCCCAATAAAAGAGAATTTTAAACAATAAGAATTCTTGCTGAAAAATTAAAGAAAATTTATCTAATTCCCTCAAGTGAATGATTGAGATTTTGGATAGTAAAGGGGACAGTAGACAGTCCAAATCCATCTTTCGTCTTCCAGTAGGCGAATGAACTTTAATTTCTCAGGAGCTTCTTGGGTGGTTTCTCATTAAGAAGCAAATTTATCCCTCTTCGTTTCAGTGAAATTGTTGAAGAACTCATGGAAAGCACATCTGAAGACTTGAACTGGACGTTATCCATGTCTGTTTGCTCCTTATCAACATAAACACCACAGTTAACTGTGGAGATATCAGGTGGGTCACGTGTAAAATGTATTTCCACGTCATTCCAATCCAGTTCCAGAAACTTGTTAAGCCCTTCTAAATCTTCATCATTAAAATTCCATTCCAGATCCGTGAGAAACACATGACTGTGTTTACCAAAAAAACAACACCAAATCACGAACTTCTTCCCGTTCAACAAGACTACCATAACCATCATCACTTAGTTTGTATGGTATGTTGCGACCATTGATGCTCAAGAAAACTTTGAACGAGTATGTCGTACTTGAGTTAGATTTCCCCGACTCAAGGGCCACGACAACATGAGGGAAAATTTTTCCTCTACCAGGAAAACACAATGTTGCTCCTTCACAGCAACAGTCAAATCATTCTGGAAATGTTGTTGCTGGCGTAACTATACCCACGAAAGAGCTGTTTCTTGCCTGATTCATCAAAACATTAACGACCAAGGAGTTTTCAGCTGTGAAGACAACATTTTAAACAATAATTTAAGAGACAAGATCCTAATTCTCATACTTGAAATTAAAAAAAAAAGATAAACTTATATACTTAACCTTATATACTTAAAGTACTTGTTTCAAATTAAATCGAGACATGTGGATATTCTATAGATTATTTATTCTATGATAAATTTTTGTTATCAATATTATAAATATATTAAAATTCACTTGTATTGATTTGATGGGTAAAAGTATATTAAGTATATAAGGTTAAGTATATAAGTTTTACTCAAATATAAAATTAATTTAACTAATTTAACTAACTTATTATAAGGAAGAATATTTTTAAAAAAAATTAATACATAATTTTTACAAATAATTAATTTAAGTAATTTATTTAATTTATGTGAATTTGCTATTAAAATTTTACATTTAAAACCAAGGGACTAGATTTTCAGGAATGGAAAACCAAATTAAAAAAAAAAATCTCCCTTCTGAAAAATAGAGGGACTTCACAACATGAATGCATTTATGATATTTTATTATTTTCTGAGATGCTAGAGAAATCAATACGGCAAATGGAAATTACCAATAAGAATTAGAAAAAGAATAAGAAAATAGCAAAAGCATGAGAATAGTTAACCAGAGACCATAAACGGTCTAACGACTCTGTAGTCAATGACGTGCAATCCTCTGCAGCTATTTGCTGCAACGTTGATGGCAGCTCTGGTATGTCTCTTAGCCTCTTGCAATCACTCAGATTCAGTTTCTCCAAATAAGCACACTCTTTAATGCACTCAGGAAGGGACACAAAATCATTCCCTGGAAGATTCAACTCTTTCACATTTTGAAAACATGTCAGAATCACGTGAAGATCTTCATCTAACAGACCACAATTCTCAAGATCCAAGTCCTCTACGTTTGAGCAGCTAACGCCAACTGGTTGGCTTTGTTGCATTACGTTGATCAATGGTTTTGTACAAGCAGGTTGAATCCCTGACAACTCAAGCTCCTTAAGATATTCCAACTTCAATAAGCTATTTGGAAGCTCCCTAAGATATGTGCAAGAGCTTAAAACTAAACGATCAAGAATCGGAAGATTTTCAATGGAAGGCGGGAGCTCCGTAATAGCAGTGTCTTCTGCCAAAATTTGCATTAGATATTCCATCTTTCCTACTATGCTTGGTAAGTAATCAAGACTCTTGCAATGACTGAGATCAAGCTCTTGAAGAGATGCCATGTTGATTTCATGTGGAAAGATTGTCCGTTTGGTGCATTCACTAGCATCTAATCTTTCAAGCATGGATAGTGATCCCACGGAATCATGAACTTTGACCAGATTTTGACATTCACGAAAGCTCAGCGTCTTTAAACTTTGAAATTGTGACAAATCAGGTACTTCAGTTATCAATTCACAGAGTGAGAAATCCATGTATGTTTCATGTTCAACCTTCTACAAAAACAAAAACGAAGGCATATTTAGTTAAACATATAGTATCTATAAGAGATATTAACTTTTGGGTAGGATATATCAACCTCCTTTAAATATATATCTAATCCGATACTGAATTTCTGAGAAACCTCCTTCGTACTAAAAACAAAAAAAACGAAAGAAACACATGCATGCACGTTATGAATAGAAAACGGGTATAAAACAGGAAAAAATTACATACAGGTCTCAGATAAAAAAATTAATTACTACAAAATCTATTAACAACTAACATAAGGTCATTTACAACACATTGTGTTGTAATTAATTTCCTATAAAAAAACCTCCCTTGTTAGCAAGTGGAGCTTAATTCAGCTGCTTAAAATAATTGAATCAGCTTATCTTAGAGTTTTGAGTTTGAGTTTTAGGATATGCAATCAAAATAAATAAAAATACCAAAAGCATCCCGATCAAGGTATCCATGAGTTTAATCTTGCATGATAAGGGATTGGATTAATCTAAGCAGGTCGTGGTAATACCACCTTGTTCTTTAGGATACTAGGGCAACAGAAATTAAAAAATAAAAAACATCCTTTGTTTTCAATAATGGATATCCATTTACGCATATTATACATATGCCTTTTATGAGAAAGAAATTTTGCCAAATAATGAAGAGTTGGGAAAAATTGTACCTTGAATGGTTCTTGCAATCTGAAAAGACTTCCATATAACTTGAAGCAAACAAGTCTTGAAGGAGAAAAATCTGGCTTGCAGAAGGATATCCTTTCCAGTCAAGGAATCTCAAACTATAGTGAAAGTATTTAGGACTTGTTGAAAATTGGGCATTTCGAACAATGAGAATCTTGAGCTTATTCATCTTCTCAAAGGCTAAACCATCCCATTCCACTTTTTCTTGTTGAGGCGGATTGAGTATTATTGCTTCAATATTAATGGTTCCCTAAAATGCATGCTCAAGGAAGCAACATTGTCAGAATATTGGCCAATTAGCATAACAAATTTATTGAATATGACTATATAAACATATAAAAAAAATAGAACATAAGATTTAGATTCTTACTGAATTTTCACATAATACTTGAACAACATCTTTTTAATGCCATAATCTACTGTGTTCACCAGTACTTGATGCCTCTTGCCTGACAACCTCTTTGCCCATTTGTTGTATTAGGTCGTGCATGTACAAGCTACCATTATTATCATCAATAGTTATCAAAGATTTATCGACAAGAACTTCAATATAAAACCTTGCCCAATGTTGACAGGCTTCTAGTATGTCTTCAACAAACTCCAATGGCTTGTGTGTAAAGAAACAGGCAATATCTAGAAAAATATGCTTAGCAGCATCTTGTAAACAATCATAGCTTATCTTTAGTACCTCATGGGTTGTTCTTTCTTGGATTCTCTCACACTGTTCCAATGTACATCTCCATTCCTCTAAGTTTTATGTGTCAAATTGGAGCCTACTAATTTTAAAGCCAGAGGAAGACCACGTACATATCTTATAACCCGAGCAGACATATTTTCATTGACTTTTGGAGGTTGGCTCATTCGAAATGCATGCCAACAAAAGAGCTCAAGAGAGTCATGTTCATTTAGCTTCTTCATTTCACATGTGCTTTTAACAATACATGCATTCAGCAATTGCTTGTTTCTTGTCGTTACAATGATCTTGCTTCCACGACCAAACCAATCACACCCGCCAGCAAGTTGTTCTAATTGTTCAACCTCATCAACATCGTCAAGAACCAACAAAACCTTTTTGTGAGAGAGCCTGTTTTATTTTTGATATTCCTTCATCAACACTACTAAACTTCATCCCCTTTTCCCCAAGAATCTCAGATAAAATTGTCTGTTGAAGGTGAACAATGCGTTGATATTTATTTGATTCTTCTCGAACATCAAACAAAAAACATGCACCATCAAATTTGTGGAAGATTGAATTATATAAAGCTTTTGAAAGGGTTGTCTTGCCAATTCCACCAGTTCCATAAATCCCCAACATACAAATCAGATTTATTTATGATTGACATCAACTCCTCTACGCGAGGCTTAAGTCCAACCAAGTGATCATTGTTATGGAAGCGTTTAGGAGGTAGCATAGAATATGCTTCTTCAACAATCCACCCAACTTTGTTTCTGCAAAAACCACATGTTCTCTTTCAACTATGAAGATGATTTATGTAAAATTCGTTCTTTAATTTAGTATTTTTTTCTCATCTTTTATTACATGCTTCCTTCGATTCCTATTATAAAGCACCTTTAACTACCTTACTGGAATCAAAAATAAGTAGTTAAGTTATTAACTTTATCCGAAAATGTAATCAACTTTCAATTTTGCACCTATTTAAATAAAAATTCTTTGAATTTGCATTATACTATCTATCATAGTTAATTAATGGGTTTATATAGGGGTAATATTGAAAAAATATAATTAATGCCCCATAGTGTGCCTTATATTAAGAACAAAAAAATACTTTTAGAAGGTGTCATATAACAGAGATCGGAGGAATTATATATTTTTCAATAAAATCATGTTTTGATTATTTAAGTGTAACCTCAACGTCAATAATATCAATTTTTCAATTCCATCTCTATGGAAAAGTTTTTCAGATCCAGTTTTAAAATTATAAAATACTCTCAACGCTACTAGCCTCTTACGAAGAGTGAGCAGTAGTAGTTTTAGTTGGATTTTTTCCATGCCTACATTGATTAATACAAGGATGAATTTAAAATGTAATTTCAAAAAATACTAAGTGTCTTACATTTTTTATATAGTTATATGACTGAATCATTTTCTAGTATTATCCAGCTCAAATGAAAGTAGCAAGTGTTCTATATTTTGGACCAAGTTTAGATGAAAAAAATCTTATAATTTGAACAGGACGGAGTATATGTTTGTGTATTATTAGTTAAAATTATTTTTATAGTCACCATAAATATTTTAAAAACTAATTTTACTATCTAAGAATCATAAAAATAATAAATTAAATAATACTCTCACCAGGAAATGGTGAAAATTGATCCTAGTGGTGCAGAAGATTTTTTTTTTTTTTTTTTTTGCCTTGGCAAATGGTGCAGAAGGTTATACCTAGTTTTTTTTTTTTTTTACTTGTATCATTTCGGGAAGCAATTGTCTTGAAAATAAAAAATAATTAAAAAATGAAATGAAAAAAAAATATTAAGTCAAAGTCAGTACATGTTAGAATATTGAGAGATGACTTTTCAGTGGATTCTAGATTTTTTTTTTCCCTTACAATATATAGCCAATGCTTGATGACATAATTTAAGCCTCTTTTTTTTTTTTGGCCCTTGTGACAATATTATCGGCATTGTATGCTATTCGCTAGCTTGAGTTTAAATTGAGTCCACTTAGGAGTGAAAGAAGCTGTCAATATAATTTATCTCAATTATCAATTTGGTTGCTTAAATTTAATTTTTATTAATTTGGTCCCTTAATGTTCACCCCAATTGTCAATTTAGTTCTTGTTGTTTAAGAAGGAGGCAAAATTGTTGACATAAAAAGCAGAATATTAATGGCAGTTATATATAGATTAATGAAAATAAGTGAAATTATTTAGATAGAAAAAGAACTGACACAATTTTAAAAAAAAAGGAATAAAACACAGTGTAAGAGATTATTCTTTCTAATTTTATTTATAAGTTACTTCTAGTATATTTCACCAGAATTAAGAAAAACCTTAAATTTTATTAACTTTGTCTTAAAATTTAACAATTTTTCACATTACGCTTAATAAATATTCTTAAATCTTACTACTGATATTTTTATTCAAAACATTTAATAAAGACAAAAATGTCAATAATAGAATTGAAAATATACAAGTGCTCTATAAATAGAATCAGATTTTTCTTCCCTCTTGACCTTATAAATAGGACAAGAGGAGTACATTGATAAAAATCAAATTGATTTGAGAGTTAATTTGTTTTCATTTAACTATATATACATGTTAAGCCATCAATATACTTTATACGTTAGACTAATTTGAGAGTTAATTTGTGTTTTAAAACTTAATGAACTAACTTGATAATTTAAGAAAATATAAGGAATTAAATAGATAAAAAATAAAATTGAGTGACCTAGTAAATGAAGTAAACTTGAAGGGGTGATTCATTATCCCATAATTTTTCTCTTAGCAGCATAATTGGAATTTAATAGTGTCACGTTAGATACGAAGAACTTGCAGAAGCGTGCAGGGTTCAAGAGCAAATTGATAGAGACTGGACAATTTTGATCCAATACTGTAGAAGATGCCTCACTTGTTTCTTCGAACGGACGAAAATGAAAATGCTTTGTCCACAAGAGATGCTTCACTGCTTTTCTTTTCGTATAAAACATTATTTTGTAATATTATATAATTATAAAATTTGAAAAATAAATCATATCATGTTATTTATGTTTTGTGAAATTCTGAATTATTGTGAATTTCGTTATAAATAGCTATCTTTATTGATATGTTTCACTACATTGATAATGATGGCTATGTTAAAGAGATATTGTTAAAAAAATGGGCTAAAGATTATGTTTCTTCTTAAACTTTTTTTTATAAGTGCTAAGCACATATACTGAATAGTGAGACAATATATCTCCTCTAAACAATTTTTTAGAAGAAAAATTATCCTTTCATTAAAGACCTGTTATCTTCTTCATTATCTATTAATATGAAATAATTGAGGGATCCACACGCAATGATAGCAAGGTGTTCTAATTCATTTTGACTATTAGACATGCCCCAAAGGGGCCAGGAGTAGCAGTGGCAGGAATCGAGAGCCTGATTTTAGAAACAGCAATAAGATAAATCAAAATGTCTTGTTGTCTATATAATGGGTCTCACAAGTATTGCTTGTCAACTGATAACAAAGAAAATGATAAGTTTTATGATGGAAGAATGATTTTGCTTCTAAAAAATTGTTTAAGAAAGATATTACTCCACCTTCTAATACAAGGTTTCCAAAATTAATATCGATGGTACAATCCCAAATCTATCAAATGTATCATTCCCTCCAGCAATATGTTTTCAACCAAAAAAGTATCACATTCTTCCGAATCCAATACCTCTATATGATAGATGTGGCAATTTCAAATCCAATAATGACAATATGCCGTCTTGAATTTTAGAAGCGAAACAATATTCGATGTAATAATTAAAGAGAGAACATGAAACCTGCTGGTTATGCCATTTAATTTATTTATAAGCCGGATCTGATAATCATGAAGTATCATTATATAGACTAAAGTACATTTTTAAAAATGAGTTGCAAATATTAATTCAAACAATTATACACAGGAATTCTAGATACAATCTGAGAATTATATTTGAAACATAAATGTGTATTATCTACCATTAAATTTCCTGAATTTGTAATTACTTAAATTGATATTTTCAATTTATTTTTCAAAAAAATTTATCAGGGGATTTAAATGCCATTAATTCAAAATTTTGGGACTTAATTGTCATTCTTTATAATTATATAATACTCCTTCCATTTCATAATATAAGTCTCTTTTTTTAAAAAAATTGTTTCAATTTATAGATTTTCTTAAAAATCCAAAACATAATTTGTGAATATTTTCTTCCCGTTATACCCTTGTTTATGAGTAATGTGGAAATTTTTTAATTCATTAAATTCGGAGAAAATTTTATGTGGTCAATATTTTAATGCGTTTATTGCAATTTTTTAATATTTTTATCAAAATCTTAAAAAGACTTGTATTTTGAAATAAATTAAAGGGAGAAATATATTTCCTTCAATCCCATACATAAGTCATATTCTAGAAGAAATTAATAAGTAATCTTTTCTTATAAATCAAGGTTGTTGAACTCACAAGTTTAAGTAAACTCATGATAAAAATGTAAACTCATATCATAAACTTGGATTGTAAACTCATAAGAGTTTACTTCTGTTAACAATTAACCATTAAAATATGACAGTAATTTAATTTAAATATATTAAAAATATAAATTATTAAAATTAAACCCATCTATATTGATAAATTATCATATACAAAATATAAAAATGTTAAAATAGGGAAACTTATTTTTGGTTTTTTTATTTTTTTATTAATATTAGTTTTTGCATTTCAAGTTTTTTTCTTTGAACCAAGTGTTATAATTTTTATGAATTAAATAATTTATAATATATACTTAAATTACTCAACTCAAAAAAAATTGATAAACTTAACAAGTTTAATCAAACTTGCATCTAGTCTAAGTTTATAAATTAATTAACATAATTTTGTAAGTTAGAAATATAAAAACGGTAAACTTAAAAGCAAACTTATGAGTTTAATCGAGTTTATATTAATTTGAATTTATAAATGAGTTGACACGATTTTGTAAGTTAAAAATATAAAAACGTTAAACTTAAAAAATTAATTCAAGAATTTGACAACTATGTTATAAATCACTTTTCATATAAAGATATATCATTAATTATTTTCTTCTAATTTTACGCTTTCATTGGTTTCTGTTGGTAGAGTAAAAAAATTATATATGAGAGAGGAAGTGTTTTTGAAGATAATGCATTTAATAGGAATAAATTAGGAATTTTTTTAAGAGAACATCAATAACGTAACTGCTTCTTTTTGGTTTCAGTAAAAAAAGTTTTAATAAATCCATTTGTTGTTATATATAGCATGTCCCCTCATGCATTTTCGAACATTTTATTTTAGAACAAACCTTACATGTTAACAAGTAAAATTTTCTAAAATGACAAGTGGAGTTGGAATTTTTAACAAATCCATTTATTTCTTGATTTTATCTTTCGGTATCCTGAAAAACCCAAATGAAAGAATGAGGATTGGATTTGGGATTGGTATTGGTATTAGAAAATGTCCAAATTGATATGTTTGGAAATGTCCAAATTGATATGTTTGGTATGAGGGATGGAGGCTAACTTGAGATTGCTTAATCTCATTTACACAGGTTTACTTAAACCAGAGATTGGAAATTTTTTAGACAAAAATATTATTGGTTACAATAATTTTCAGACAAAATTTTCGCTCTAAATTTTGCCCCATATCACTCAATGTCCATGGCCGCAGTACCAAAGCAGAGCATTCTCTTCATTGTTGCTATATGGTATTACCACCTCTCTTCCAAACTAATTTGAGGCCCCACCATGGGGGATCGTTAGTACAAACGATGGCCTCACAAGTACTTCAAGAATGTTTTTAACATACTTATTTAACATGACTGCATTTCTTAGGACTTGAACTCCAAATCTTATGATAAATTGATTCAATTCTTTCAGCTAGTTAAACCAAATACATCTCAGTTTTTAACAAGTCCATTTCTGTTTGCCAAAAAATACAAGTCCATTCTTGCCATGTTTGTTCGGATAGGGACATTGACTTTTTCAGAGACATGTAAGCAGATTTAGGTGAAATCAAATAAATTTGCATGCACGTTAATCTGTGGATAGAGATAGAAGGAAAATGTTAAAAGCATTCTAAGGAACGGAAAACGAAAATTAAAAAAAAAATCTTCTATTGAAAATTAAAATAGAGGGGATCTGAAACATTAAATAGTTAATCTGGCTGGATTGAAGAACGATAGCAAGAAAATAAAAATTGGTTTGCCTTGATATTTATATAATAATTATCATTAAACAAATTAAACACAAGATATACATAATATTTACATCGTAAATATATATATATATATATATATCCAATTTATTCTGATAATACGTTAAAAAAGGGAATTAATCGTCACATTGGAATTAACAATCATGCATATATCCTTTTTATTAACTAAAGGTAATATTTGATACCTAAGAGTACAAAGCTCTCCAAAGATGCTTAGCCATTGGAAAAAACATCTTTCTCTTGTACTGCGAATGAAAAATCTGGTGACGTTTAGATTTCCTACAAATGTGCAAAAGGGGAAAAAATTAATAGTAATCAAAAACCATGAAACGACAATTCATACAGAGGAAGCACACAGGCTCACCTTGTCGTTTTATTTGTGTAATTGGTCTTCTCTTTGAACCTTCTCAGGTGCTTCCTGGGTGGCTCGTTTGGATGAGAAGCTATAGCTTTTCGTTTCAATGAAGTTGTTGAAGCATTCATGGAGAGCAGAGGAGACTTGAACTGGATATTCTCCATGTTCGTTTGTCGCTTATCCACATAAATACCACAGTTCACTATGGAGAGATCAGGTGGGTCACATGTAACTTGTATGTCCACGTCATTCCAATCCAATCCCAGAAACTTATTAAGCTCCTCTAACTCTTCACTAAAGTCACTAAGCAGATCAAAGAAATATACATGACCTTGATCACCTACTTTATACAAAACACGACCCCTTTTCCTTGCAACACGATCAGTTTGTATCCATGGCATTTTATTACAACCGTTGATGCTCATAAAAACTTCCACCATGTAAACCCACTTTGTGTTTGCTTTCCCCGTCTGGTATGCGAAGACGATACGAGGCATATTTCCACGAACACGAAAAGACAATTTTGCTCCTTTACAACAATAGTCTAACCAATCAGGAAATGTTGTTGCCGGCATAACGATTTCCATGGCAAAGCCCTCTTTCGCCTGATTTATCAAAACAGTAGCAACAAAAGGCATTTACGGCTTTGAAAATGACAATAAAATAATACTATTTAAATAGCAATAGCAGTCAAGAACTAATAGGTCACTTTTCTTGGTATATCTAAACATTGGTTTTGAGTTACTCGGAGCTTTTGGGATCATCAGACGTAGAGAGCGTGCCTTCTGGGGACGGGGGAGTTTTGAATATGAGTACTACTATTCTTCTCTACTATTTAATTTTCCTATTATTTATTCTTTATTAGTGGGATTTATATATAGAACTGCTTCTATCATTATATTTATATTTATGTTTCTAAATTCTCCAATTATGGGTAAGGATGTAGCTTGATGAGGAAATTAATTTGGACTGATTGTTTTGACTCTCTATGGATTTTTTTTATTTATAAACATATTATGATTTTTCCAATTTTATCATTATTTGACCAATAAATAAATTTATGGGTAATCTTAATGAACTAGTGGTATATTGAGAACTTAGATCCAAAAAATAAACACAAATAACTAGGGTGGGAAATAGTGTTAGGAATATTGAAGAAGAGAATATTAATAACAAAGATGATGATGAAAGTCAACTCATCAAATGATAATGAAAATGACAAACCCTTCTTGTGTGATTTAAAAAGAAACAGGAGAATGACAGTTAGATTCCATAACATTGAATTAATGATAGTTAAGTCCCCAACAAATTTTTTAAAAAAAATAAATTGAAAATATCGATCCAGATAATTACAAATCTAGGAGTTTCAATTGCAAATTTTGTAGATTGTAATAGAAATTTTTGTTTATAACTATTTAAATTGATATTTATAATTTATTTTGTAGAAAATTTGCTAGCAATCTAACTATCATTAATTCACTCCTTTGAGACCTAATTGTCATTCTCCCAAAATAAACTACATTACCCTTTCTCGAAGGGTGTTAAACCAACCCCTACTTTAAAGTAAAACAATAAGGTGAGAACCATGTTAACCTCCCTACTTTCTAATTTAAAGTTGTGTCCTTTATATACACATTAGGGTCACTAACTAACAAGTGATTAACATCTAATCACTCCTAATATTCCAACAAATAGTTCTAGAGGTTAGCGATGACTTAATAGTTACTCCTTAGATTCTTTTTATAAATAATTTTCAACATGTTTCACTAGAACTAAAAAAAACTTTAAAATTTAGTAAATCTATTTAAAAATTTAATAAACTCTCAATTTTTTTATTAATATTAAATATACATACTTTAATAACATATCTTCTCTCACGAATATTTAATGAAGGATAAAATGAGAAATTTTGTGATAAAAATTTAATAATGTAACTTATAAATTAGACAAAAAAAATCTTCTCTTCTGCCTTATATAGGACTCGAAGGAGTGAAGCTATTTTTTCACAGTTTAATTATAGTTTACTGCAATCCCATATGATTGTGAGACCGATCATTAATGTCTATCTTACCAGTCACACTTGATTAATTTGATTAATATTTAAAATAGCAAAAGAAAATGAGAATATATAAGCATCAGAAAAACCTGAGACCATAAACGGCCTATCGATTCCATAGTTAATGACATGCAGTTCTCCGCAGCTATGTGTTGCAGCGATGATGGCAGCTCCACTATGTCTCTTAGCCTCTTGCAGTTAGTCAGAGATAGTCTCTCCAAATACGCACACTCTTTAATGCACTCAGGAAGTGACACAAAATCATTCCCTGATAGATCCAGGTCTTCCACATTCTGAAAACATTTCAAAGTCAGGTGAAGATCTTCATCCAATAGACCGAAATTTCTGAGATTCAAGGTTTCTATATTTTCACAGCAAATAATTGATTGACTCTGTTGCATCATTGTCTTCAAAGATTCTCTACCAAGAGAGTGAATGCCTTCCAACCCAAGATCCTCAAGATTTGGCAACGTCAATAGGCTATTTGGAAGCTCCCTAAGACTTGTGCAGGAGCTTAAATCTAAACTACATAGCGGTGGAAGATTTCCAATGGAAGGTGGGAGCTCTTTAATAGCGGTCATAACTGCAGAAACTATAAAGAGATGTTCCATCTTTCCCACTATATGTGGGAAGTAGTCAAGACTCTTGCAAAATTCGAGGTTAAGCTCTTGAAGAGATGCCATGTTGATTTCATGTGGAAAGCTTGTAAGTATAGGGCATTCACTAACATCTAATCTTTCAAGCTTGCTGAGGGATCCCACTGAATCGTGAACTTTGGTCAGATTCAGACATTTATTAACGATCATTGTTTTTTAAATTTTGCAACTGAGACATATCTGGTACTTCGGTAATGAATTGACACTTTGAGAAATCCAAATATGTCACATGTGTCATGAATTCAGACTTCTGCCAAAAAAAAAAAACATTGTCTTTTGAGTAGAATTCAATCATTCAGTTTATCTAAACCAATGCAAACATACCACTCACAAAAAACTAGTCTCTCCGAACCATAATATAGGATATTGGTAATTACAATTCATGGTTCTCAAAAAAAGGTAAAACCTCAGTCTCTTAAAATTTTTTACATCTTTTTAATTATACCCCAACTTTTCTAATTTTCACAATTGCTAACTATTAAAAACGAATAGCTATAGTTGTAAATTGGGAATGAGGTTGTCTCCCAAAGTCTCAATTTTGAAGAGGCCCAACTTTTCTTTTTCTCACAATTGTCTACTGATAAAAATGCTTAACTTTTGTTGTGAATTACCAGTAACCTCACTTAGGAATGAGGTTGTCTCTCGGTGTCTAAGTCATGGAGAATCCCGACTTTCCTTTTTCTCATAACCTTGGGGTTTAAACTACTTAAATCGCATCTCATTATATTATATTGGGTTTGAATTCCAAGTAACCCACTTATAAAAACCAAGCAACCTTAGAGATTAGATAGTCTCCCTGTGTGTTTAATTATCATATGTAGCTCAAGTGTACCACCCTATAATTTTTAATCCAAGTTTTAAGTTTAATCAATGGAGTTTAGGGCTAATTGGATTCTATTAATGTCATGGAAGATGTTTGGACTTAATTGTCGAAGTCTTTAAGCCCTAATATACACAATTGAGGCCCAAAACCCACTCCAGATAGTTGAAGCACATGGATAGCATGTGACACTAGTGCAAAAGGCATTTTTTGCCACAGTTATATGACATTTTTCATGACAAAAAATGATGTGTAATAGAAGATTGTGTAATAATAAATGAAAACCTTTTATCATAGGTCAATTTGAAACTATGATAAAAACTTCTATTTTTTGCCACAGGTCAATGTGAGATCTGTGGGCCTGTGATAAAAAATAATATTTTTTACTATAAGTAATAAAGGACTTGTGATTAAAAATATCATCTTTTGTCACAAGTCTTTTATAACCTATAACGAAATATATTATTTTTTATCACAGTTTCAAATTGACTTTTGGTGAAAAATGAGCTTAACGCAATTTTTGGTGACAATTGCTATTATTTGGATTAAACATCTATCAAGACAAAATATATTTGTTTGATAGGTGCCATATATAGTCAACATTGTTTAATTTTAAAAAAATTGAATCAGCTGAGGGTTGGACAGAATTTATGGTGATAGGTATTAAGAGTGTCGTCATAAATATCATTTACGACAACAAGCCCATGTTTGACTGTCGCTATAAATGCTAAAAAAAATTAAAAAAAATGTGCATAATGAGCTTGGGGTTAAGGACAGAATTTAAGGCGTCGGGTATTTGAAGCTCTATCGCTATAAATATGGAGCTGAGGTATTTACGACGACAAACACCTGGCTGCCTGTCGCTGTAAATTCTATTTAATGTTCCAATAAATACGTCTTATTCCACACATGCGTTAATACTGCATTCATACATTATTAAAATAAAATTAATTACATTCTAAATAATATCTCTTATAAAATTCAAATTAAAATTAAAATTAAAATATTTTAATTTATCATTTAATAATTAATAGTGTCTGAATACAGACACAATTAATTAAAATTAAATACTTGAACTCATCTTTTTCAAAAAAAAAAAAAGTTTTGACAAGTGGGTATTTACGACAACAATCAATTGGATGCCTGTCGCCGTAAATGCTACTTGATTTAAAAAAATTTTAAAAAAAATGTGGGCAACAAGCTTGGAGTTAAAGATAGAATTTATGGTGATAGGTTTTTGAAGCCCTGCCGTCATAAATAAGGAGCTAGTATTTACGGTGACAGACATATGGTTGCCTATGTCGTAAATTCTATTTAATGTTCCAATAAATATGTCTTGTTTCAAACGCACATTAATGCTACATTCACGCCTTAATAAAATAAAATTAATTACATTCTAGGTAATATCTTTTATAAAATTAAAATATAAATATAAAATATTTTAATTTATCATTTAATAATTAATAGTGTCTAAATACAGACACATAAATGTGTCTGATTTCAGACATTATTAATAAATTAAGTTATTTAATTAATTTAACATTTATATTCAATTAAATGTGCCTTAATAAAAAAACAACTAAATATTTAATTGATAATTTATTTTAAGTAATTGAATCATTTAATTTGATCTAATATCCATTTATGGTGACAGTTTAATTTAAGACTGGTAAAAAATGATGCATTTTTTAACTTATTTACATCTATGCCATTGAGTCTTATATTACCACAGTTTTTTGATAAATTGTGGCAAAAAATGTGTAGTTAAAATTATGGTTTGCACCAGTGGTAATTGGTATTATTTGGCTACTTTTACATCTTGAAATGTAAAAGAAAGAGCAAACCCTAGATGGAAAAGAGAGGAGTTTCGAGCTCTAGAGTTTGTAACTTCTTATGATTTAGGCTGATACTGAAAGATGAATGGAATGAGAGGTAATGGCTCTAGATGGTGCTTTGTGGCTCTCTCTTAACATTGGTATGCAGCCATAGAGCCGGGCAAACAGGTTGAGCCAACGAGCTAGCCCATTTAACCCGCACAATTTGATGGGTTGGGTTGAAAAAATTAGCTCATTTTTAAAAACAGGTTGGATTAGCCCAACCTGCAAAATTAGCGAGCTAAAACAGACTAGCCCATGGGCTAAACGAGTTGGCCCGCGGGCTAGCATATTTTTAAAAAATAATTTTTTATTTTTTAATTATATTATATCTTTTTTAAATCTACAATAATGATAATATTTCTTAAATATATAATTTATGACTCTCAAATATGTTCTTTACATTTGAAATATAATGTAAATTCTTTTTACAATTTGCAAATAAAATTTTTATTACAGTTTGTGAAGATGATTTATTAGTTTTTATAAAAATATTTTAAATATATATTATTTATTAATATCATAAAATCTATTTATTGAAATTATAAATATGAATTCATTGAGAAAAATAATATGGGTTTATATTCAAATTTTTTTCAATGACAAAGATAGCACACCTAGGCGAAAAGATAATTGATAGTAAAAATCTAACAAAATAAATTTGCTTAGTTGAATTCTATATTTATTTTATTTATTTATAAGTTTTTTAATTACTAATTTACTTTAAAATATGAAATAAATAAATATATTTATATTATATAAATTTTAAATTATTAAAAAAATTAATAATTTTTTGCAGGCCAGCCCGCAGGTTGGCTAACCCGCTAGAAAATGGCTTGGGTTAGATTTTTTAGCCCGTTTTATCTAGCGGGATGGCCTAACCCAACCCGCAAAAATGCCAGCCCGTGCGAGATAGCTCACAGGTTGGCCCGTAACTTATTTGCCCAGTGCTATACAATTGTATTAAGCAGTTGAAGGTGACTATAGTTTTACATTAACATTGACGAGTTGTGGATGGTAAAGGATATGCAAGTGTTAGTTGATCATGTTGCTATGGGATTGGGGATTTTAATGATTGCCTATGAATGTGTACCTCTTGCATGAGTGTATATGCTTATGAGCTATGTCAACGTAGCAGCATGGGTACGTCGCTTGCAGGTGTGTGTTGGCTACTACATGTAACCTTAACTGAATAGCACGTGTACCTTACAAGTGTGTGCTGGCCATCTCGTGTTTGGGTTATGTTAGATTTGGGATTAGTATTTGCATACTTCTCTAGGCGGTTTGGGTTAAACCATGGTGTACGGCCATATATGACGTCGTAAATTTGTTTGTGTAACTCCATTGAAAGGGATCGAATGTGAGTGGTTTATATGTACAAATCTTCAATATTATTGCTTTTGAATCATGTATAAGCCATGGTTACTGAGATTTGCAACTCATCCTTGTTATTTGTCATCCCCCAAGTGAAAGCACTAGTAGCATGCGACAGAAGGAATTAACCTTGCTTATTCTATCAAGTTTAATTTCTAATGCTCCTAGAACTTGCCAAGCTTTGAGTTGTTGTAGTTGTAGTTGCTTGGCCTATACCTTTGAATTGAACTTCAAATCTTTGTTTGTTAGATGTTTCTCTTGATGGTTTTAGGAATCAAAAAGGAAAATTTGATATGGGCTCTCAAAGCTATGTGAAACTCAAGGTAGTTTATTGTTATTCCTTAGATGAAAATTAAGGCTACAGTAAAATCAGTAAATTATACCAAAGAATAAATTGTGGTCGGGGGAAAGGAAAGGAAAGAGTACCTTGAATGGCTCTTCCAATGTGAACTGACTTCCATTTAACTTCAAGCAAATTAGCTTCGAAGGAGAAAAATTTGGCGGTAAAGTAAAGAAGGATATCCTTTCCAGTCAAGTAATCTTAAAGTATTTGGAAAATATTAGAACTTGTTGAAAATTGGGCATTTCGAATGATGAGAATCTTGAGATTATTCATCTTCTCAAATGCTATACCACCCCACTCCACTTTTTCTTGATGAGGTGGATCAAGTATTATTCCTTCAATATTACTGCTTCCCTGTAATGCAAGTTTGCAAAGTAACATTGTTATATATTGCCAAATTAGCACAACAAATTTGATGTATATAACTCTATATATATAAGAATGAAAGAAAACAGACCACAAGAAATAGATTCTTACTGAATTTTCTTGTAGCACTTCAAGACAAGAACTCTGTAATACCATAATCTACTGCGTTGACCAAGATTTGATGGCCCTTCTTGCCTAACAATCTCCTTGCCCATTTGTTGTATGAGATCATGCATGTACAAGCGACTGCTATTTTCATCAATAGTGATCAGAGATTTATCAACAAGGACTTCAATATAAAACCTTGCCCCATCATCACAAGCTTCTAGTATGTCTTCAATGAATTCTAATGCCTTCTTCTTAAAGAAACAAGCAATATCTAGAAAAACACGCTTAGCACCATCTGGTAAGCAATCATAGCTTATCTTAAGTACCTCATGGATTGTTCTTTCAGGGATTCTCTTGTACTGTTCCAACGTAGATCTCCATTCTTCAAAGTCCTTATGTGCCCAATTGGAGCCTACTAATTTTAAAGCTAGAGGAAGGCCATGTACATATCTAATAACATGATTGGACATATTTTCATAGCCATTTGGAGGTTGGCTCATACGAAAGGCATGCCAACAGAAGAGTTCAAGAGAGCAAAGTCGACTTAGCTCCTTCACTTCATATGTTTTCTCAACATTACGTGCAATGAGCAATTCCTTATTTCTTGTTGTTATAATAATCTTGCTTCCACAACCAAACCAATCACGCCCCCCTGCAAGTTGTTCTAACTGTTTAAACTCATCAACATCATCCAGAACCAACAAAACCTTCTTGCTAGAGAGTCTGTGTTTTATGTATGAGATTCCTTCATCAACACTATTAAGCTGCATTTTCTGTTCCCCAAGAATCTCTGATAGAAGTGTCTGTTGAAGACGAATAATACTTTGATATTTATTTGATTCTTCTCGAACATCAAACAAAAAACATGCACCGTCAAATTGGTAGAAGATTAATTTATACAAAGCTTTGCAAGTGTTGTTTTTCCTATTCCACCAGTTCCATAAATGCCCAACATACAAACTCGGTCATCAGATTTATCCATAAGTGACATCACTTCCTCTATGCGAGTTTCAAGTCCAACCATATGATCAATGTTCTGGAAGCGTTTAGGAGGTATCATAGAATATGCATGTTCGACAATCCTTTCAATAAAGCAGATTCACATCTGCAAAAGGAAAAAGAACAAAAGAAAAAAAAAATTCACTATGAAGATATTTATGTAAAAGGTTTCTTATGTGCTTCTTTCCTCTTTGAATACATAAGCTCCTCAATTTTTAATCCTATCTCTCCAATATTTGCCTCTCCTCAGTTTAAGGATATCTAAAAGACTCTGGCTGGAAAAGGTAAATTCAATATAAAAAAACATAAATGGTACAAAATTAAACTTTTAAATGTAAAAGCAAACAAATCATTATTGTTGTTATATACAAAATTTATACCAACTTTGTACTATTCACAACATGTGAACAATTTAATTGATGGAAACAAAAAGAAAAAAGATAAGAAAATATTAAAAATTTAAGAAGAAGAATTTTAAATATTGAAAATATTTTATATTAATTAGGAATATTCTATTTTAATTATTGCATATTTTAATTAGGGTAATGAGGCAAATTACCCCCTAAACTTTAGATCCAATAGTACCATAAACTTTAGACTCATTTATTATACAAATTGTTCCCTCAACTTTTGAAAAAGATGCAATCTGGCCCTTGCTATTACCAAAAGTTAACTTTGATCATCAATTTGACCTCAAAAATTATAAAAAATGACCAAAAAAATTTTTGATCTTTTTTTGTAATTTTTTAGATCCGTCTATAATTTTTGGATTCTTTATTGTACTCGTTTGTCCTTTTTTGTAAATTTTGAGTCTTTATATGTAATTTTTGGATCCTTTATTAGTGTTTTTTTGATTCTTTTATGTCATTTTTCCTAGTCAAATAACGATCAGAGGTTAACTTTTGTGTGATGTCATGGGCTAAATTGCGTACCATTTTTAAAAATTGAGAGAATAATTTGTACAATAAATGAGTTCAAGATCTATAAATATTATTAATCCTAATATTTAAGGGATAATTTACTTATTTACCCTTTTAATTATTGTTATCTTTATGCATAAAGATAATATTGAAAAAAAATGAATCATTCCATTCGATCCATTTTATAACAAACTCTCAAACAATAGTCATGTAAAACTATTTGTTTCATCATAAGTGTTTGTAAGTTTATTTTGAGATGGAATAGGATGAAGAGGAAAGACTAGAAGTTAGATACAATTATTTGAGAGAATTTTTTTAAAAGGGAGTGGAATGGTTTGAAATGACCTTACAAGCCATCCTTAGTCATCCTAAACTCATTTCTCTCTTGTCTCACAATTTGGGGTGTTGAGGATGGAATGGCACAAGAAATAATATTATTGAAAAATTACTCCATCCTTCTCACCCCATCTCACTCTTTCACCCCCTTTCAACAGAAAACTGAAAAAACATAATTATATCGAATTCAAATATATTAACTTTACAATTTCTTAAATAATAAATGAACTTATATAAATCATTTGAATTCCTCCAATAAAACTCTCAAACAATTAAATGTTTTGTTCTATCTTACTCCATCCCACTCCACTCCATTCTATTCTGTTAATAATCATTTATTTTCATTCCATCATATATCTTAAACATATAAAACTTTCAAACAATGAAAAATTTCATTCCATTCCACTATGTTCTTTTTCATTAATTCTAAACTCTCAACACACTCTTAGTAAATTTCTAAATAGAAGGCAATTAGAAAATAGTGCAATCAAACCTACCCATCTTCGAAAGCCCATGCATGCTGTGACAAACTAGCAGCTTCATGCAAAGCGGCCCTCCATTTTTGCACTTTCTCCTGTTCATTCTTGAACCTACCAGCTTTATGATCAGCCATGGCTTCTCCAAAGCTATTTCTTTGCTTCTGAACATCCAAGGGATCCACCTTGTAGAAGATGGGGCATCACCACCTGGTTCTTCTGCTTCCTACACCAAACGATGCGGGCAAGTTCCTCGAGGCACCACGTTGAAGTAGCATAGTTGGTGGAGAACACAATAATGGAAATCCTGGATTTCTCTATGGCTTTGAGAAGCGTAGGTGAGATCTCTTCCCCTTTCGCGAGCTTCTTGTCGTCGATGAAGGCGTTGATTCCCTTCCGGCACAGAGCATCGTGGGAGACGAACAGTGAAGGTGAGAGTCGAGTATCTTCACACCCTGAAACTGAGGAAAACATCATATCTATACTTGGTTTTGCTGCTGGTGAAGCCAAGGGATGATGATGGCGCCGCCACTTGAATCGCCATGGTTCTGCTGAGATTTGAAGAGAGAAATTTGCACAATGATTGAAGCGTTGAAGACGGGAGGAAATTTATTGGATGTAGTGAGAACCATGGTCTCACGAGTTTTTGTTTGACCAGTATCTTGAAGCAATGTTTGTGAAAATAAATAAATATTTTAAAAACTAATTTTACTATGTTAAATCATAAAAAAACAAAATTAAATAATATTTTCGACAGTAAAAATGGTGAAAAATTGATCCAAGCTGTGCAGAAGATTTTTTTTTTTTTTGGGGGCTTGGCAAATGTTGCAGAAGGTTATGCCTAGTTT